>NC_086444.1:615049009-615388176 GCF_028390025.1 Pseudophryne corroboree | reverse complement strand
GTCTTAACTTCCATCGTGATATCATCTTTAAAGGAAGCCAGAAGTTGCCGCATAGTGCCCAGTGTGAGGGGTGCGTCATCATCGAGTTGAGAGAGTTTTGTCTGGTTCACCCGAGGGGTCACGGATATGTCATCGCCATTCAGGGGTTGTTTAGGCACGGAATCCTGTATGGTAGAGTGTTTCTGGCTTTGGGAAGACGGGGACTGTTTGAAAAAGGCGACTTGGCGGGTTGGAGTCGGGTCTTTTTGGCGTTTCGGTGCCATAGTCCCAATAAACGAACCCCCTCACGGTTGTCGTAGATATAGAAATCGGACCCAGGAGAAGGAGAGATTAGCCTACGTCGGCTCAATATGCATGCCCACGCAGCTTTACTTCTTCAGGAGCGGGGGAGGGAACCTCACATCACGTTAAAGATCACATCAGAACGGCCTGGCGAGAGGCAAAGCTCCCCACGGTTTCCAGTTAACTGGAGTCAGCGGGGGTGGGTTGTCCTTATAAGTATGTCTGGCTTTTTTCTGTATAAGCAGATTTGAGTATCAGGGAATGTGCATGTACCGGGCCCTCTTCACATGCAGAGGTACAGGGATGTCGGTGTATTTCGTAGAAGAGGTGTAGGATAAAGGAAGGAACGCAGTACTGGCTGTTTGCCAGTAGTCAAGATGGCGCCTCCACCTTCCAGTCACAGGCCTCTGTGGTGTATGTGCCTCACGTACCCTGAGATCGTTGGGGGTATCAGCGGATGTGGGCCCAGAGTTCCTCGGTCCCTATCCCCCCCACCCGGTCCAGGCTCCCAGTGGGGTCCCCGGCAATCTCCCGGGAGGGCTTCGAGCAGTGCAGCCTGAGGTCCCAAGATGGCCGCCGGGGTGTACACAGGCCGGGGAGATGCCTGATAAGAGCTGCTCCCGTGGCTTGTGAGCAGCTAATCCTCGTCTAGCAAGTGCTTGGGAGTCTGATGCAGGCTGGGGAGCGATGTGGGGGGAAGCAGGAGGAGAAGGACGGCGCCACGGGTCCCGTTCCGACCGCGGTCCGGGCCCGGAGCCCGAAGTCGGGAGGGTGGGAAACTCGAGGCCCCGGCCTCCGGTGCTGCTGGAGGCCCCAACCTCGCCGGCAGAGCGGCGGGCTCCCCGCGCCCGGGGAAGTGTCCACAGCCGTGGACAGAGTCAGGCAGGGAGGCGCTAGGTCCGTATGCCCACCGGGAGAGAGACCGCCAGGAACGGACTCGTGTTCAGTGATGGCCGCCGGGCGCCCGTCAGCTCCGTCTCTTGTGGCGAGTCTCCGGATCTCCAGGCAGCAGGAGCCCACAACCGGCAGCAGGGAGTCTCTCTTAGCCGCGGGCGGCGGTGGCGTGCCGCAAGGAGCTCCGGAGGAGATCCGCGGCCCGAACCGAAGGGTCCCGGAGCCACCGTCGGCACGGCGATGAAATTGAGGCCCCGGCTTTGTGAGTCCCGTAGGCCGCAACCCGCAGGAGCAGTTAGAACTGCTCCCCGATTCCGCGGCACTTCCGGGGGCACAGTAGGGGGATCAGGAGGGACAGGGGGGATGCCCAGGTGCCCAAATGAGCTCGTAAAAGGGGTATAGACGGGTGATAAATCTCTGGGTCTCAGGAGCTCCACCAAAACGCAGCTGTCTCCATCAGCAGCCAGGCCACGCCCCCTGCTTGTTTTATTTTAATCCACATGATAATATCTTAGCAAATGTGTTTAACCTAAATCATATATGTAAAATGTAAGGTGCACAGACACAGGAGCAGTGGTTCTTGTAAGTATTATTTCCTCTCCCTAACCCTAATTCCTCCCCATCCTCCTAGTGCTTAACCCTAACCTCTCTGCCCCACAGCCTAACACTAAGTGCCCCTTACTGCCTAACCCTAAATTTACCATCCAGCAGCCTAATGCTGACATTCTCAGAACGTCAGTATTTCACATGTTGACATTTCATATTTTCTCTTACGTCCTAGAGGATACTTGGGTTCCATTTAGTACCATGGGGGTATAGACGGGGCCACTAGGAGCCATGGGCACTTTAAGATTTGATAGTGTGGGCTGGGTCCTCCCTCTATGCCCCTCCTACCAGACTCAGTTTAGAAAATGTGCCCAGAGGAGCTGGTCACGCTTATGGAAGCTCCTGAAGAGTTTTCTGCATTTATTTTATATGTTTGTTATTTTCAGGCAGGGCTGGTTGGCACCGTTCCGGGATCCCTGGGTCATAGATCTAATTTCCCAGGGTCACAGACTGGAGTTCCAAGAGCTCCCACCTCACAGATTCTTCAAATCAGGCTTACCAGCTTCACAAGAAGCAAGTATAACTTTACAGCAGGCCATCCAAAAACTGGTACTGACTCAAGTCATTGTTCCAGTTCCACCTCATCTGCACAACAAGGGGTACTATTCCAACTTGTTTGTAGTACCAAAACCGGACGGTTCGGTACAACCAATTCTGAACCTCAAGTCCTTGAATCTATTCTTAAAAGTGTTCAAGTTCAAGATGGAGTCTCTGAGAGCGGTGATCTCAGGTCTGGAGGAAGGGGCATTTCTAGTGTCTCTGGATATCAAGGATGCGTACCTTCACATTCCGATCTGGCTGCCTCGTCAGGCTTATCTACGGTTTGCACTGCAGGACTGTCACTACCAGTTCCAGGCCCTGACATTTTGTCTCTCCACGGCACCAAGGGTGTTCACCAAAGTGATGGCAGAGATGATGTTTATACTCCGCAAGCAGGGATTGAACATAGGGGGTAATTCCAAGTTGATCGCAGCAGGAATTCTGTTAGCAATTGGGCAAAACCATGTGCACTGCAGGGAAGGCAGATATAACATGTGCAGAGAGAGTTAGATTTGGGTGTGGTGTGTTCAATCTGCAATCTAATTTGCAGTGTAAAAATAAAGCAGCCAGTATTTACCCTGCACAGAAATAAAATAACCCACCCAAATCTAACTCTCTCTGCAAATGTTATATCTGCCTCCCCTGCAGTGCACATGGTTTTGCCCAACTGCTAAAAAATTTCCTGCTGCGATCAACTTGGAATTGCCCCCATAATTCCGTACCTGGACGATCTTCTGATAAAGGCGCCGTCCAGGGAGAACCAAACTTCTCCAAGATCACGGGTAGATTCTGAACCTTCCGAAATCTCACCTGGAGCCAACACGGAGGCTCCCATTCCTGGGAATGATACTGGACACGGAGGGGTATATTTACTAAAATTCGTATTTTTCCGAATGAGGTTAAAGTTCAAACACGAATGACATCGAAAGTGTAAATTTGCAACTTTTTGAATTTATTACGACTAATTTACTAAGCTGTCGTATTCCGCATTTTCGTATTTACCGATGTCGATGTCATTCGTATTTTTTGGCAGTGTTTTACGGGAGTGAATTGTAAAACACTGCCGACTTTAACACAATGAATCTCGGCCGGATCTGTGAGATCTGTGCTGGGCTTCATTGTGCACCTTTCGTAAAAAATAAAACATTGTTAAAAAAAAAATGCGTGGGGTCCCCCCTCCTAAGCAAAACCAGCCCCGGGCTCATTGAGCTGGTCCTGGTTAAAAAAATATTGGTAAAAAAGTGACAGGGGTTCCCCCATATTTAATCAACCAGCACCGGGCTCTGCGCCTGGTCCTGGTTCCAAAAATACGGGGGACAAAAAGCGTAGGGGTCCCCCGTATTTCTGAAACCAGCACCGGGCTCCACTAGCCAGATACATAATGCCACAGCCGGGGGACACTTTTATATTGGTCCCTGCGGCCCTGGCATTACATACCCAACTAGTCACCCCTGGCCGGGGTACCCTGGAGGAGTGGGAACCCCTTAAATCAAGGGGTCCCCCCCCTCCAGCCACCCAAGGGCCAGGGGTGAAGCCCGAGGCTGTCTCCCCCATCCAAGGGCGGCGGATGGGGGGGCTGATAGCCTTTTTGACAAAATGTGAATATTGTTTTTAGTAGCAGTACTACAAGTCCCAGCAAGCCTCCCCCGCAAGCTGGTACTTGGAGAACCACAAGTACCAGCATGCGGAGGAAAACCGGGCCCGCTGGTACCTGTAGTACTACTACTAAAAAAATACCCCAATAAAAACAGGAGACACACACCTTGAAAGTAAAAGTTTATTACATACATCCACACCACCAAACATACATACTTACCTATGTTCACACGAGGGTCGGTCCTCTTCTCCATGTAGAATCCATGGGGTACCTGTAGGAAAAATTATACTCACATAATCCAGTGTAGATCGGTCCTCTTCTGTTCTATTTGTAATCCACGTACTTTGCAAAATAAAAAAACGGACACCCGACCACGCACTGAAAGGGGCCCCATGTTTTCACATGGGACCCCTTTCCCCGACTGCCAGGAACCCCCCCCTGACTTCTGTCTAAGAGGGTTCCTTCAGCCAATCAGGGAGCGCCACGTCGTGGCACCCTCCTGATTGGCTGTGTGCTCCTGTAGTGTCTGTCAGGCAGCACACGGCAGTGATACAATGTAGTGCCTATGCGCTCCATTGTAACCAATGGTGGGAACTTTGTGGTCAGCGGTTGACCTGGTCGGGTGTCCGTTTTTTTATTTTGCAAAGTACGTGGATTACAAATAGAACAGAAGAGGACCGATCTACACTGGATTATGTGAGTATAATTTTTCCTACAGGTACCCCATGGATTCTATATAGAGAAGTGGACCGACCCTCGTGTGAACATAGGTAAGTATGTATGTTTGGTGGTGTGGATGTATGTAATAAACTTTTACTTTCAAGGTGTGTGTCTCCTGTTTTTATTGGGGTATTTTTTTAGTAGTAGTACTACAGGTACCAGCGGGCTCGGTTTTCCTCCGCATGCTGGTACTTGTGGTTCTCCAAGTACCAGCTTGCGGGGGAGGCTTGCTGGGACTTGTAGTACTGCTACTAAAAACAATATTCACATTTTGTCAAAAAGGCTATCAGCCCCCCCATCCGCCGCCCTTGGATGGGGGGGGACAGCCTCGGGCTTCACCCCTGGCCCTTGGGTGGCTGGAGGGGGGGACCCCTTGATTTAAGGGGTTCCCACTCCTCCAGGGTACCCCGGCCAGGGGTGACTAGTTGGGTATGTAATGCCAGGGCCGCAGGGACCAATATAAAAGTGTCCCCCGGCTGTGGCATTATGTATCTGGCTAGTGGAGCCCGGTGCTGGTTTCAGAAATACGGGGGACCCCTACGCTTTTTGTCCCCCGTATTTTTGGAACCAGGACCAGGCGCAGAGCCCGGTGCTGGTTGATTAAATATGGGGGAACCCCTGTCACTTTTTTCCCCATATTTTTTCAACCAGGACCGGCTCAATGAGCCCGAGGCTGGTTTTGCTTAGGAGGGGGGACCCTACGCATTTTTTTTAAAAAAATGTAACACTTTCCCACCCCTTCCCACTGATAAACATGCACGGATCTCATGGATCCGTGCATGCCTATCAGAACACGGTAAAAAAAAGCAGGTCTGTTTTATTTTAGCACTTTTTTACGATTTGTATTTTTTCACGGCAGTGCAGGGCCGGCGCCACCATTAGGCAGCTTTAGGCAGCTGCCTATGGGCGCCGGCCACTAGAGGGCGGCATGCTCCAGTTAAATCCATTTTTTGTAAAGAATAATTGTTGCTAGCCTGGGGGCGGCCGCGGCGAGGGTCCGTCCATCACTAACCTCACCACCTGCAGTCTATTGGTCTCTTCGAGTCCCGCCCCCAGTGCTGACATGCCGTGCGCTTCAATTAATTGTTCCTGTGTGGCGCCCGCCCCCTGGCCTTCTGAGGAGAGTCAGACACTTCCTGCTTCTTAGAACACATTAACATTGGGACACGGTACATCCTCCCTGCGCACTCCCTGCCGGCAGTTCCCTGTCCCTCCTCCGGCTGTTGCTGCAGTGGCTGATCTTGACGGGTGGAGCAGAGCTTCTCCTAGCCACTGAGCAGCCGTCACACCAGCCGCAGCTACTGTACCACAAGTGATCTAGAGCTGGGCACATAACCTCTGCAGATGACATCTGCTGCCCATGCTCATCACAGCCCGCTGCATAGTGTGAGGTGGCGCTAGGTGAGCACTACTGGGTGCACTGTTTGTGTGTGTGTGAGAGATTGAGTGACAGTGGGTGACAACTGTGTATGGGTGACAGTGGGTGACAAATGTGTATGGTTGACAGCTGTGTGTGATAGCTGTGTATGGGTGACAGTGGGTGACTGCAGTGTATGGGTGACAGTGGGTGACTGCTGTGTATGGGTGACAGTGGGTGACTGCTGTGTATGGGTGACATTTGGTGACTGCAGTGTATGGGTAACAGTGGGTGACTGCTGTGTATGGGTGACATTGGGTGACTGCAGTGTATGGGTGACAGTGGGTGACTGCTGTGTATGGGTGACTGCAGTGTATGGGTGACTGCTGTGTATGGGTGACTGCAGTGTATGGGCGACAGTGGGTGACTGCAGTGTATGAGTGACAGTGGGTGACTGCTGTGTGTGGGTGACATTGGGTGATTCAGTGTATGGGTGACAGTGGGTGACTGCTGCGTATGAGTGACAGTGGGTGACTGCTACGTATGGGTGACAGTGGGTGACTGCAATGTATGGGTGACAGTGGGTGACTGCTGTGTATGGGTGACATTGGGTGACTGCAGTGCATGCGTGACAGTGGGTGAGTGTTTGTGACAGCTGTGTATGGGTGACAGTGGGCGACTGCTGTGTATGGGTGACATTGGGTGACTGCAGTGTATGGGTGACAGTGGGTGACTGCAGTGTATGGGTGACAGTGGGTGACTGCTGTGTATGGGTGACAGTAGGTGACTGCAGTGTATGGGTGACAGTGGGTGACTGCTGTGTATGGGTGACTGCAGTGTATGGGTGACATTGGGTGATTGCAGTGTATGGGTGACAGTGGGTGACTGCTGTGTATGGGCAACAGTGGGTGACTGCTGTGTATGGGCAACAGTGGGTGACTGCAGTGTATGAGTGACAGTGGGTGACTGCTGTGTGTGGGTGACATTGGGTGACTTCAGTGTATGGGTGACAGTGGGTGACTACTGCGTATGGGTGACAGTGGGTGACTGCAGTGTATGGGTGACAGTGGGTGACTGCTGTGTATGGGTGACTGCAGTGCATGCGTGACAGTGGGTTAGTGTTTGTGACAGCTGTGTATGGGCAACAGTGGGTGACTGCTGTGTATGGGCAACAGTGGGTGACTGCAGTGTATGAGTGACAGTGGGTGACTGCTGTGTGTGGGTGACATTGGGTGACTTCAGTGTATGGGTGACATTGGGTGACTGCTGTGTACGGGTGACAGTTGGTGACTGCAGTGTATGGGTGACAGTGGGTGACTGCTGTGTATGGGTGACTGCTGTGTATGGGTGACTGCAGTGTATGGGTGACAGTGGGTGACTGCAGTGTATGGGTGACTGCTGTGTATGGGTGACAATGGGTGACTGCAGTGTATGGGTGCCAGTGGGTGACTGCTGTGTATGGGTGACTGCAGTGTATGGGTGACAGTGGGTGACTGCTGTGTATGGGTGACAGTGGGTGACTGCAGTGTATGGGTGACAGTGGGTGACTGCTGTGTATGGGTGACTGCAGTGTATGGGTGACAATGGGTGACTGCAGTGTATGGGTGACAGTGGGTGACTGCTGTGTATGGGTGACTGCAGTGTATGGGTGACAGTGGGTGACTGCTGTGTATGGGTGACAGTGGGTGACTGCAGTGTATGGGTGACAGTGGGTGACTGCTGTGTATGGGTGACTGCAGTGTATGGGTGACTGCAGTGTATGGGTGACAGTGGGTGACTGCAGTGTATGGGTGACTGCAGTGTATGGGCGGCCGCGGCGAGGGTCCGTCCATCACTAACCTCACCACCTGCAGTCTATTGGTCTCTTCGAGTCCCGCCCCCAGTGCTGACATGCCGTGCGCTTCAATTAATTGTTCCTGTGTGGCGCCCGCCCCCTGGCCTTCTGAGGAGAGTCAGACACTTCCTGCTTCTTAGAACACATTAACATTGGGACACGGTACATCCTCCCTGCGCACTCCCTGCCGGCAGTTCCCTGTCCCTCCTCCGGCTGTTGCTGCAGTGGCTGATCTTGACGGGTGGAGCAGAGCTTCTCCTAGCCACTGAGCAGCCGTCACACCAGCTGCAGCTACTGTACCACAAGTGATCTAGAGCTGGGCACATAACCTCTGCAGATGACATCTGCTGCCCATGCTCATCACAGCCCGCTGCATAGTGTGAGGTGGCGCTAGGTGAGCACTACTGGGTGCACTGTTTGTGTGTGTGTGAGAGATTGAGTGACAGTGGGTGACAACTGTGTATGGGTGACAGTGGGTGACAAATGTGTATGGTTGACAGCTGTGTGTGATAGCTGTGTATGGGTGACAGTGGGTGACTGCTGTGTATGGGTGACAGTGGGTGACTGCTGTGTATGGGTGACATTGGGTGACTGCAGTGTATGGGTAACAGTGGGTGACTGCTGTGTATGGGTGACATTGGGTGACTGTGGGTGACTGCAGTGTATGGGTGACAGTGGGTGACTGCTGTGTATGGGTGACTGCAGTGCATGCGTGACAGTGGGTTAGTGTTTGTGACAGCTGTGTATGGGTGACATTGGGTGACTGCTGTGTATGGGTGACATTGGGTGACTGCAGTGTACGGGTGACAGTTGGTGACTGCAGTGTATGGGTGACAGTGGGTGACTGCTGTGTATGGGTGACTGCTGTGTATGGGTGACTGCAGTGTATGGGTGACAGTGGGTGACTGCAGTGTATGGGTGACTGCTGTGTATGGGTGACAATGGGTGACTGCAGTGTATGGGTGACAGTGGGTGACTGCTGTGTATGGGTGACTGCAGTGTATGGGTGACAGTGGGTGACTGCTGTGTATGGGTGACAGTGGGTGACTGCAGTGTATGGGTGACAGTGGGTGACTGCTGTGTATGGGTGACTGCAGTGTATGGGTGACAATGGGTGACTGCAGTGTATGGGTGACAGTGGGTGACTGCTGTGTATGGGTGACAGTGGGTGACTGCTGTGTATGGGTGACAGTGGGTGTCTGCAGTGTATGGGTGACAGTGGGTGACTGCTGTGTATGGGTGACTGCAGTGTATGGGTGACTGCAGTGTATGGGTGACAGTGGGTGACTGCAGTGTATGGGTGACTGCAGTGTATGGGTGACAGTGGGTGACTGCTGTGTATGGGTGACAGTGGGTAACTATTGTGTATGGGTGACAGTGGGTGACTGCAGTGTATGCGTGACAGTGGGTGAGTGTTTGTGACAGTTGGTGACTGCTGTGTATGGGTGATAGTGGTTGACTGCTGTGTGCGAGTGTGTGTGACAGTGGGTGACAACTGTGTATGGGTGACAGCGGGAAGCAGTAACCTAACCAATGGACGGGATACCGACGGTCGCTATACCGACGCCAGCATCCCGAACAAGAACACCATCCCGGCGTGAACATACCGATGCCGAATGGGATGCCAGCGTCACAATACTGCCAACTGACAGCCAGCATCCTGAACATCCTGATAGCGGGAGGCACTGGCGTTAGGTTTAGGAGGTTAGGTTTAGGGTGAAGAATGGGTTTTAGGGTTAGGGGAAAGCACAGGGAAGGTTAGGGTTATGGACCGGTGGGGGAGGGTTAGGGTTAGGCAGTGGGGAAAGGAGGGTTACGGTTAGGCAGCGGGGAAGGGAGGGGTAGGGTTAGGCAGTGGGGAAGGGAGGGTTAGGGTTAGGCACCACCAGTGTGTAGATATTTTTATACATTTGCACAACAGAGGGATCTGCTGATGTATGCTTCAATGCCGAACAGAAAATAATAAATAAAAGAGGAGAAAAGGAGGGTAGGGGGGGGGGGGGGGAGTAGTCTGAAGTCTTGCCTAGGGTGCCAATAAACCTTGCACCGGCCCTGCGGCAGTGTTTGGTGCCGGCAGTGCTTGTGAATTACACTTTTTAGTAAATGACCGAGTTCTACCAAATTTCAGGCGTATTTGACCGATGGTGTATTCATTCGTAATTTTTTTCTTTGAGTTCCAAAAAAATACGAATGCCCTCATCACTGCCCTGATTTGAGTTTAGTAAATTCCCGAGATGACACTTTGAAGAAAAAACACCATCTCGGTCAAAATCGGGACCTTAGTAAATATACCCCGAAGTCGCAGAAAGTGTTCCTTCCGTTGGAAAAGCTGCATTAGTAATCCTGCAGCCAACCCGGATATTGGTTCATCTGTGCATTCGCCTTCTGGGGAAAATGGTAGCCTCTTACGAGGCACTTCAATACGGAAGGTTTCACACAAGACCCTTCTAGCTCAATCTGTTGGACAAATGGTCCGGATCGCATCTTCACATGCACCAGAGGATCCGTCTGTCGCCAAAGGCCAGGATCTCCCTTCTGTGGTGGCTACAGATTTCTCACCTCATTGAGGGTCGGAGGTTCGGAATTCAGGACTAGATCCTGTTAACCACGGACGCAAGCCTCAGAGGTTGGGGAGCAGTCACCTAGGGGGTGCAGTTTCAGGGAAGATGGTCAAGTCAGGAAGTCATCCTTCCAGTCAACATTCTGGAACTCAGGGCCATATACAATGCCCTTCTGCAGGCCTCTCTTCACGATCGGGCTATTCAGATCCAGTCGGACAATGTGACATCAGTGACATACTTAAACCGACAGGGCGGAACGAAAAGCAAAGCAGCAATGTTAGAGGTGTAGAGAATTCTCCTATGGACAGAAAAAAACGCTGGGGTGTTGTCAGCGGTCTTTATTTCGGGAGTATACAGCTGGGAAGCAGACTTCCTCAGCAGACACAGCCTGCACCTGGGGGAGTGGGTCCTTCACTGGAAGTGTTCAGGTGCTTGACACGTCTGTGGGGATATCCACAATTCGACATGATGGCCTCTCGCCTCAACAAGAAGCTCAAACGGTATTGTTCCAGGTCGAGAGACCCACAGGCAGTGGCGGTAGACGCTCTGACGACTCCATGGGTCTATCAGATGGTGTACGTGTTTCCTCCTATTCCTCTGATCCCAAGAATTCTAAAAAGGGAGAAGGTTCAAGCAATACTCATTGCTCCGGACTGGCCAAGAAGGGCCTGGTACGCGGACCTTCTGGAGATGCTCCTCGAAGATCCGTGGCCTCTACCTTTTTGCGAGGATCTTCTGCAACAGGGCCCGTTCGTTTCTCAGGACTTACCACGGCTACGTTTGACGGCATGGAAGTTGAACGGCTGATTCAAGCCAGAAGAGAGATCCCTAACAAAGTTATCCCGACTACGATCCAAGCCAGGAATGGGGTAACGTCTAAACATTACCACCGTATTTGGAAGAAATACGTCTCTTGGTGTGAGAGCAGAACTTATTCTGCGGCGGAATTTCACCTGGGATGTTTCCTGCTTTTTCTGCAGGCAGCTGTGGATGTGGGCCTACATCTGGGCTCCATAAAAGTCCAGATTTCGGCCTTGTCCATTTTCTTTCAGAAACAATTGGCTTCGCTCCCTGAGGTCCAGACGTTTTTGAAAGGTGTTCTGCGCATCCAACCTCCCTTTGTGCCTCCCACGGCACCTTGGGATCTCAATTTGGTGCTGCAGTTCCTCCAATTGGACTGGTTTGAACCATTAGGGGGTGGACGTAAAATATCTTACGTGGGAGACTGTCACACTGTTGGCCTTGGCTTCAGCAAGACGTGTGTCGGAGCTGGGGGCTTTGTCTCACAAAAGCCCCTATTAAATTTTCCATGGGGACAGAGCTGAACTCAGTACTCGTCAGCAATTTTTTCCGAAAGTGGTGTCTGCGTTTCACATCAACCAACCTATTCTGGTTCCGGTTATCACCGACACTTCTGCTACTTCAAAGTCTATGGATGTAATGAGGGTTTGAAGGTATACGTAAAGAGGACAGCTTGTCGCAGAAAATCTGTGTTCGTTCTCTATGACTCTATAATCCCAATAAAATTGGGTGTCCTGCTTCAAAGCAGACAATTGCACGCTGGATCAGGCTAACTATCTAGCATGCTTATTCCGCAAAATCTGTACAGGCCCACTCTACTAGGTCGGTGGGTTCTTCCAGGGCGGCTGCCCAGGGTGTCTCAGCTTTCCAGCTCTGCCGAGCGGCTACTTGGTCTGGTTCGAATACGTTTGCTAAGTTCTAAGTTCGATACTTTGGCCTCTGAGGACCTTCAGTATGGTCAATCAATTCTGCAGGAACCTTAGCACTCTCCCTCCCGGTTTGGGAGCTTAGGTACATCCCCATGGTACTAACTGGAACCCCAGTATCCTCTAGGACGTAAGAGAAAATAGGATTTTAATTACCTACCGGAAAATCCTTTTCTCGTAGTCCGTAGAGGATACTGGGCGCCCGCCCGGTGTTTCGTTCTTCCTGCACTGTTACTTAGTTAAGTATTGTTGGTTCAGCTGTTGCTGTTCCTGTTTAATGTTGGGTTAGCATAGCCTTCCTCTGTTTGTGTGTGCTGGTTCGGAATCTCACCACTATCTTTATCTCTCTCAAAATATGTCCGTCTCCTTGGGCACAGTTTCCTAGACTGAGTCTGGTAGGAGGGGCGTAGTAGGAGGAGCCAGCCCACACTATCAAATTCTTAAAGTGCTCATGGCTCCTAGTGGACCCTTCTACACCTTCATGGTACTAAATGGAACCCCAGTATCCTCTACGGACTACGAGAAAAGGATTTACCGGTAAGTAATTAAAATCCGCCAATTGTGAATATGGCGGCATTCTGGGGATGTCTTCATGTTGCCAGATAACATTTCAACAATGTCATCACCATGGTGTCAACATTATGAATGTCAATATTGTGAATGTATACATTATGTGCCAAACTCGGACATTTTTTTTTAAACGCTAATCATTTACATGGCATGATTTTGCCTTGTACATGATTTATGCTTGTAAAAGATGTCCGAGTTCGGCCGGGAACCCGCACTTCCGGCCAAGTCAGACTTCATTACATCTGGCCCTATGACTGCATTTCTTTTGGACATGATCATTTTTTAGACTGTAATCTTGAGATTCTAACCGGGATTTTAGCCAAAGGTTTTAGGGGGGACATCAATTAGCCATGGTAAATTACCCCAGATAGCCGGCACTAATGGGCGCAAAATAAAAATGGAGAAATTGAAATACACCCCCCCCCCCAAAAAAAAATAAAAAATTATGGTATAACGGGAGTTTACTGTGAAAACGGATTGCAGGTAATTGAATTCCGCCCTTAGTGGTTGGGTTGTTGTTTTTTTTTACATGAACAACAATTTATTCGCAACAATGGTTGGGGAATGCTTACAAAGTACAAAGTCACTGCACTGCTGAGTTGACTGTGTGCTACTGGTAAAAACCCCATGAACCTCTCCGTTCCACTGTAAAATCAAGATATTCTCTGGGATAACAGCAGCTCCTACTGTATGCAGGCTCAGCTTGTACTGATTTGCTCCTTATTATTGTTTTTGTTAAGGTATAGAGATATGTTCTGTCCCACCTTAGAGATGTACTAAAGGGGAAATGGTTCTAAATTGCACACCCTCCAGTAATGAAAGGTGCTATGCTGCTGAGAATAAAGTAGTACACACAGACAAAAGGGGGTGCAGATGCACTAAGCGATCATTACAGTATAATTTGGTATATCATAAGAGGTTGTTAGTATATCGTTGGCCAATGATATTGGCCTACCCACCAATCGTCCAGGTCACCTCTTGTCGGGCAGGTTCCTAACACTATGGGGCCAACATCCGGAACGCAGGAAACCCCCAAACATGATCCAGCAAAGGACCACCCCAGGGCATCACACTAAAAAATAGTGATAATAAAGGGATATAAAGTGTGAGTATATGGAGGTCCCTACTATGAGTTTAAAGGTAGAGAGTATGTGAAAAAAAATGTGCATACATAAATAATAGACAAACAGGATTTAGAAAGTGACTGTGTATTTAAATGGTGATGCCCTGAGACAGTCCAGCCAGAACAGGCACGGGGGACCCTACGTCCAAACGCCGACCCCAAGTTGACTGACACTATGTATAAACAAATAGGACTTACTTAAAATTATGCCTGTGTCACTGTACAGTCCTTGTTGGTTTCCCTGCTTAAAAACATAGAGGGTGGTGGGGGAGGGGTGCCAATCTAGATTTGAGGCATTCTCAAACCTCAGGTGTGTATTTCTACACATATACATAGTAGAGGAAATGATTCTAAATTGCACACCCTCCAGTAATGAAAGGTGCTATGCTGCTGAGAATAAAGTAGTACACACAGACAAAAGGGGGTGCAGATGCACTAAGCGATCATTACAGTATAATTTGGTATATCATAAGAGGTTGTTAGTATATCGTTGGCCAATGATATTGGCCTACCCACCAATCGTCCAGGTCACCTCTTGTCGGGCAGGTTCTTAACACTATGGGGCCAACATCCGGAACGCAGGAAACCCCCAAACATGATCCAGCAAAGGAACCCCCCCAGGGCATCACACTAAAAAATAGTGATAATAAAGGGATATAAAGTGTGAGTATATGGAGGTCCCTACTATGAGTTTAAAGGTAGAGAGTATGTGAAAAAAAAATGTGCATACATAAATAATGGACAAACAGGATATAAAAAGTGACTGTGTATTTAAATGGTGATGCCCTGAGACAGTCCAGCCAGAACAGGCACGGGGGACCCTACGTCCAAACGCCGACCCCAAGTTGACTGACACTATGTATAAATAAATAGGACTTACTTAAAATTATGCCTGTGTCACTGTGCAGTCCTTGTTGGTTTCCCTGCTTAAAAACATAGAGGGTGGTGGGGGAGGGGTGCCAATCTAGATTTAAGGCATTCTCAAACCTCAGGTGTGTATTTCTACACATATACATAGTAGGGGAAATGGTTCTAAATTGCACACCCTCCAGTAATGAAAGGTGCTATGCTGCTGAGAATAAAGTAGTACACACAGACAAAAGGGGGTGCAGATGCACTAAGCGATCATTACAGTATAATTTGGTATATCATAAGAGGTTGTTAGTATATCGTTGGCCAATGAGATTGGCCTACCCACCAATCGTCCAGGTCACCTCTTGTCGGGCAGGTTCCTAACACTATGGGGCCAACATCCGGAACGCAGGAAACCCCCAAACATGATCCAGCAAAGGACCCCCCCAGGGCATCACACTAAAAAATAGTGATAATAAAGGGATATAAAGTGTGAGTATATGGAGGTCCCTACTATGAGTTTAAAGGTAGAGAGTATGTGAGAAAAAAAATGTGCATACATAAATAATAGACATAGCATATTATCGCAATTGCATATGGCAAATCATTGCAACAGGAGTAGGAAGCATAACCACACCTGAATGATCCCCACTGTGCGCATACGCAGATGGACTCCCAGGTCATAAACCCAGAAGTCCAATGACGGACACTGATTGCAAAGGATAGCTCTTATTAGAAGATCTGTCTTTTGCCATATTGACCACATACAGTATGTTAGTACATATGCAATTATTATCACTGCAATATGTGGCAGGATATACCATGGATAGTTTTTACATCTTGCCACCTTGTACCTTATTGCTGTTTTTTTTGTTTTGTAGCTATTATTATTGTGTAATATTCTGATTTGTAATTTAATTTCACTGTTTTGCTGGGCACTCTTTGTACAGCGCTGAGGACACTTTGTGGTGACATAATAATAAGTTCTAACACATTACCTCTGTGCCCCTTGCCAGCTTTTTCTACAAGTTTCCTTTGCAGTATTACCACATTGATAAAAGAAAACAGGCAGAATTGTACTTTGTAACTTAATTTTACAATCATGATTTATGTTCTGCAATCCCCACAGTTGTTCCTGCTATCGTTTCCCTGTATATTTTCCTTTCATTTTTGTTTCGTCTCATCAGACACTTCCTTAAATGTAATTGTTTCATGATAAGCCATGGCGTTTCTTCTTGACATAAAAAGTAATGTTATTTCTGCTTTTTTTTTTTAGTGTCAACATGAGGCGATCCTCTTTCATGATAGAGAGCTTACTCCTTCTCTGTGTGGGTTTTGCTGGCCTTCTGTTTATTATGCAGGGTAATGAAGATGAGACGCCTGCTGTGGAAAAATTGGAACATCAGCCTGTTCTTGATCACAGGCTTACCGTTGCCCCGGCTGAGCTTAAAAAACTTGAGTGGGTGTCTAGATGCAAGGTAAACACATCAGTAGAAAGTATTGCTGGGTTTTTTAAACTACCTGCACACATCCAGGATTTCTTGAGATATAGACATTGCAGGAGCTTTCCACAGATCCTTAACTCACCAAGGAAGTGTGGAAGTGCAGCAGCATCTAAAGGAGTTTTCTTGCTTCTTGCCATTAAGTCTTCTCCAGGGAATTATGAAAGGAGAACCATCATTCGTCAAACATGGGGGGAGCAGAACAGCTATGAAGGTGCCCAAGTCAGACGGATTTTCCTTTCCGGAACTTCCAAGAATATGCGTGAAGACAAACACTTGAGGCAACTTCTGAGAATTGAGAGTAAAACATATGGGGATATCCTTCAGTGGGACTTCCATGACACCTTTTTCAACCTCACCCTAAAGCAGTTGCTTTTCTATCAGTGGTTTAATGATTACTGCCCTGGAGCTCAGTTCATTTTCAATGGAGATGATGATGTATTTGTCAACACCTTTAATGTAGTCACTTACCTACGGGGAATGGGAAAGCATGGAGCATACAAACACCTCTTTGTAGGACAGCTTATTGCCAATGTTGGACCTATTCGTGAATCTGGAAGCAAATATTATGTCCCTGTACAGGTTACCACAACCAAATCCTATCCAATGTACTGTGGAGGCGGAGGAATACTTATGTCTGGATATACTGCCCATGTCATACACAATAAGTCTGAGGATATCCAGTTGTTCCCTATTGATGATGTGTACTTGGGCATGTGTTTGGCAAAGGCTGGCCTGGTACCAGCCTCTCACATGGGTATGAGGACAGTAGGAGTGCATGTGCCTTCTGCTAAATTGGACTCATTCAATCCTTGCTATTATAGAGAACTTTTAATGGTACATCGTTTTGTACCTTACCAGATGCTGGTCATGTGGAATGCTGTTCAAGACCCTAAACTGGACTGTGGCCAGAAACTGTCTGTAAATATTGGCATGTAATAGAATTGAACTAATGTTAACCAAAGACTTACAGCCATTTAATATACTGTATAGCTGACAAACAGTTAATAGTAATTACTACTATATAAGGCAGACATTCCCAACTGGGTACACTCTAGGCCAACGTATCGGCTGTCCGGCTGGTCCGCCGACCTATCTGACAAACGGTAAGTGCATACACACTTACCGATTATTGGCGTGATGTGTTTTGCCAGACATCACAACCGGACAGTCAGTCACCATCAGCCACTGCAGCAAGTGTACGGTATGTCTGCAGATATATTGGCCATCAGCTGTGCTGCAGGGGCAATGCTGTATGTTTGTGAATGATGTGGTTCACAGATATATCGGAGGCTACACACCACTGACGGGCTCATTAGATGTCGACCGTTCAATTTAGCTTTACAGTCTAGGTTTTTGTGATATCAATGCTTGAGCACAGGTGACTTAATTACTACCTCAGTTATTGTGATTTAACCATGTGTGCTGAAGACTGGATATCACTAAAACCTGCACTGTTAGTGTGCCTTGAGGACCCAACTGGTTACACACTAGTATGCACCCACTACTATAGAAAGAGTTCAAGCGCTGTCTCACAAAGGTACAACAATACTAAATCAATAGGTGAGAAATTGTCCCTATCTCACCTATTGATTTAGGATTATTGTACATTTGTGGGAGAGTGCTTGAACTGTTTCGATACTTGATATGTGATTGGGGTTCATCCTACTGTGTTTCAGTCGCCTTTCCAGTGTGGGTCGCAGGTGATTTATTTATTTCTAGTGTATACCCAGTTGGTATGGTTTGGGAATGCTTGATATATGGTACAGTATATTTGATGGATAAACTGTTATGTGGAGGTTTTAAATATTTATATGTGTTAATTTATTTAAAATGTTTCCATTAAAAATAAAATAGAAATTGAGAAAACTTTTGAACATAAATTAAAAAAAATATATATATTTATACTTCGACAATAGGCCGAGAGCATTAAATATTTATTAATAAATACAAAGCCATTTGCTTCATAAAGATTAGAATGCCTTCACAATGGTTGCTGAAGATAACAGCCAGGGGTCTCACTCTTGGAGAATGCCCAGATGGGAGAAACAGCTTATAGGAGTGGAGCTGGGTGCTTCTTATCAGTAGGTCCTTCTGCCTCTCAGCATAATGCTAAGAATCTCAGGTACAAGAAGAAGGGGCAGGGCTAAAAAAGTATCTCTATAACAGCGACAGCCATGTTTGTGAAGTCCATGTAGAAGTATGGACTCCACCATTTTGTCTGGGACGCAGTGACGGAACTGTGGGAGGCAGTGGAGTCGGCTGCCGCCAGGCTCCTGACCGCAAGGGGGCACATCTCCTCCACTGTCTCCCGCTGCCTGAGGACCGCACTGCTATTGCAGACGGAGGAGCTGTGTCAGTGACACGGAAGCTGCCTCCTGTATTTACAGAGAGCTGGCACTGGCTGCAGCTAGGGGGAGCTCCAGAGCACAGCTCCTCCCGGGCCCTTCTAGTTAAGTAAGCCAGCCGAGGCAAGCTCTCTGCTCCTCCGTGCTCCCTGAGCCTGATGATAGTCAAAGGTAGGCACTGTGTGGGGGGTGGGGGAGAGGTGGATTTGGGGGGAAGCACTGTGTTTTGTGTGTGCTTGTTTTTAAGTGAGGTGTGGGTGTGTTTTTAAGGAAAGTTGTGCATTCAAGTAAAAAAGAGGTGTGTGTGTGTGTGTGTGTGTGTGTGTGTGTGTGTGTGTGTGTGTGTGATGTGAGTGGCATGTGTGTGTGTGTGTGTGTGTGTGTGTGTGTAAGTGAGAGGCATGTATGTGTGTGTGTAAGTGAGAGGCATGTGTGTGTGTGTCTGTGTGAGAGGCATGTATGTGTGTGTAAGTGGGAGGCATGTGTGTGTAAGTGAGAGGCGTGTGTGTAAGTGAGAGGCATGTGTGTGTGTGTAAGTGAGAGGCATGTGTGTGTGAGAGGCATGTGTATGTAAGTGAGAGGCACGTGTGTGAGAGGTGTGTATGTGTAAGTGAGAGGCACGTGTGTGAGAGGTGTGTAAGTGAGAGGCACGTGTGTGAGAGGTGTGTGTGTGTAAGTGAGAGGCACGTGTGTGAGAGGTGTGTGTGTGTAAGTGAGAGGCGTGTTTGTGTGTAAGTGAGAGGTATGTGTGTGGGAGGAAAGGATTAAAGGAGGCATTTGAGCATTTCTACAGGACTATGTACAGAGCACACACCTGGTCTGGGTACACACTACTTTATAAATATATGGAGGGGTGTTCGTTCTGAATGTGTGTGTGTGTGTGTGTGTGTGTGTGTGTGTGTGTGTGTGTGTGTAAGTGAAAGGCATGTGTGGGTGTTTAAGTGAAAGCAGCATGTGTGTGGGTGTTTAAGTGAAAGCAGCATGTGTGTGTGTTTTTAAGTAAAGGAGGTGTGTGTGTGAAAGCGGCGTGTGTGTTTAAGTGAAAGAGACGTGTGTGTGTTTAAGTGAATGAGGCGTTTGTGTGTTTTTTTAATATATATCTAGTGTTCACGATAGGTGTCTTTCACAGGGCGCTGCGCCCTGCCCCTAAGACAGCTGAATCCCGCCCTGCCGTTTGCTGCCTGCCGGACCCAGCCGTGCGCCGCCGGACCCGGTAAGCACATGAGAGTCCCCCTGGGCTAAATTAACCTTGTAAGTATTTTGCAGCTGTAAACTTCAATCTCAGTGCTCTCTACCTGGTGCAGTGTGCCTCAGTGCTCTCTACCTGGTGCAGTGTGCCTCAGTGCTCTCTACCTGGTGCAGTGTGCCTCAGTGCTCTCTACCTGGTGCAGTGTGCCTCAGTGCTCTCTACCTGGTGCAGTGTGCCTCAGTGCTCTCTACCTGGTGCAGTGTGTATAATGTGCTCTATCTGGCGCAATATGTATAACGTGCTCTACCTGGTGCAGTGTGTATAGGAGGTTCTACCTGGTGCAATGTGTATTAGGTGCACTACCGTGTGGTGTAATGCGAATTGCCACTATTATGTGGCCACGCCCCTTCCCCACAAAACAACGCCCCTAGAATTTTGCTGCGCGCCTTCGGCCATGTTTTGGCCTATAGGAATGGGAGCACCAAGCATTATAGTATGTACCTAAGTTTGCCCATCTAACTTAAAAATGTGCCCTCCCGAATGGAAAAATGTGCCCTCCCCGTGATCAGCACCTTGCCCTAAAAAAATCCTAGAGTGAACACTAGTTATATCGGCACACCGCTGCGCCAAAGCATCTCCATCGAGACCCGCTGGCGGGTGAGGGAGCACTGTAGGTGTACTATAATGGTATGCTGGTGTTTATTGTAATGACTGACTTGGTGTGCGTCCACTTTCTATGTGTATCTATATTACTATTGGGAAAGGTACCTGAGCACGCTGCTACTGTTCACCCTTAGTGCCGGATAGCTACATATGGTATGTGTGTGTGTATATGTAGGGGGCACCTACATTTATCATGCCTCCGGGCGACTGGGACGAACTTACGCCACTGCTGGGACGTATTGTATTGCTTTATACTACAAGTAATGTCAGTATTAAATCAAGTGTAACAGCCAACTTGAAGTTGTCTAACATAACTAAGGAACTGCAGATAAACAGTAGACATCAGAAGCATGATGCATCTTAAAGTGTCGTGGAACAGTATAGTTATCTAATTTATTTCTTAAGGGCCCCATACACTACAACGATATGTATGAGGCTGAAGTTGGAGGCGATTTCCCTTGAACTCTCCCAGGAGCTTCCCGGAACATGTTCCATACGGTTCCATATGATTTGGTACATTTTGCATGCGATATATTGTATGCGATCCCAGCCATGCCTGCGGGAACCGACATATCACGAGTGCAGCACTAACGATCTAGGGGAGCCGATCCAACCAAATGGGAACGCTGATCGGATCGGCCCGAATGCCCGAAATTGGATGAATTGGGCATTATCGTTCTAGTGTATGGGGCCCTTTACACTGCGTACATGTTCCTGTATACATATCTTGAGAGGCGGTTTGGTCTTTCAGACATATTTCAGTTTACAGGGGCATTCTAAAACATGTACACCATGTTGTGTTACAGTTGATAAGTTGATCCTTAGTGGGATATGATTTAGAATCATCAAAATTCTTAAAGGAACAAGTTAGGGGATGTGCAAATTTACAAATATTGAGAAAACCTTTACAATGTTTGTTCCGTAGGTCCTTCGGTTTAGAAGAATCTTTCAGCGTGCTAGGAGCTAAAATGTCTCAAATTCCTTGTTTTTTTTAACACAATTCTTTGTTTCTCAGGTAATATGGTATTTAAAATAGAGTCTGTATTCAATGTCCCTCAGTGTTTATTCAAGACATTACGTATATGTTTTTCATTGGCATTAAAAGGGTTAATGAAATGTATCTTTATCATGTATCATTCTATTTCAGCTAATGACTTACTTTTTGGTACCATGGATATGGTTGATGAAGACGAAGTTCCAGTTCAATAAACTTTAATTTTTTTATTTTCTGTGTCACCTTGCCTGACTCTGAGTGCCACTAATATCTGAGCCGGGATTTAATGGGGTGCAAATTTGTGAACTGTGTGAGTTTTTCCTGTCAACTCACACATTTTTAGAATTCAGTCAGTGTAATAGAGTGCAAATTCAGTGCATACTAATGTTGCTTGCCATACGGTGCAGCTTTCCTGGGTGACGGAAGTGGTCTCGTTTAGCTTTCAAAGATGGTGGGTGAGGGCAACCAGTTTTAATTTTTGGACATCCATGAACTGAATCTGAATGCTCCAGAAGCTGTCCAGTGACTGTGTGGGAGGCTGCTGCTGGGTAGCTGGGATGGGACATAGTGGGATATAGGAGTCAGTGTTATTGTGTCCTGACTCTCCTCCGAGGAATAGTCAACCAGCCCATAATGTGTGAGTGGGGCCTGTGGTCGAGTTGCCATGGGTGGCAGTGGACCAAGCTAAACACGAGACTGATCTTAAAAGCAAAGGGGGGGGAAATTGAGACAAAAAAACTTTTTAGTGCTTTTTTGTTAAAAAAAAAACATTTGTTCACATAACTGTGTTTTGAGTGTTACTAATAATTGAACACTGATTTGATTGTGCCATAAGTACATTATTGCCTTAATGTCACAATGGTTACAGAATGAATGCTATGTGACATTAGACTTAGGTTACAGAGGCCGGCAGACCCATCTAAATGTACAGTATGTAGTGTTGTGTGTGTTTTTGTGCAAAATCTGATACTTACCAGTCTCCTGCTCATCCGGATGTCTTTCTTTTGGGGGTGAGTGGATCTCCTTGTTACAGCAACTGAGAAAAAAACACAAAAATATATCAGTGCTGTTTAATGGTTAATGATCTATGTATGGAACACGTACTAATTTCTGGTGGATGGGATCCCGGCTGTCATGATCCCGACAGAGGGAGCCTTGCGGGCACGGTGGCTCGCAGCAGGTTATATTCTCCCTCTATGGGTGTCGTGGTATTCTGGCAGCAGCATTTCACCACCTGTCCGGTTTCCAGCGTCAGCTTTGTGACCGTCGGGATCCCAACTGGCGGTATCGTGATTGTCTCCCCTGTGTATCTATTGCTGAACAAGCATCATAAAAATACTAAACATTGTCATAACTATGTGGTAACAAAACTGTTAATACAATCATGCTTGTTGTTTCTGGGATGCAAATTGCACACAGTATCAGCAAATGTTCCTTACTTTGCTAGGGTGCCTCACACACACCACATTAAAGGTATTTAGGCAATTTACATTGTTACTTTGAACCTCTTCAGGGAAATTTATGGACGTAATGTTTTAAACAAATCTTGTTTAAATTCAATAGCATTATTTGTTTAACTTGTTCCATTTTTTATGTGTAAATTGGTTTCTTGTATCAATATTACATTTTTTTTTAAAAACAACACTGTTCACAAAATATGGAAGATCTGCATCCATCTACTCACATGCTGGGGGCCGCTCAGGACAGGGCAAGGCCACCCAAAATGTCTGACGCCGCCCCGCAATGCGTTCGCAATTTAAATGTGAACACATCGAACAGTGGTAGACCCCTTCCTGCGCAGCTTGGCTGCTTAGGCAGGGGTCCCGCCGCCATGTTTCCATATGCAGGAAATGCAGGCGATGTCATAGGCCGGCCCAAAAAATGGCCATGACACTCGTGCATTTCCCACCAATCTCCGTCCCCCCAACGCCGGGTCACTTCCCCTGGATGCCCGTCGCCTTTCAGTCACCATGCTATCGCATCCTTTCGGGATGCTATCACATGGTGAAGGGTCACACACATGTGCTATGTCCGATGCCGTGTGCAGGCCCCATGGATAAGGCTGCTGCATTATAATCAAAAGAATAATATTGCTTAACCAGTCATTTGTCCCTAAAATAATTAATTTAGCAGCTTTACACACAAATTGCTCACACGACAGTTTAAAAGTGCCTTTGGATTGTTTACTCACCAGGACGACTAGTGTGGGTGGGTGGTCAGTGTCCTAAATATGCAGTCCTGGCAATATCTTGATGGGGATGACCTGCTGTAGTTCCTGGTATAGTGAACAGGTAACCTGCGTCTTCCACCCATCCTTATTGTTATGCGCTGTTGTAATGTGAAGGTATACACAGTCAACATAATATGATGTGCTCCCCTGGCACATAAGTGTAATGTGGTGAGTGCCTTTACTGGTATTATATGTAGGTCATCCCAGCAGCTGGTATAATGGCCCTCATTCCGAGTTGTTCGCTCGCAAGCGGATTTTAGCAGATTTGCTCACGCTAAGCCGCCGCCTACTGGGAGTGAATCTTAGCATCTTAAAATTGCGAACGATATATTCGCAATATTGCGATTACACACCTCATAGCAGTTTCTGAGTAGCTTCAGACTTACTCGGCATCTGCGATCAGTTCAGTGCTTGTCGTTCCTGGTTTGACGTCACAAACACACCCAGCGTTCGCCCAGACACTCCTCCGTTTCTCCGGCCACTCCTGCGTTTTTTCCGGAAACGGTAGCGTTTTTTCACACACGCCCATAAAATGGCCTGTTTCCGCCCAGTAACACCCATTTCCTGTCAATCACATTACGATCGCCAGAACGATGAAAAAGCCGTGAGTAAAATTCCTAACTGCATAGCAAATTTACTTGGCGCAGTCGCAGTGCGAACATTGCGCATGCGCATTAAGCGGAAAATCGCTGCGATGCGAAGATTTTTACCGAGCGAACAACTCGGAATGAGGGCCAATGTACAGTGTGTTTGGCTTTTTCCTGTCAGGGGCCAGTGTGTTTGGTTTTTTTCCTGTTGGGATCCAATGTGTTGTTTTTTTTCTTATTTGGGGCCAATGTGTACCTGTTGGGGGTCCAAAGTGATTTCTTTATTATCAGGGGCCATTGTGTTTTTTTTCTATTAAGGCCAATTTTTTTTCTTGTTTTCTGTAAGATAAATAAGTAAATCTATAGTGTATTTTATTTTTTTTAAAAAGGGGATGTGGGGCCCAAACCAGTATCTTGCCTAGGGCCCAATGAGGTTTAAATCCAGCTCTGCCATATGGATTGGATTGAGGTAACCTTAGATAGGGAATCTAAAGTGAAGACATTTTTAACCATGGAGAAAGTTACATATCCGCGCTATCTATATAAATGCGACATCAAATCTACTATTGCTTTAAAAATACATCTTTGTATTTACTCCATATATTAGACCACAGGTTCTCAAACTCGGTCCTCAGGACCCCACACGGTGCATGTTTTGCAGGTATCCTCACAGAATCACAAGTAACATAATTAGCTCCGCCTGTGGACCTTTTAAAATGTGTCTGTGAGTAATTAATACACCTGTGCACTTACTGGGTTACCTGCAAAACATGCACTGTGTGGGGTCCTGAGGACCGAGTTTGAGAACCACTGTATTAGACAATTATCCAACCATAGATATCGATTCTACCAATGCCTTACACAAATTGTTGGTGAATGGAGGCTGGGGCTATTGTGACTCTGGGGGTGGGAGTTGTTTAGGGATGACAGTATTTTCTTTTTCCATTTTCCTTCATTTTTTAAGAATTTCATTACAATCCAAGTTGTAATGTCCAACCAATCTAATTATCTTGGTTTTTGTGACATTTGTTCTGCCTTTCGACACAAGGATTGTAACAACGGTTTTCTTTTATACTGTTTATTGTATAATGCTTCAATAAAAGATCATTCTCAAAATAAATGAATAAATAAATCATTTCGGTATATTAGTGTCCATTTGAGTGAGCAGCACTGTATGGAGTGTGAGTAATGGTATAATAACGGTATGCCACCTTCTCTGGATGTACTGCGTCTCCCTCCTTGCATGCTTTTTTCCTCCCTTCCCATCCTGCACTTTCCATCTCACCCTTCCCAGCTCCCTCTCCTCTTCCAGCATCAGTACTGAAAGTGATCGCTCTCTACCCCTACTCTTAATTAGCATATCTCTTTTGGCAACTGTGGTCCATGTGTCACAGTGTCACATTTGGCGTCACAAACCGGATTTGGTATCAGTAGCAACTAACAATTTAGTACAAGATGTATACACACATACATTAAATACATAATTGCCATTCAGTATTTCTCTAAAATCCTAGTGGATACTGGGGATCTGTACTTTAGTACCATGGGGTATAGATCTGGTCCACTGGAGCCTGGCACTTTAAAACCTTGTGTGTATGTGTGCTGGCTCCTCCCTTCTATGTCCCTCCTACCAGACTCAGTTTAGAAAAATGTTCCCAAGGAGCCGGGTGCATTTCTCTGGAGCTCCAGAGAGTTTCCTTTAATTTCTGCTGCGGGGTACACTGGGCTCCACAAGGATTAACATCAGGGTGTAGAGTAGGATCTTGATCCGAGGCACCAACAGGCTCAAAGCTTTGACCTTCCCAAGATGCATAGCGCCGCCTCCTATATCACCCCGCCTCCGTGCACAGGAGCTCAGTTTGTAAGTTGGTGCCATGCAGTAAGCAGGCACTTAACAGAGGGCAGCCTGAGGCAGCCTATTGATAGCTTAAATTGACAGAAAAGATTTTTCTACAAAGACTTCAAGGGCTGCAGCAGGCAAAGTCTATTAGACTTTTCTGCCTGCAGCTCCATCACCCCCAGCGGCGTTGTATACTCCCGCGCCCTGGTTGCCGGGTCATTGCAGCGGAGGCTCCGGTTCCTTCCTACACTTCAGTCACACACACGCCGCCGTCCTCCCGGATCATGGGGCCGCAGGAAGGGGGAGGTAAGGGGTCTCTTTGACCGCACTTTACCGCAATCCAGCGTGGCCATGGACACTGTTATCGGGCAGCCGCTCCACTAGCCACCAGGGACGATTATAGGGCACAGGTCTGGGGTTTTTTTTTGTAAAAATTACCCCTTTTTGTAAGGCTCGCAGTGCCCGGTGAGGATGCCAGCAGGGGGAGTAGGTCTGACCTGTAGCCCCTCCACCGGCCCCAGGGCACCATTTCTGCAAATGTTCCCGCCCTGGAGCTGCATTTCTCTCCTTCAATCCTGGTCAGCAGCCATCACAGACAGAGCTGAACTGTTCCTGGGAATGCTGGAGCAAATCCTCCTCTGTAGAGCCGCCTGATTGCCAGTGCTGTGCCTCATACAGGACACTTTAGTATTCTACCTGTCACTGGGACAGTGTTAGTTATGAAAGAGTGCATACATTCAGGGTTGTGTGGTACAAACACCCTGTGATATACATCCAGTATCTACTGTGCTTTGTTATATCTATTGTTAACACATGTAGCCATACTGAGTATTACTTAGTATTGCTAGTCCAGTGCAGTTTTATGGTGCATAATTTCTGCATGGTAAGTGTCAGGTCTCTAGGTTTGTCTGTCCCCGGCGGGGGCGCTAGTGGGTCAGTGTTGGTCTGATGGATAAAACGTGGAGGCAATATAATAGTCCTGCGCATAGGCGCTGATGTTTTATTGTTACTGAGCAGATCGGATCACACAGTATAAACAGAAAACCGGTAATGGAATGACAATGGTTGATAACTGGATTTAAATAGCTGAGGTCTCTAGCAAATGAAATGTGAAACAACAAAACTGAAGGCAGATGATATAACTAAAGTCCAATAGTACTTGATAGCACACAGTCTCAGTATAACGTAAGATAAAGTAACTTGAAAGGCAGAACTCCGGTATGTATAAGAAACACTCAGTCTCTATAAAGCACACAAGTCCAGATAGCTTTACTAGGCTCAAGCAGGAAACAGTCTCTAAGCCATCAATAGTAATACTGCTGAAATGCACGGATGGAATACAGATAGCCAGTGTACAAGTGAGATGGTAATACGAACACCTGAGGAGAGTCTCTGCTGCTGGTGATTGTGGCTGGATGGAATTGGAGTCCGGAGTTAACAGGAGAGCTGTGAGAATGAAGACTGGAACAAATGGAAGTAACCACGGGGATCGCTGGAAACAGGAACCAGAAGAACTAAGGCACACGGTGTGTGACTTGTTGTCTGAGGCAATGTGAGAGAGCCACAAGCTGGAAGTTATACCTCCTGCCCAGCAGTGATTGGACACAAACTGCAGGCGGAGATACAAGCTGGATTGAACGTCAGAATCAGCTGCGTGCAGGTGTCATGGTAACGTCCACACAGGCTGGACATCGGCACGCCGCAAAACCCACACAGGACCAGACTCAGGAGTACTCAGCAATGTGAAATAGAACGCTCGCGGTTACTACACCCATGCAGCTGCAACTGGGGACAAGACCTCCGGAGGCCCGCACACCAGCGCGCTGGTAAGTGAGACGTAGCAGAGCGCCGATTCCTGACAGTACCCCCTCCTTTATGGGTGGGCACCGAACACCCACGAGGCTTGGCAGGGAAGAGTCTGTGGAAGGCTTGGACCAGACGTGGAGCATGTACATCCGTGGCATCGACCCAACTCCTCTCTTCAGGACCATATCCAGACCAGTCAATGAGATATTGCAGATGACCATAACGATGTCGAGAGTCTAATATCTTTTCCACCTCGTATTCCATGCCCCGATGAGTTCGTACCTTTGGAGCTGCTGGAAGCGTTCTCTGGAAACGATTGAGAATTAGTGGTCTGAGGAGAGAAATATGGAATGAGTTGGGTATTTTCAAAAAAGCAGGCAGTTTCAATTTATAAGCCACCGGATTAATAGCACTCTCTACTGGAAAAGGTCCAATAAACCGTGGAGCAAACTTCATTGAGGGGACTCTGAGCCGGAGATTACGGGTAGATAACCAGACCTTATCGCCCGGTTTCAAACTAGGAACTGCTCGCCTCTTCCGATCAGCGAACATTTTGTACCGTTGAGAAACTTTTTTAAGAGATGAATGGATCTCTTTCCAAATTTGAGCGAACCGCTGGAGAGCAGAAGCAGCCGCAGGCACATCTATGGCAGGTAATTCTTGGAAATCCGGTACTCTAGGATGCTGGCCATAAACTGCGAAAAAAGGAGTTGTGTCAGTTGAAGTATGATAACGGAAATTATGAGCAAACTCCGCCCATGGCAACAATTCTACCCAGTCATCCTGCGAAGAAGAGATATACAGTCTCAAATAGGTCTCAAGTTCTTGATTTACCCTCTCTGTCTGCCCATTTGTTTGAGGATTATAGGCCGTAGAGAACTTCAGTTTTACCTGTAGCGCTGAACACAGAGCCCTCCAAAACTTGGCCACAAATTGTACTCCTCGGTCAGATATGATTTCTGTTGGAAGTCCATGTAACCTGAATATTTCACGAAGAAACAACTGAGCCAACTTTGGAGCAGAGGGTAATCCCATGAGTGGAATGAAGTGTGCCATTTTTGAAAACCTATCGACTACTACCCAGATGGTGTCATACCCTTTGGATGGAGGGAGATCAGAAATAAAGTCCATCGACACATGAGACCAGGGGCGCTTAGGAATGGAATTGGGAATCAATTGGCCTGCGGGAGCCTGACGAGAATTTTTATGCTGAGCACATTTGGGACATGAAGCTATGAACTCTTGAATATCTACCTTCATACGAGGCCACCAATACGTTTGAGACAGAAACTTAAAAGTCTTTAGAACCCCAGGGTGACCAGTAAACTTGGACGTATGGGCCCAAGACAGAAGGTTTGGACAAAGCTCCGGAGAGACAAACATCTTGCCTGGAGGCGGGACTTGCGACATCCCTGTAGCTGCGAAAACCACTGGATTTAATACTGGTCGAGCAGCCTGTTCTGAGGATTCCTCGTTTGAGCTCATGGAGCGAGACAAAGCATCCGCTTTGACATTTTGTGAGCCCGGTCTAAACATCAACTTAAAATCAAAGCGAGAAAAGAATAGAGCCCACCTTGCTTGCCGAGGATTCAGACACTGCGCAGCTTTCAAGTAGAGAAGGTTCTTGTGATCCGTATAGATGGTAATGGGAAATCTCGTACCCTCCAGCAGATACCTCCATTCTTCAAGGGCCAATTTGATTGCTAACAACTCCTGGTCGCCGATGGTATAGTTCATTTCTGCAGATGAGAACCTACGAGAAAAAACCCACAGGGGTGAGTCTTAACATCACTGCCAACCTGAGACAGGACTGCGCCCACGCCAACCGTTGAAGCGTCCACTTCCAAGATGAAGGCTTTACTGACATCCGGCTGCTGTAACACAGGAGCTGAAATAAAAGCTTGTTTTATTTTGTGAAAAGCGGACAGTGTGTCATCAGACCATTGGGAAGGATTTCCCCCTTTCCGGGTAAGGCAGGTAATTGGAGCTATTAGCGTGGAAAAGCCTTTAATAAACTTTCTGTAGTAATTGGCGAAGCCAATGAAGCATTGAACTGACTTAAGTGTTGTTGGAAGAGACTAGTTTTCTATAGCTTCCAGTTTAGCTGGATCCATCTGAAGATCTGTTCCGGAAATGATGTATCCTAAGAAAGATATTGAAGAAGCTTCAAATGTGGATTTGGACAATTTGCCATACAGATGATTCCGTCGAAGACGTTGCAGAACCTCCTTCACCTGTTGGCGATGAGAGACTAAATCACGGGAGAATATCAAGATGTCATCGAGGTAAACCACCACACATTTATACAAGAGATCTCTAAACACTTCGTTGACAAAGTTTTGAAACACGGCAGGGGCATTACTTAAACCGAAGGGCATCACTAGATATTCATAGTGGCCGTCACGAGTATTGAAGGCGGTTTTCCACTCATCACCACTTCGAATCCTGATAAGGTTGTAAGCCCCGCGAAGATCCAGTTTCGTGAAGATGGAAGCCCCTCTAACTCTGTCAAACAGCTCTGTGATAAGAGGTAACGGGTAGCTATTTTTGATCGTGATGTCATTTAAACCCCGATAATCGATACAGGGGCGAAGTCCTCCATCTTTCTTCTTGACGAAGAAGAATCCAGCACCAGCTGGGGAAGTGGATGGACGGATGAAACCTTTCTGTAAATTTTCCTTTATGTATTCACTCATGGCTTGAGTTTCTGGGACTGAAAGAGGGTAAGTATGCCCTCTAGGCGGCTTGCTCCCTGGAACCAGATCGATGGGACAATCCCACTCTCGATGGGGAGGCAAGACATCCGCTGCTTTCTCACTGAAGACGTCAGTGAATTCCTGATAGGCCTCCGGGAGGCCAGGCTGAGACTTTACACCAGAAGACTTTATTGGAAACACTTGAGCCAGACAAGACTGACGACAGGAGGAACTCCATGATGTTAACTGCAATGTGGACCAGTCAAATTGTGGATTGTGCAGTTGGAGCCAAGGCATACCCAGTACTATCTCATAGCCTGCTTTGGGTATAACCAGGAACTCAATGAGCTCAGAATGCAGGAAGCCTACTCCTAGAACTACCGGCTTGGTTTGCTGAAAGATGGAACCTTCAGAAATACGGCTTCCGTCCACGGCCGTGAGATAAACTGGACGACACAGCTTAGTCACTGGGAGATGAAGTCTATCCACTGCAGCTTGCGTGATAAAATTCCCAGCAGCACCACAATCCACTAAGGCAGACAAAGATTGGAGTCCCTCAGATTTTTCCAAGGTGACAGGTAATATAAGATCCTGAGATGAAGGAGCTTTATTCAAAAGCCCTAACTTGACTCCTCCTCTACAAGTTAGGACCTGGCGTTTCCCGGCCGAGCAGGGCAGGAACCAATCAGATGACCAGCAGCAGCACAATAGAGACACAGTCTTTCCTTTAATCTTCTGGACCGCTCCTCAGGTGTTAAACGAGATTTGTTTACCTGCATGGGTTCATCAGTAATAATAGGTAGAGACTGTACAGGAGGCATAGCTCGGTGCTTGCGAAGATCACCTCGAGAGCGTTCACAGGTCCGCTCGCGTAGACGTAGATCCAATTTGACACATAGGGAAATTAGAGCTTCCAGTTGCTCTGGTAAATCTCGAGTAGTCAGTTCATCCTTGATGCGGTCAGACAGACCATGCCAGAAGGCGGCAACCAATGCCTGGTTGTTCCACTTCACCTCCGATGCCAATGTCTGGAACTGGATAATGTACTGACCCACAGTACGTGTTCCCTGGCGGATCTGAAGGAGGTCAGAAGAAGCAGAGGTCGTACGCCCAGGTTCGTCAAAGATGCGTCGGAATGCGGCAACAAATTCAGTATAGTTGTTCAATATTGCATCTGCTCGCTCCCACAGCGGAGAGACCCAGTTCAAAGCAGAGCCAGCTAGAAGAGAAACAATATAAGCCACCTTTGTTCTAGGTGTTGGAAAGTTCTGTGGCTGCAATTCAAACTAAACTTCGCATTGATTTAGAAACCCACGACACATCTTAGAATTACCATCAAATTTACTCGGGGTAGGAAGATGGATGCGAGACATTGGAACAGAAGCAACTGGAGAGCTGGAATCTGAGGAACCTGGAGCAGGAACTATAACTGAAGAGGACACTGGGAAAACTGGAATTGGAAGTGATTGTTGCAAAGTATCTAATCATAAAGACATTCCTTGCAGGAATTGCATAACCTGCTGCTGCGCAGCCTCTTGACCATCCAGTCGTGACACTAGGTCTTGGAGTGTCCCTGACCCCACACTCTGACCACCGTCCGGGTCCATGGGCCTCGGACAAACTGTCAGGTCTCTAGGTTTGTCTGTCCCCGGCGGGGGCGCTAGTGGGTCAGTGTTGGTCTGATGGATAAAACGTGGAGGCCATATAATAGTCCTGCGCATAGGCGCTGATGTTTTATTGTTACTGAGCAGATCGGATAACACAGTATAAACAGAAAACCGGTAATGGAATAACAATGGTTGATAACTGGATTTAAATAGCTGAGGTCTCTTGCAAATGAAATGTGAAACAACAAAACTGAAGGCAGATGATATAACTAAAGTCCAATAGTACTTGATAGCACACAGTCTCAGTATAACGTTAAGATAAAGTAACTTGAAAGGCAGAACTCCGGTATGTATAAGAAACACTCAGTCTCTATAAAGCACACAAGTCCAGATAGCTTTACTAGGCTCAAGCAGGAAACAGTCTCTAAGCCATCAATAGTAATACTGCTGAAATGCACGGATGGAATACAGATAGCCAGTGTACAAGTGAGATGGTAATACGAACACCTGAGGAGAGTCTCTGCTGCTGGTGATTGTGGCTGGATGGAATTGGAGTCCGGAGTTAACAGGAGAGCTGTGAGAATGAAGACTGGAACAAATGGAAGTAACCACGGGGATCGCTGGAAACAGGAACCAGAAGAACTAAGGCACACGGTGTGTGACTTGTTGTCCGAGGCAATGTGGACAAGCAGGAAGTTAAACCTCCTGCCCAGCAGTGATTGGACACAAACTGCAGGCGGAGATACAAGCTGGATTGAACGTCAGAATCAGCTGCGTGCAGGTGTCATGGTAACGTCCACACAGGCTGGACATCGGCACGCCGCAAAACCCACACAGGACCAGACTCAGGTGTACTCAGCAATGTGAAATAGAACGCTCGCGGTTACTACACCCATGCAGCCGCAACTGGGGACAAGATCTCCGGAGGCCCGCACACCAGCGCGCTGGTAAGTGAGACGTAGCAGAGCGCTGATTCCTGACAGTACGCGTGTGACTATATATGTGTGTGTGCATGTAGCTGCTGCGTGGTTGCCTTATTAAAGGGTATTTCAATCAGTGGGCTACTCCTATATTGCTATACCTGAGGGGGCTAAGTGTATCAGGTTTCTTTCTGTTTAATATAGGATTGTATCACAAGATAAACTTGCTGTGTATTTTTACTTGTGGTTTATAGCCATATGGGCTGAAACACACACGCTGGCTTTTGCCAGCCGGGAAAAAGCCGGATGGCTTTTTCTCGTGCCGGTATTGTAGTTAACAGTGTGAGTGGTAAGGGCCTTTCACACTGCATGGCCGCGGCCCGGCTCCCGGGTTGCAGCCGGAAATATCCACTGGAAGGTCCGGCTGCCGTGCCGGTGCCGTGCGGTCTTTGCAGGCAGTGGACCGTGTGTGTGAAGGGGAGCTTTCACACACAACGGGTTTTTTTCAAGCCGTGTCTGCTGCTGCGCATGCGTACAGCATTACACACGGCTCAAAGCCGTTGTGTGTGAAAGACTCTGCCAGATGGCAAAAAGACGGACAAAGTTTGTCCGGCTTTTTGCCATCCGGGAGAAACCGGCGCGTGTGTTACAGCCGTATAGATTTATATCTCTTGAACTCCCGGTCTGTGCTGTCATAGTCACACTTCACAGAGTGTTCTTGCTAGGTATATTGCTGCTACACCTTGTACCAGGTTGCCCGATATTGTGCACATTGTTATGTCTGCTACACGTGGCAACACCGCTGGGGCTTCTCCCACATTGCATGGTAGTGAGGCCGCGGATGTGATAAAGGATAATATGGCAGCTGAGAGTTCAGGTTCAGGGGGTTCCTTACCCCCCAGTGGGTCGGTAGTGTTACGCTCACCAGTGCTAACAGGAGTATACCAGTGTATGAACAGAGAGGGAAGCGAAGCAAACGAACTCACAGACAGTATAACATAACATACACAGGAGGTGATGGAATAACTAATAAACACAAACTGAACGGAGAAGCCCAAAGGCTCAGGAATTGGGTGTCTCCCTAGTGTCAGGAATGCTCAGATGGAATAGAGCGGACAATGAAGCGATGTGTAGTGATTTAACATGTGGAGCACCTGAAATGATGTTGCTAAGAGCAACGGGTGTGGGAATAAACTCCTTGGTCAGAGATAGAAATATAGACACAAGGAGAGTATCCACAATCCTAACCCCCACTTGCAGGGCACTGGTTCAGCTTACTGCCACTAAACTGACACCTGGACGCCCTGCACAGTGAGGGAGGATTAAACAAGCAGGTCTGAGAGTACAGCCGCAAACCTGCTGGGTTCACAGAATAGCAAAAGAACCCCAGCAGGTCAAACAACTGACTCCAGTCTTACTGCTAGGTCCGGATTGGCAGAATGAAGTACCGAATCCCAAGGCCTATTCGCAGTAAGCAACAAGTAAATACAAAGTCACACAGTACTAGCTAACTCTCTGGAACTGACTAACAAACAAAGATTCAGCAGCATTTGCCTAGCCTGAGAGGATGGTTTATATAGCAGGTGCTGTCCACGCCCCACTCAGACCTCACAGACTGTGAGCACAAAACCAGCGCCGGATTCCCTGCCGTGCACAGAGCCTGTAACCACTACACAGTAAAAACCCGGACCGGAGTATCAGCTGCGCTCAGGTTACTTCGCTAACACTTGCCTCCCGGTTGCCATGGCGACGTGGCAGCACAGAGCAGGAGATCCTAACAGGTAGCACCTGGGGCTTTACAGGACCCACCTTGGGCTACATTTTCCATTCTGTTAAACACGCTTGTAACTAAATTGGCGCCCCATGTGGGACCACCTGTGCCACTGCAGCAATTTATGGCCCCTGCTATTAATCCGCCATGGGCAGATCAGATCACCACTCAGTTACAGCATTTGAACCGGTCACTGACTAAATCTAAGTGTCACTCTCGCCCGCCTAAGACTAAGTCGTCTTCTAAACGGGCCATTACCTCCTCCCATTCCACTGCTATCCCAGACACGTCCTCTGACGAGGATGGTGCATATACTGATCCCACAGACACTGACACAGATGTTTCTGATGTGGAAGGGAAGTCACTGGTGGATGTCCCGGATTTGATTGAAGCAATTAGGCTCATTCTTCAGGTGTCTGATGATCCTGAGCCTGAGGCTGTCTGTAAGAAACCGGATAGGTTTAAAGGTAAGATTTGGTTAAACAAGTTTTACCTCATTTTGAACACCTGGTTGACATACGTCAGGAATCCTGGGAAAATCCGGGGACAAAATTCACACCGAATAAGAGACTGTTGGCTCGCTATCCTCTCTCTGCGGAGATATGTAAGAATTGGGAAACTCCTCCGCCGGTAGATTCTCATGTGGCGCGTATGGTTGTTTCCTTTGCTCTGACAGTAACTACCGTCACCTCTCTGAAGGAACCGACGGATAGACGTGTGGAGGGTTGTTTAAAAGCGATTTATACCCTAACAGGGGCTGTACATAGGCCAACCATTGCAGCAACTTGGGCTGCTGAAGCTGTTGAGGCATGGGCTCAGGAGCGAGAGGCGGAACTGCCTTCCAACGTATCTGAGCATGCTCGACAATGTCTCTCGTATATTACCATGGCTTCTCTGTACCTTAAGGAGGTGGCCTCCGATGCCGGGGTGCTTGCGGCCAAGGCTGCTACTACGTCCGTCTTTGCCAGACGTATCCTTTGGTTGAGATCCTGGTCGGTGGATATAGATTCCAAGAAAACCCTGCAGGTGCTTCCTTTCAAGGGAGACATTCTCTTTGGAGAAGACCTCAATAAGATTGTGGCTGATCTGGCTACTGCTAAAACAGCTTGCCTACCTAGTATGGCTCCTTCCGCACAAAAGGCTAAAAGTACTTTCCCTCGGCCATTTCATCCTCCAGGAAAAGCAAAAGGTCAGGCGTAGACAAAGCAAGCTCATGCTTCCAGACCTGCCAAGACCAGACCAAAGCATGCCTGGGCCACCCTTCAGCCAGCTTCCAAAACTGACAAGCCTGCCGCATGAGGGGGCGGGCCTCCCTCTGGGGGATCCCAGGGTGGGGGGCAGACTTCTAGGTTTTGTCCAGGAATGGTGGAAGACCATTTCAGATACCTGGGTGAGGGAAGTCGTCGCTCGAGGTTACGCCATACCCTTCAAGAATCGTCCCCCTCATCGATTTTGCCTGACAGATGTGCCTCTGGATCCGGCAAAAGCAAACACTTTGCACTCGGTGGTACATTCCCTCCTGACCACAGGAGTGGTAATACAGGTGCCTCTGGCTCAGAGAGGCAAGGGGTACTATTCACCGCTGTTCCTAGTCCTGAAACCGAACGGGTCCTCGCAGCCCATTCTCAATCTGAAGTCCTTGAACAAGCATGTGCGGGTCTCCAAGTTTCGTATGGAAACGCTGCGCTCTATTGTTCTGGCCTTGAACATACAGGATGCCTACCTACATATTCCTATTGCGGTATCTTAACAGCAGTACCTGAGGTTTGTGGTGGGCAACCTTCATTACCATTTTCAGGCGTTACCCTTCGGTTTGACAACGGCTCCCTGAGTTTTCACCAAAGTTATGGTGGTCATGACGGCTACACTCCGCTGTCAAGTGGTCAGGATCCTACCGTACTTGGACGATTTGTTGATCCTGGCAAATTCCCCAGAACTTCTCCTGTGTCAACTCGATTTGACGGTCCAGTGCATGAAAGCCCACGGGTGGCTGATCAACTGGAAGAGATCCTCCCTGGTTTCTGTTTGGAGCATGTTACATCTGGGAGCGTTATTGGACAATCACAACCAACGGTTGTTCCTGTCTCAGGAGAAAGTCCTGACGCTTCAGGACAGGATCGATGCTTCCTATCTCGTTAGCAAGTGTCGATGCATTCGGCAATGCAAGTGCTGGGTCTCATGGTGTCGGCTTTCAACATGGTGGAGTATGCTCAATTCCACTTTCACCCTCTGCAGAAGTTAATTCTTACCAAGTGGGATGGCCTGCCTCACCGGATCAGATCTCACATGATCTCATTGTCTCCGGAGGTCCGCAGATAGACCTGATGGCTTTTCGTCTCAACAAGAAGCTATGCTGTTACTGTTCCAGAACGAGGGATCCGCAGGCTGTGGCAGTGGATGTGCTGACAACACCATAAACATACCAGTTTGTGTACCTGTACCCTCCTTTACCGCTAATCCCGAGGGTTCTAAAAAGACTAAGAAGGGAAAGAGTTCAAGCAATTCTTATTGCCCCGGATTGGCCTCGACAGGCATGGTACTCGGACCTCCTAACCATGGCTCTGGAGGATCCCTGGCCTCTACCGCTCCAAAAGGATCTTCAACAAGGTCTGTTCATCTATCCAGACTTACAGTGGCTATGTTTGACGGCTTGAAAGTTGAGAGGTAGATTCTAGCAAGTAAAGGTCTTCCCTCCTGGGTTATTTCCCCATGGTCCAAGCCAGGAAGATGGTGACATCAAAACATTATCATCGTATTTGGAAAAAGTATGTCTCGTGGCGTGAAAGAATTGGTCAGTTTCTAGCTCCAAGAAAGTCCAGATTTTGGCGCTCTCTATTTTCTTCCAGAACAAATTGCCATGTTGCCGGAAGTACTGTACAAACTTTCCTAAAAGGAATTTTTCATATGCAACCGCCCTTCGAACCTCCCACGGCTTCGTGGGATCTGAATGTGGTTCTGTCCTTTCTTCAATCGGACTGGTTTGAACTCTTACATAGGGTGGATTTAAAAATTTCTCACCTGGAAAATGGTGATGCTATTAGCATTGGCGTCTGCAAGACGTGTCTCTGAATTGGGGGGCCTTATCCTGTAAGAGCCCTTATTTGGTTTTTCATGAAGACAGGGTGGGAGTCAGAGACGTCCTCAGTTTATGCCAAAAATGGTTTCGGCTTTTCATGTCAATCAATCCATTGGGGTTTCGGTGTTGTCTGACACTTCCATTAGGCCAGAGTCCTTGTACGTAGTGAGGGCTCTGAAGATTTATGTCAAGAGGACGGCTCGTCATCGGAAATCTGACTCGCTGTTTGTCCTTTATGATGCCACCAAGATTGGTTGTCGGCTTCCAAGCAGACCATTGCTCCTTGGCTCAGGTTGATCATTCAACAGGCCTATACTTCGGTGGCTCTGCCGTTGCTGACGTCTATTCAGGGCCACTCAATGATGTTGGTGGGCTCTTCCTGGGCAGCTGCCCGGGGTGTCTCAGCCTTGCAGTTGTGCCGAGCTGCTACTTGGTCTTGGTCGAACACTTTTGTGAAATTCTATCTGTTTGACACCTTGGCCAAGGATGACCTTCAGTTTGGTCAGGCGGTTTTACAGGGGTCTTAGCACTCTCCCACCCATTTGGGAGCTTTGGGACTTCCCCATGGTACTAAAGTACAGATACCCAGTATCCACTAGGACGTTTGAGAAAATAGGAATTTAAAACCTACTGGTAATTCCTTTTCTCGTAGTCCATAGTGGATACTGGGCGCCCGCTTTAGTGCTTCGATTCCTGCTTACCTGAGCAGGTTTTTGGTTGGCCCGCCGTTGCGGTCCCGTTATGTTGTTTGAATAGCTGTACTATCCTGGTTGATTTGGTGTTGCTATCCCCTGTTCTGGTTAGCGCCCTCCGTTTGGTTATGGTTGTGTGTTGGCTTGTTGCTTCACCGCTGTTGTCTTATTCCTTCTCTCGTGGTATATCCGTCTCCTCTGGCACAGTTTTCCTAGACTGAGTCTGGTAGGAGGGGCATAGAGGGAAGGAACCAGCACACACATACACACACTAAAGGTTTTAAAGTGCCAGGCTCCAGTGGACCCGATCTTTACCCCATGGTACTAAAGTACAGATCCCCAGTATCCACTACGGACTACAAGAAAAGGAATTACCTGTAGGTATTAAATTCCTATTTTATATTACACTGAAATGATTCTGCCAAGCCTTTTCTCCACTTAAAGACCTTGGAAAGGGTTATCACAAACAGTGTACATGAAATGCAAATTACAAAGCACAACGTCAATAAGTAACAATTTTACCAATTTCCATAAACAACAAAGGAAAGCAGCCACTTCCGAACTACAATCGGGGCCTCATGTACCTCTATAATATTCAGCCAAGTGAATTTAGTTTATATTGCAGTTTACTAATAAATAAAATATGAGATGCTGCTGGCTTCATCTAGCAAGGTGGTATTGTAGCACTCTTCTGGCTGAAGGCAAGTACTGTTATCTGACATTGCAATTCCAACAATAATTTAGTACCTATCTTTCCTCTTAATCCCTGTAGAAACTCAAAACTCAGTGTATTTTATGTAAGAATAGCTAACTAGACACTACGCTGGTGGTTTCTATGCCCTGTTTCCTTAGTGGAAGCTTTCGAAGGTATCTGCGCTACTGTGTCAGGCAATACCTGCTATGACTGTACAACTTGGTCCTGACACATCCTTTAGTGTGATTTATAACAGCAGCTGCAATGTAGCACCTCACCGGGCTTGTAAATACATTTATTCAAGTATACGCTGTAGCTCATATAGGGGGGTCATTTCGACCCGTTCGCATGCTGCCGTTCATCACTGCTGTGCTTGCAGGTGCAGGCGTTTGGAGGGCGGTTGTCTGACATCCATCGCTGGATCCATCGCACAGGGTAAGTAACTGCAGGGCTGGTCTTGTTCTCACAAAAAGAATTTGCATAGCAGGGCTGCATAAGCAATCGCAGCCCTGCTATGCTAAAATACACTCCCCCATAGGTGACGTCAAGTTGATCGCACAAGCAGCAAAAAGTTGCTACGTGCGATCAACTCATAATGACCCCCATAGACTGCTGCGAGCCAGCAGCAGGTCACATGACTTAGAAGCTGCTGGAACCATCTGCAGTTGGCTAACGTAGACAGGGCTGTTGCAGAGTCTGAAAGCAATTGTGTAATTAATGTATGTGTGTATACATCTTGTACTGAATTGTGAGTTGCTAGAAACCAAATCCTGTCAAATTCTTTGACACTTGAGTGTCACACATGTGGGGGACGAAGACATTGCTTCTGGTTTTGTGTGGCTGAAGGCAATGTGCCCAGCACTTGCAGTGTCTTCCCTGGCTGGAATATACAGTAGTCCAGATATCATCAAATGATGCCCACTCAATTACCAGTCTGAATTCTACTTGTGAGGTGGTTATAGTGAAATGATTGTTGTTCTGCCACTTATGGAGGAGAGGGCAAGTAGATGGGGATTGTGGGAAGGGATTGATTTCAGGGGGGTGTTGCAGAGAATAGCAGCAGTAGGATTGAAGATGAGACTGGGGGTGATCTGGTAGCAGGAAGTGGAGGACCTAACAAGGGCCACACTACATGCAGTAGCAGTGTGACCAGGTAGAGAGCTCTTTGGGGAAAGTCAGCAACCTACACTGTGCTGTGCAAAGCAGATATAGATGGAGAGATTGACTACCTCTGTAAAATCATTCAGGTGGGGAGAAAGTGTCAATCTTTCCCCTACAATGAAATGATAGTCACTCAACTAGTTGGGAAAAATAAACCATGATTTATTTTTCCAACTAGCTGGGGTGACCATTTTTTGCAATTTTCAGGTGTGGGAGCAAATGAACAATTGTCATATGCACCCACATACGATACTGTCCAATTATAGTTCCAACCAACCAACTAATTGACTGGTTGGAGCAATATCGTTCTGATGTATGCCCAGCTTAAGGGGCTAATGCCATACTTGTGTACTTTATTCATCTCCTCTCCAGGTGAAGCCTGGAGAGGAGATGCTGCTGATTGCTCTGGGGTCAGGTGCGGCTCACCATGTCATTAGACCTCACCACCATAATGGGAAAATCCAGAAATTCACGAATCTGCAGGGTGGGGGCAGGGCTAAATGACACAATTTAAATATTATCTCTGTATCCTGTCCACTTCATCTTTAGTCAGTTTAGCACTTTTGTCAATGGAAAATGCTATAGGTTTGACATCCAACATTCCAGTGTGTGATAGCTGCCGGGTGCCTTCTCCACCTCCAGTTCAGCCATATGCCGCTATGCTGCAGAAGGTGACAAAGTGATGGTGAGGTCAGGTGCTTCCGCTGCAGTCACACCAGGGGTGGATCTACGAGGAAACTAATGAAGCTTAAGCTTCAGGGCCCCTAATGCCAGAGGGGAACTGAGACAACTTTTTTTAAAGAGTGAATTTTTCAACAAAATTGATGGAGTTTTTTAGGTGTGTGCATTTAAAATAAGGTTATTTCAGTGAAAGAATCATCACTCATCTTGCTTGTGCATTTTAACATTAAAAAAAACTTATTTTTGACTCTTGTTTTTATGTACTGTATGGTTATAGCTAGAAACAGGGTTGGACTGGACCACAGGGAAAACCACCGGTGGGCCCCACTGCCTGGGGCCCCATCTCCTCCTCTAGGGATCAGGTTCCAGGTGTGCACTTGAATTATAAATATGTTACCTTATACTGCACAGGACTATGGTTAATTTTCTACATTGCATTGGTGTTACTAATCTGGTACGTTATGCATGCACTAGCATCATTTACTATATATACAGTATATTTATAAAAGGTCCCAGTCTATGCACTCTCTAATGCAGCGGTGGCCAACCAGTGGCTCTTGAGCCACATGAGGCTCTTTCTTTACTCAAATGTGGCTCCCAACACTCAAAGTCACATGACCACAACAGATACAGAAACCGCTGCACTCCAGCCAGACACGCAGCAACACTACAGGGACTGAAAACTGAGGGAGCCAAATACAATAGGTGAGACATCCACCGGCAAATATAGGACACATAAGGGGCTGCTGCAATCACGGGCTTGGAAACTTTTAGCCTGGGGTGCAGACTCCAGCAAGCGGACCCATTTTTTTTATAGGGAATCTGCAGTCAAGTGGCCCTGGAACACTTATATTGCACTGGCCCAGGGGTCAGATGGCACCTTTATATGGATTTGGATTTTTCAATTATTTTATGTGAAAGTGACTATTTCAATGTATTTTATGTTGGATCTGGCTTTAAAATGTATCTTATGATGAATCTAGCCTTTTCAATGTATTTTATACCGGCAGTGTGTCCTAGCTGACATAAAGCCACACCCCATTTTTGCACACGCGCCTTCGGCTCGATGTCGGCTCTTTGACGTACCTAACAAGATTTTTTGGCTCTTTGCTCTGCCTGGTTGGCCACCCCTGCTCTAATGGTTTGGTAAAACAATGTGGTGGCTGGCCACACCCCCTCTGGCCACTGGCCACACCCCTAAACATGGGCCCCTACCAATGTGTTCCCCCCTGGTGGACCCTTCATGACCCATTCCAACCCTGGCTGGTAACCAATAACACCATGAAAAACCAGACTTCTAGTACAGCATAGCTGCTACTACAGCTTGGATGCACATCACTTAGTACTATGGGAGCTGCTGGGAGTTGTAGTCTAGCTCTGTAATTTGTGCTCTATAAGTAGCGTGAAACATATACTGTATATACGTTTTAAACTACAATTCCCAACAGCCTGCAGAACTTCTCTTTGTGATATTTCCAGTAATGGCAGAGCCTGAGAGGGCCCATCCTAGGAAGGAGGCTGGAGCAATGAACGGTAAAAAGTGCCCAGGACAAGGGGGCATCTAATAAGGTAATTTTGCTAGTGATGAGCGGTATGTGCTGTCCTTGCAAGGGTTGCAAGCAGGGTCGGACTGGCCCACAGGGGAAACCACCGGTGGGCCCCACTGCCTGTGAGACCCCCTCCTCCTCTAGGGATTAGGTTCCAGGCTGTATCCCTTAATTATACATTATACATATGTTACATTATTCGACACAGGACTATGGGCCCAGCCCATGCACTCTCTTACGGTTAGGTGGGCCTCTGTGGTGGTTGGCCACACCTCCACTATTGCCTGGTCACATCCTTAAGCCTAACTGCATTTCCCCAGTGGGCCCTTCTTGCCCCAGTCAGACACTGGTAGCAAGTCCCTTTGGATCTTGTTGGATGTTGCCCTATTGTTACTGGTTGCGAGGGAGGGCCCATAACAGTTCAAGCTTCAATGTCCCGAAAAATGTAGGTCCGCCACTGCGTAATACTCTGTGTGGTGAGCTATTATTAAGTTAGTCATTTATGCTTGCTTTCCACCACCCTGGCCCAGGCCTTCCTAAATTCACCTATCGGGGATGGGGTGGGGTGTTTGCGATACTGGTGCCAGAGTATCAGGACTCCTGTTTACAGTTACAGTACAGTTACAGTATCTGTGCTTCTGTCAGAATGCTTCCAGTGTACTGACCTAGCTTGTACCCTCATTCTGCACCTATGGTAAAATTATTTTCTTATATGTGAGGCCATTGGCTGAAAACACATCTTATGTGGACAAAAGTGTTCTATGCTGTGGTGGCTCCATTGCTTGATCCTGTTATTTACAGCCTTAAGGTGGGTACACACTGGCCGATATATCGGCCGTTCGCGGGTCCGTCGGCCAGCGTTTATGGGCGATACGTCTGTGAACTCCGTCGTTCACAGACATATCGCGTCGGCCCCGCAGCACAGCCGACGGCAAATATATCTACCGATATATTGGCGCGTCGCTGTGTGTGTATGGGCGGTCGGTCGGCCGGCCGCCCATACACATGCTGCGGCGTCCGGCGGTGATTGACAGCTGAACTGGGCGGGCGTGTGTACATGCCCGCCCAGTTCATGACGTCAGTCCCCGACGGATCGGGCAGTGTGTATGCACAGCACACTGCCCGATCTGTCCATAGAGATATCTGCCGATCAATTGATCGGCAGATATATCTGCAAGTGTGTACCCACCTTAAGTACTTAAAGTATTGAAGGGGCAATAGCATTCAAAGCATGAGTTAAATGTTACTGCAATAAGGACAAGTAAATGTAAGCATCATTGTTTTTTACTTATTTAAGTTCCTGCCTCTTAGTCCACTTGCTTTGAAGTCACAATACAAGTAGAATAAACTTGGTCACAAGGTTAGTATGGGATGTAATCATCTTACTGGCAGTCAGGATCCCACCAGTCAGTATACCTACGCCAGATTCCCGACCGATAGAAATCCCGACACTCGGCATGCCGACTAACAGGGACTATTCCCACTCCTGAGTGTCCACGACACTCGGGAGTGGGAATAGATCCTGTGGTGAGCCACCGAGCCTGCTGCGTGGCAAGTGCAGCAAGCCCACAAGGGGCTTTGTTGTGCCCGCCCCCCTGCCAGCAATTTGGCGGCCAGGATCCCTGTGTCGGTATGTTGGGCGCCGGGATCCTAAACACCGGTTACCCAATCCCAACCTGGTTAGTATAACTACAGTTATTTCCAGGGCCGGTGCAATTTCTCTCTGCACCCTAGACAAAGCTTCAGTCTAGCGCTTCCTAACCTGCAAACACCCCCCCAAACACACCTCTCAGAGGGGAAATGCAGGTGGTCACTGACTTTGTTCACAATATACTTTCACTTTAAAAGTCCTTGAGTGCCATCTATTCTTTATGTGTACATGCTAGCCAGCATGTTAGGAATCGTATAGGACACAGACCAATTTCACTTTTTTTTATATACAGTATACTGTATATGGGGTCTGGTGGGGATATTTAATCGGGGTTGGGTGTGAATACTGACAGCAACATCCTGACCATCATAATCCCGAAGTTTTTAAAGAAATTAATTAACCCTACCCCTTACCCTTCTCCTAACACTCCCTCCCCGCTGCCTAACCCTAACCCTCCCTGGCATACTAACCTTCGGGATGCAGCTGTTGGGATTCCGGTGACACAGTTCTATCTTCCACTGAGCATTTAGTACCTGGAGCAGTAATTTCTGCTAATTACTCCTTTACTGCACAGATGAAATGGGGCAGAAGGGAGAACACTAAACTGTAGAAGGGGGGGGGGGGGGGCATTGGGCTGAATGAAGGGGCCCCGGTACATTACTTTCAGGGTGGTAGGGGGTGTTTAATACACAGGGGAGGGGTGGATAGTGGAGTGGGATTAATATTCATAATTTTCCGGTGGGAGGGCAGCTTGCTTTACTGCAGATATCTCCTGTTCCTGGAAATAGCTTTGTTAGCTTTCGATGGGATAATAAACTAGAGAGTCCCACCTCACGCACTATGGTTATTATAAAAAAGAGGGGTAAAACGTAACGGCAGTCATCAACTTCAGTCAAAATTTTATACAAAATAATCATGCATAGGAGACCACAAATAGGTTGAACTCGATGGACAATTGTCTTTTTTCAACCTTAGATACTATGTTACCTTTCAGGAGGTGCTGGGCACTTGGGGATCAGAGTTCAAGAGACAGAGCAATCCACCAACGAAAATATAAAACTGCATACCAGGTGTGTGTAGCTGAAACAGGGACCAGGTGTTGGAAGGATGATATCTCTGGTTCTGGGCATAGTAGAGACAAGCTGCCAGAGTCCACCAAAAGGGGAGAGTCCCAGCTTTTGGAATATTCACCTTAGAAACACTACATCAGACAGAACCCAAGATATCTGTCTGGAACAACCAATTAACAGGCTCGGATGGGGACCACTGAATTGAAGTCAGATATTTACGGATCCACAGGACCGATTTTCAAAAATCCAGTACCCCTGGAAAGGATGTCCCTCAGCTATCAGCCCAGGGCCCTTATACTCCTGGGGCCCTTGAGTAACTGTCCATTGAGTCCATACGAAAAGACGGCCTTGCCTTAAGTTGCTTTCTTGTTTCCTCTCAGCATTGGCAGAAACCTCTTGCAGGCGGCAGCAGCAGCATTACAGCGATACTGCATGTGCAGACATGTAGTCATGTCCTGCCTGCTGCTGGAGAGCCGGATCCATACGCCTAGAGGAGGTGCATCAGGGATATGAGGAGCGGCGCCTAAGGAGTCATTCGCCTCCTATGTGAGTTAACATGACTTGATGTTACACGTGTCAGCACGTAAGAAGTGCTGAGGCACTATGTGGTACAACCTGATAGTGGCTGCTGCACCTGATTAGACCCACAGCAGCAGCCAGGGCAGTGTAAAAGGAAGAGGCTGCAAACAGAGACAGGCTTCAGTTTTTTGTTAGATGAATTCAGTGGTGCCCTCCAGGTGCCGACACCCCTAGGCGCCTGCCTAAAGCTTCCTAATGGTAGAGCCGACCCTGGTTATTTCACTACTGCAGGATTACATGACAGGTATATTAGGGTGACCATATTATCCCTTTTACCTAGGACCCCCATGGATTACACAGGTTCTGTGCAAATATGGAATTTGGAGTAACTCGTTGGGCGCTGAAAGTTTTTTGGTGCTGCCTTGGACACACAGGGGTTTCCCTTACCCCCAAATGAAACAGATATGAGAATGTATGATAGAATGACCTGGGCACCCCCTTTCAGTGGCTGGGTGCAGATGTAATTACTGATGATTCACTTTTTTAACCAGTATAATCAGTAAATATCTCAAAATTAATGTCATCCAATTATATAAAAAGTGACAATAAATTTAATACAATAAGATAAAACAAACATGCATAAAATATTTCTAAGGACAAATGTCCCAAACTCAGAATGAAATCGTACCCATAGGGTAGCAAAGGAGCCGCAGGTGGCTGATTAAAGCTAGAGATGAGCGGGTTCGGTTCCCTGAACCCGAATCCGAGCCCGGCTCGGGTTTTCCTGCCTGAATCGGAAACCATAACGAAGCAAAACGTCATCATCCGGATTCTCGCGGGTTTTGGATTCCATATAAGGAGCCTCGTGTCGCCGCCATTTTCACTCCGGCATTGGAGAGTGTAGCGAGAGGACGTGTCTCCGTCCTCAGTGTCTGTGCGGGAGGGAAAGTGGGGTGGCGATTCCAGTACTGTCTTGTGCTGCTCAGTCCTGTGTAGTGTCTTATGCTGCATCAGTCCAGTCACAGTCCAGTCACAGTGGTGGTGTCCTCTGCTGCCATATGTCCAGTGTAGCTGTATAAATCCAGTGCAGTGGTGCTGTGTTGTCCTGCATCAGTACAGTGGTAGTGTTTTGTGCTGCATTAGTACAGTCACAGTGGTGGGGTACTCTGCTGCCATATGTCAAGTGATGCTGTATAAGTCCAGTGGTGCTGTGTTGTGCTGCATCAGTCCAGTATTGGTGTCTTGTGCTGCATCTGTCCAGTCACAGTGGTTGTGTCCTCTGCTGCCATATGTCTAGTGCTGCTGTATAAGTCTAGTCCAGTGATGCTGTGTTGTGCTGCATTAGTTCAGTGGTGGTGTCTGGTGCTACATCAGTCCAGTCACAGTGGTTGTGTCATCTGCTGCCATATGTCCAGTGCTGCTGTATAAGTCCAGTCCATTGCAGTGGTGCTGTGTTGTCCTGCATCAGTCCAGTGGTGGTGTTCCTGTGCTGCTGTATAAGTCCAGTGGTACTGCCATATATGTCCAGTGGTACTGCCATATATGTCCAGTGATACTGCCATATATGTTCAGTGATACTGCCGTATAAATCCAGTGGTACTGGCGTATAAATCCAGTACAGTGATACTGCCGTATATGTCCAGTGGTACTGCCATATAATTCCAGTGATACTTCCGTATATGTCCAGTGATACTGCCGTATAAATCCAGTCCAGTGATACTGCTGTATATGTTCAGTGGTACTGCCATGTAATTCCAGTGATACTGCCATATATGTCCAGTGGTACTGCCGTATAAATCCAGTCCAGTGGTACTGCCATATAAATCCAGTCCAGTGGTGCTGCCATATAAGTTCAGTGGTGCTGTCCTGTGCTGTATATTATTTACTCAAAATAAAGGGGTTATTAATATTTAATCCAAATAATGTTTACAGGGTTTGCCCTGTTTGATGTAGAGGTACATTCTCCTGTGCTGCATTTTGTTATATAACTCTAGAAAAATAATAGAGAACAAAAATTTGGAGGATAAAATAGGGAAAGATCAAGAACCACTTCTTCTTACTGCTGCTGCCGCTGCTGCTGTTGTTGCTGCTGGGAATCGATCGTCATCCTAGAGGGGAAGTCGGAAGACCACTTGTACTACTTCAACTAAGCAACTGACTGTCCAACAGTCCTTTGCAAGGTGTCACAATCCTGACTGGAGGTTTCATATTTGGTGACTTACCCACGCCATCTGTCCTGGATCCTGTGTCTTTTTACTCACTGAGTTAAACAGCTTGTCAGCACTATGAGTTTTCCTGAGTTCTCTGCCTAAAAGGTAATAGTTAATTAGCTCCACCTGTGGTGATCTCCTGTGTGAGGCTGAATTCAGTAATCTGAAGTTTAGGCCTAAAAGCCAGCATCCTATGTTTTGCAGAACTTCAGGCTTCAGTGTTCTCTCGGCCTGCTAGGCCTCATTCTACATCACAGCCTAGTCTAGAGTACTCACATGACAGTGACTGTTCACCTGACCCAGAGTTGTCCAATCCTCTGCCAGCCTGAGACTCTCTGCATCACCTAATCCTGCTCACCAATCACCAAGGACCAGGAAGTATAAGTTGGGAGACTGAGTTGGAAACTGGGCCAGTTCCTCGTGTCACACACAGCTCTGTGTGAGCTTTGAAGCTGAGCTCCCTAAAGGTAACCTTTGTACTTTAGTTCCTGTGAAAACTCTGTTCCTTTGTTACCCAGTTTGGTTTACTTTTATGTTGTCACTGATATTCACTATTTCCACGAGTCTCAATGTAAAGGCACAGCTGCAGTGGTTCATCTTAAAGGCACAGTACAGTATTCCATAGTCTTAACTGAAAACCACAGCTGCCGTGTTTCATCTTTACTGCTGTTGTAGTTGTGATCTCCAGAGCTCCCGTATCCCTGTGGCTTCAGTGCCTCCGAGCACCTCTGTGCCTCCAAGAACCTCCGTGCCTCCGAGCACCTCCGTGCCTCCGAGAACCTCCGTGCCTCCGAGCACCTCCGTGCCTCCGAGAACCTCCGTGCCTCCGAGAACCTCCGTGCCTCCGAGCACCTCCGTGCCTCCGAGAATCTCCATGCCTCCAAGAACCTCCGTGCCTCCAAGAACCTCCGTGCCTCTAAGCACCTCCGTGCCTCCGAGCACTTCTGCACCTCCAAGCACCTCAGTGCCTCCTAGCACCTCAGTGCCTCCAAGCACTTCTGCTCCTACAAGCACTTCAGTGCCTCCAAGCACCTCAGTGCCTCCAAGCACTTCTGCACCTCCAAGCACTTCTGCACCTCCAAGCACCTCAGTGCCTCCAAGCACCTCAGTGTCTCCAAGCACTTCAGTGTCTCCAAGCACTTCAGTGCCTCCAAGCACCTCAGTGCCTCCTAGCACTTCTGCACCTCCAAACACCCAATGCTCACAAGCGTAATTGGTGTCTCCAGCATCCGGTACTCCTTCATTCATTCCTCAGCACCTTTTCAAGTTCTGTCTTTCAGGAGACCTCCAGCATCCATACGTGCCTCCTGTCTGCCGACCAAATCCTGCATGAGGAAAACCTAGATTCGGTCATCTCAGCTGCGGTTCCTCTTCCCGGTCACCGGAAGAAACCTCGAGTCCACAACACTCCCAAACCAGGTCAGTAATAGTATTCACATTGTCCTCCAGTCGCCCGCACAGACTTCACTAACACCGGGTCCACAAAACCACAGTCATGACAGTAGGAACTGGCCACATGGACCCGGCCGAAAGTGTTTGTCTGACGCAGGACCTCCTAAGCAATATTGCAGGACACTTGGAGGGTTTGGAGTCGACTCAGCATCAATTGGCACAGTGTCTGCAGCGGAATTCGTTCTCCAGAGATTCTCAGACCTTCTGCACTAAGACTCCTGACCAACTGCAGGTTTTCTACCAGATGTTATTACAGTTACAAGAATTTTGTCTAGTATTCTTTCTGTGATGCCTGATCTCTTCAGGAATACTACCAACGTTGTTGAACCTGTTTTGTCCCATCCAGTTAATAAAGTCTCTTTCTCTGTGCAAGGAAAAGTTGTTCATCAGAGCTATCCACGGCCCAAGCTCTCTGAAGCTGAACGTCAGCGGCGTAGGGAGCTACACCTCTGTCTTTACTGTGGAAATTCCGGTCATTTTGTTAAAGACTGCATGCTTCTCAAGCCAGGGAATGGTGACAAATCTCAGTATCATGGTGCTCATGTCTACAAGTCGTTCACAGTAGCCGATCCTGCTACTGCTGACGGGGGTATCAAGAAGGCTACTCTGAAAGAGACTCAAATTTATGACTGGGGTCCGGTGATTAAAAGACCTTATCCCAAGTTGGGTGTCCAGAGAAGAATGTTCAAGCCATTTAGAGTCACAGAGGAGTCGAAGTGTCCAGCCCCAGGAGGGGCGTCTTCAGAGTGTCCAGCCCCAGGAGGGGCGTCTTCAGAGTGTCCAGCCCCAGGAGGGGCGTCTTCAGAGTGTCCAGCCCCAGGAGGGGCGTCTTCAGAGTGTCCAGCCCCAGGAGGGGCGTCCGTGTCTACAGACCAAGGAGGGGCGTCCGTGTCTACAGCCCAAGGAGGGGCGTCCGTGTCAACAGCCCAAGGAGGGGCGTCCGTGTCAACAGCCCAAGGAGGGGCGTCCGTGTCTACAGTAGAGATGAGCGCCTGAAATTTTTCGGGTTTTGTGTTTTGGTTTTGGGTTCGGTTCCGCGGCCGTGTTTTGGGTTCGAACGCGTTTTGGCAAAACCTCACCGAATTTTTTTTGTCGGATTCGGGTGTGTTTTGGATTCGGGTGTTTTTTTCAAAAAACACTAAAAAACAGCTTAAATCATAGAATTTGGGGGTCATTTTGATCCCAAAGTATTATTAACCTCAAAAACCATAATTTACACTCATTTTCAGTCTATTCTGAATACCTCACACCTCACAATATTATTTTTAGTCCTAAAATTTGCACCGAGGTCGCTGTGTGAGTAAGATAAGCGACCCTAGTGGCCGACACAAACACCGGGCCCATCTAGGAGTGGCACTGCAGTGTCACGCAGGATGTCCCTTCCAAAAAACCCTCCCCAAACAGCACATGACGCAAAGAAAAAAAGAGGCGCAATGAGGTAGCTGTGTGAGTAAGATTAGCGACCCTAGTGGCCGACACAAACACCGGGCCCATCTAGGAGTGGCACTGCAGTGTCACGCAGGATGGCCCTTCCAAAAAACCCTCCCCAAACAGCACATGACGCAAAGAAAAAAAGAGGCGCAATGAGGTAGCTGTGTGAGTAAGATTAGCGACCCTAGTGGCCGACACAAACACCGGGCCCATCTAGGAGTGGCACTGCAGTGTCACGCAGGATGTCCCTTCCAAAAAACCCTCCCCAAACAGCACATGACGCAAAGAAAAAAAGAGGCGCAATGAGGTAGCTGTGTGAGTAAGATTAGCGACCCTAGTGGCCGACACAAACACCGGGCCCATCTAGGAGTGGCACTGCAGTGTCACGCAGGATGTCCCTTCCAAAAAACCCTCCCCAAACAGCACATGACGCAAAGAAAAAAAGAGGCGCAATGAGGTAGCTGACTGTGTGAGTAAGATTAGCGACCCTAGTGGCCGACACAAACACCGGGCCCATCTAGGAGTGGCACTGCAGTGTCACGCAGGATGTCCCTTCCAAAAAACCCTCCCCAATCAGCACATGATGCAAAGAAAAAGAAAAGAAAAAAGAGGTGCAAGATGGAATTGTCCTTGGGCCCTCCCACCCACCCTTATGTTGTATAAACAAAACAGGACATGCACACTTTAACCAACCCATCATTTCAGTGACAGGGTCTGCCACACGACTGTGACTGATATGACGGGTTGGTTTGGACCCCCCCCAAAAAAGAAGCAATTAATCTCTCCTTGCACAAACTGGCTCTACAGAGGCAAGATGTCCACCTCATCTTCACCCTCCGATATATCACCGTGTACATCCCCCTCCTCACAGATTATCAATTCGTCCCCACTGGAATCCACCATCTCAGCTCCCTGTGTACTTTGTGGAGGCAATTGCTGCTGGTCAATGTCTCCGCGGAGGAATTGATTATAATTCATTTTAATGAACATCATCTTCTCCACATTTTCTGGATGTAACCTCGTACGCCGATTGCTGACAAGGTGAGCGGCGGCACTAAACACTCTTTCGGAGTACACACTTGTGGGAGGGCAACTTAGGTAGAATAAAGCCAGTTTGTGCAAGGGCCTCCAAATTGCCTCTTTTTCCTGCCAGTATAAGTACGGACTGTGTGACGTGCCTACTTGGATGCGGTCACTCATATAATCCTCCACCATTCTATCAATGTTGAGAGAATCATATGCAGTGACAGTAGACGACATGTCCGTAATCGTTGTCAGGTCCTTCAGTCCGGACCAGATGTCAGCATCAGCAGTCGCTCCAGACTGCCCTGCATCACCGCCAGCGGGTGGGCTCGGAATTCTGAGCCTTTTCCTCGCACCCCCAGTTGCGGGAGAATGTGAAGGAGGAGATGTTGACAGGTCGCGTTCCGCTTGACTTGACAATTTTGTCACCAGCAGGTCTTTCAACCCCAGCAGACCTGTGTCTGCCGGAAAGAGAGATCCAAGGTAGGCTTTAAATCTAGGATCGAGCACGGTGGCCAAAATGTAGTGCTCTGATTTCAACAGATTGACCACCCGTGAATCCTTGTTAAGCGAATTAAGGGCTGCATCCACAAGTCCCACATGCCTAGCGGAATCGCTCCCTTTTAGCTCCTTCTTCAATGCCTCCAGCTTCTTCTGCAAAAGCCTGATGAGGGGAATGACCTGACTCAGGCTGGCAGTGTCTGAACTGACTTCACGTGTGGCAAGTTCAAAGGGCATCAGAACCTTGCACAACGTTGAAATCATTCTCCACTGCACTTGAGACAGGTGCATTCCACCTACTATATCGTGCTCAATTGTATAGGCTTGAATGGCCTTTTGCTGCTCCTCCAACCTCTGAAGCATATAGAGGGTTGAATTCCACCTCGTTACCACTTCTTGCTTCAGATGATGGCAGGGCAGGTTCAGTAGTTTTTGGTGGTGCTCCAGTCTTCTGTACGTGGTGCCTGTACGCCGAAAGTGTCCCGCAATTTTTCTGGCCACCGACAGCATCTCTTGCACGCCCCTGTCGTTTTTTAAAAAATTCTGCACCACCAAATTCAAGGTATGTGCAAAACATGGGACGTGCTGGAATTTGCCCATATTTAATGCACACACAATATTGCTGGCGTTGTCCGATGCCACAAATCCACAGGAGAGTCCAATTGGGGTAAGCCATTCCGCGATGATCTTCCTCAGTTGCCATAAGAGGTTTTCAGCTGTGTGCGTATTCTGGAAAGCGGTGATACAAAGCGTAGCCTGCCTAGGAAAGAGTTGGCGTTTGCGAGATGCTGCTACTGGTGCCGCCGCTGCTGTTCTTGCGGCGGGAGTCCATACATCTACCCAGTGGGCTGTCACAGTCATATAGTCCTGACCCTGCCCTGCTCCACTTGTCCACATGTCCGTGGTTAAGTGGACATTGGGTACAACTGCATTTTTTAGGACACTGGTGAGTCTTTTTCTGACGTCCGTGTACATTCTCGGTATCGCCTGCCTAGAGAAGTGGAACCTAGATGGTATTTGGTAACGGGGGCACACTGCCTCAATAAATTGTCTAGTTCCCTGTGAACTAACGGCGGATACCGGACGCACGTCTAACACCAACATAGTTGTCAAGGACTCAGTTATCCGCTTTGCAGTAGGATGACTGCTGTGATATTTCATCTTCCTCGCAAAGGACTGTTGAACAGTCAATTGCTTACTGGAAGTAGTACAAGTGGGCTTACGACTTCCCCTCTGGGATGACCATCGACTCCCAGCGGCAACAACAGCAGCGCCAGCAGCAGTAGGCGTTACACGCAAGGATGCATCGGAGGAATCCCAGGCAGGAGAGGACTCGTCAGAATTGCCAGTGACATGGCCTGCAGGACTATTGGCATTCCTGGGGAAGGAGGAAATTGACACTGAGGGAGTTGGTGGGGTGGTTTGCGTGAGCTTGGTTACAAGAGGAAGGGATTTACTGGTCAGTGGACTGCTTCCGCTGTCACCCAAAGTTTTTGAACTTGTCACTGACTTATTATGAATGCGCTGCAGGTGACGTATAAGGGAGGATGTTCCGAGGTGGTTAACGTCCTTACCCCTACTTATTACAGCTTGACAAAGGGAACACACGGCTTGACACCTGTTGTCCGCATTTCTGGTGAAATACCTCCACACCGAAGAGCTGATTTTTTTGGTATTTTCACCTGGCATGTCAACGGCCATATTCCTCCCACGGACAACAGGTGTCTCCCCGGGTGCCTGACTTAAACAAACCACCTCACCATCAGAATCCTCCTGGTCAATTTCCTCCCCAGCGCCAGCAACACCCATATCCTCCTCATCCTGGTGTACTTCAACACTGACATCTTCAATCTGACTATCAGGAACTGGACTGCGGGTGCTCCTTCCAGCACTTGCAGGGGGCGTGCAAATGGTGGAAGCGCATGCTCTTCACGTCCAGTGTTGGGAAGGTCAGGCATCGCAACCGACACAATTGGACTCTCCTTGTGGATTTGGGATTTCGAAGAATGCACAGTTCTTTGCTGTGCTGCTTTTGCCAGCTTGAGTCTTTTCATTTTTCTAGCGAGAGGCTGAGTGCTTCCATCCTCATGTGAAGCTGAACCACTAGCCATGAACATAGGCCAGGGCCTCAGCCGTTCCTTGCCACTCCGTGTGGTAAATGGCATATTGGCAAGTTTACGCTTCTCCTCCGACAATTTTATTTTAGGTTTTGGAGTCCTTTTTTTACTGATATTTGGTGTTTTGGATTTGACATGCTCTGTACTATGACATTGGGCATCGGCCTTGGCAGACGACGTTGCTGGCATTTCATCGTCTCGGCCATGACTAGTGGCAGCAGCTTCAGCACGAGGTGGAAGTGGATCTTGATCTTTCCCTAATTTTGGAACCTCAACATTTTTGTTCTCCATATTTTAATAGGCACAACTAAAAGGCACCTCAGGTAAACAATGGAGATGGATGGATTGGATACTAGTATACAATTATGGACGGGCTGCCGAGTGCCGACACAGAGGTAGCCACAGCCGTGAACTACCGCACTGTACTGTGTCTGCTGCTAATATATAGACTGGTTGATAAAGAGATAGTATACTCGTAACTAGTATGTATGTATAAAGAAAGAAAAAAAAACCACGGTTAGGTGGTATATACAATTATGGACGGGCTGCCGAGTGCCGACACAGAGGTAGCCACAGCCGTGAACTACCGCACTGTACTGTGTCTGCTGCTAATATATAGACTGGTTGATAAAGAGATAGTATACTCGTAACTAGTATGTATGTATAAAGAAAGAAAAAAAACCCACGGTTAGGTGGTATATACAATTATGGACGGGCTGCCGAGTGCCGACACAAAGGTAGCCACAGCCGTGAACTACCGCACTGTACTGTGTCTGCTGCTAATATATAGACTGGTTGATAAAGAGATAGTATACTCGTAACTAGTATGTATGTATAAAGAAAGAAAAAAAAACCACGGTTAGGTGGTATATACAATTATGGACGGGCTGCCGAGTGCCGACACAGAGGTAGCCACAGCCGTGAACTACCGCACTGTACTGTGTCTGCTGCTAATATATAGACTGGTTGATAAAGAGATAGTATACTCGTAACTAGTATGTATGTATAAAGAAAGAAAAAAAAACCACGGTTAGGTGGTATATACAATTATGGACGGGCTGCCGAGTGCCGACACAGAGGTAGCCACAGCCGTGAACTACCGCACTGTACTGTGTCTGCTGCTAATATAGACTGGTTGATAAAGAGATAGTATACTCGTAACTAGTATGTATGTATAAAGAAAGAAAAAAAAACCACGGTTAGGTGGTATATACAATTATGGACGGGCTGCCGAGTGCCGACACAGAGGTAGCCACAGCCGTGAACTACCGCACTGTACTGTGTCTGCTGCTAATATATAGACTGGTTGATAAAGAGATAGTATACTCGTAACTAGTATGTATGTATAAAGAAAGAAAAAAAAACCACGGTTAGGTGGTATATACAATTATGGACGGGCTGCCGAGTGCCGACACAGAGGTAGCCACAGCCGTGAACTACCGCACTGTACTGTGTCTGCTGCTAATATATAGACTGGTTGATAAAGAGATAGTATACTCGTAACTAGTATGTATGTATAAAGAAAGAAAAAAAAACCACGGTTAGGTGGTATATACAATTATGGACGGGCTGCCGAGTGCCGACACAGAGGTAGCCACAGCCGTGAACTACCGCACTGTACTGTGTCTGCTGCTAATATATAGACTGGTTGATAAAGAGATAGTATACTCGTAACTAGTATGTATGTATAAAGAAAGAAAAAAAAAACACGGTTAGGTGGTATATACAATTATGGACGGGCTGCCGAGTGCCGACACAGAGGTAGCCACAGCCGTGAACTACCGCACTGTACTGTGTCTGCTGCTAATATATAGACTGGTTGATAAAGAGATAGTATACTCGTAACTAGTATGTATGTATAAAGAAAGAAAAAAAAACCACGGTTAGGTGGTATATACAATTATGGACGGGCTGCCGAGTGCCGACACAGAGGTAGCCACAGCCGTGAACTACCGCACTGTACTGTGTCTGCTGCTAATATAGACTGGTTGATAAAGAGATAGTATACTACTAATATTATATATACTGGTGGTCAGGTCACTGGTCACTAGTCACACTGGCAGTGGCACTCCTGCAGCAAAAGTGTGCACTGTTTAATTTTAATATAATATTATGTACTCCTGGCTCCTGCTATAACCTATAACTGGCACTGCAGTAGTGCTCCCCAGTCTCCCCCACAATTATAAGCTGTGTGAGCTGAGCAGTCAGACAGATATATAATATATATAGATGATGCAGCACACTGGCCTGAGCCTGAGCAGTGCACACAGATATGGTATGTGACTGACTGAGTCACTGTGTGTATCGCTTTTTTCAGGCAGAGAACGGATATATTAAATAAACTGCACTGTGTGTCTGGTGGTCACTCACTATATAATATATTATGTACTCCTGGCTCCTGCTATAACCTATAACTGGCACTGCAGTAGTGCTCCCCAGTCTCCCCCACAATTATAAGCTGTGTGAGCTGAGCAGTCAGACAGATATATATAATATTATATATAGATAATAGATGATGCAGCACACTGGCCTGAGCCTGAGCAGTGCACACAGATATGGTATGTGACTGAGTCACTGTGTGCTGTGTATCGCTTTTTTCAGGCAGAGAACGGATTATAAATAAAACTGGTGGTCACTGGTCACTATCAGCAAAACTCTGCACTGTACTGAGTACTCCTAATGCTCCCCAAAATTAGTAAATCAAGTGTCTCTCTAATCTATTCTAAACGGAGAGGACGCCAGCCACGTCCTCTCCCTATCAATCTCAATGCACGTGTGAAAATGGCGGCGACGCGCGGCTCCTTATATAGAATCCGAGTCTCGCGATAGAATCCGAGCCTCGCGAGAATCCGACAGCGTCATGATGACGTTCGGGCGCGCTCGGGTTAACCGAGCAAGGCGGGAAGATCCGAGTCGCTCGGACCCATGAAAAAAAACATGAAGTTCTGGCGGGTTCGGATTCAGAGAAACCGAACCCGCTCATCTCTAGTCTACAGCCCAAGGAGGGGCGTCCGTGTCTACAGCCCAAGGAGGGGTGTCCGTGTCTACAGCCCAAGGAGGGTCGTCCGTGTCTTCAGCCCAAGGAGGGGCGTCCGTGTCCTCAGCCCAAGGAGGGGCGTCCATATCTTCAGCCCCAGGGAGGGGTTCAGAGCGTCCAGCCCCAGTGAGGGGTTCAGAGGGTCCAGCCCCAGAGAGTCTACAGAGTGCTGCCCAGCCAGAGAGTCTACAGAGTGCTGCCCAGCCAGAGAGTCTACAGAGTGCTGCCCAGCCGCGTGAAGTGGGGGCTCTTGCCTCAGTCCAGCCCCGTGAAGTGGGGCTCTTGCCTCAGTCCAGCCCCGTGAAGTGGGGGCTCTTGCCTCAGCCCAGCCCCGTGAAGTGGGGGCTCTTGCCTCAGCCCAGCCCTGTGAAGTGGGGGCTCTTGCCTCAGCCCAGCCCCGTGAAGTGGGGGCTCTTGCCTCAGCCCAGCCCCGTGAAGTGGGGGCTCTTGCCTCAGCTCAGCCCCGTGAAGATGGGGCTCCTGCCTTAGTTCAGCCCCATGAAGTAAGGGCTCCTGCCGGTCAGGCAATATTCCAGGCTCCACCTGGTCAGTCCGTCCCGGTTCCAGCCGGTCCAGCAATACTCCAGGTTCTGCCTGGTCAGTCCGTCCCGGTTCCATCCGGTCCAGCGATACTCCAGGACCAGCCTGGTCAGTCTCCTTTGGCTCCAGCCAATTCAAGTATCCTCGGATCCAATCCAGTCCTACTCGTCCAGCCAAAGATTTCTCCAGTTTCAGTCTGTTCAAGCTCATCTGGACTCAGACCAATTCCAAGCATTGGTCCGAGTAAAGGACTTTCACCATCTAATTCTAAAATTAGACTTCAGTCTGTCTCTGATTCTGTTTCCTCGTCTTCCAGCATTGAGTCCACAGCGTCTGCAGGGAAATCTAATACCTCTTCTCATCAATGTCGGGATAATTCTGCTGTAGCCGCCAAAGTCAAGAAAAATCCCAAGGCTACTCATTTAAAGTCTGAACGTGCTCCAGAGCTGGATACTGATCTAAGTACAGTTTTCTCAGCTTTGTCCCTAAGCTTGTCTGAGCAACTTAATGTTCCATCTGCTGATTTGGATACAGGACTTCAGGCTAATTTCGCTGAGAAGGACACCGAAGTTACTTCCTCAATCCAGTCACCAGAGTTGTTTACCTCATGTCACAACTGAGGGCCTGAGCTGACGGGAGGCAGCCTCAGTTGTAGGGGCTGAGATGTACCGGAACCTGGGAGGTTGTATCAGACCCCTGGACATGTAAGTAACATGAATAATAACTGCCCGAAGGCGTGACCACGACAACTTGGATAAAAGTCAATGATGTTTATTATGACAACTCCGCAACACAGCAGCAGTAAAAGAAAACGTAAAAGTCAGCAAAGAATAAATACAGTTCCTGGGTACTACAGGATGGCAGGAGCCACAGGGCACTGGTAGTGTGAGATAGTTCTTATGATCTTCTAGATGGAAAGTCCTTACCAGGCCCGACTGTAGCAATGGAGATAACCCAGGATTGTGCCAGCTGGTGTTCCAGGAAAAGCTGGGTTGCTGAAGATAAAACAGCTGCTGTGGATACTGGCTGGAACCAGACTGTTGTTAGCACGGACTGGATACTGGCTGGAACCAGTTAAATAATAAATGAACTTGGGAGCGATGAAATATGAACTGAAATGTAGAACTTGAGAGCGGAGAAATAATAATACCGGTGGAGAGTGGTAAAGTGTAGAAAGGACACCGGCCCTTTAAGGGAAGCTGTACTCTGCTGGAAGCTGAGCTGGAAGCAGGTAATGTTGTAGCTGGAAACAGATGAATCCACAATGGATTGGAGAGTCAGGCTACACCGCAGGTGGAATGCTGGTGCGGGTCTCTATGGTGAAAGTCTTGAGACAGGAGCTGGAACCTGGAAGACAATCACAGGAGAGAGACAAACAGGAACTAGGTTTGACAACCAAAGCACTGACGCCTTCCTTGCTCAGGCACAGTGTATTTATACCTGCAGCAAGGAAGGGATTGGCTAGGCAATTATGCAGATTATCAATACTGAGAACAGATTGGTGGAAATGATCAGCTGACAGAATCCAAGATGGCTGCGCCCATGCAGACACTTGGAGGGAAGTTTGGTTTGTAATCCATGTGGTAATGAAAACAGTAATGGCGGCGCCGGCCACCGGAGACAGGAGGCGCCAGGCTGACAGATGCACATCCAACCACGCGGACACAGCGGAGGCCGCGGCTGACGTAATCGCCACTCAGACACTCTGCATGCAGAAGTTCAGGGACGGCGGCGGAGGCCGCGGGAGACGCCATGCCAGGTGTAATATGGCGTTTACTGTGACAGCGTCCCAGAGTGACAGGAGAGGATACAGGAATGTACACATCAGGATAACAGATGGGATCCGGTCCTGGAGCGCTGAGCCAGCCTTAGGAGGCATCTGATGGGTAAGAAATGGCGTCCAGATACCCGGATCGTGACAGCACCCCCCCCTTTAGGAGTGGCCCCAGGACACTTTTTTGGCTTTTGAGGAAACTTGGAATGGAATCTCCGGACCAAGGCAGGAGCATGGACATCAGAAGCATTGGTCCATGAACGTTCCTCAGGACCATAACCCTTCCAGTCAATAAGATATTGTAGTTGACCGTAACGGTGACGTGAGTCCAGGATCTTGGCCACTTCATACTCAACGCCTCGTTGAGTTTGGACTTTCGGAGTTGGAGGAAGTGAGGAATGAAACCGATTCAAGATCAGCGGTTTCAACAGGGAAACATGGAATGTCCTGGGTATTTTTAAGAAGGGAGGCAACTGGAGTCTGTAAGCAACAGGATTGATGACTTGTTCAATCTTGAAAGGACCGATATAGCGAGGTGCAAACTTCATACTGGGAACTCTTAACCTCAAATTCTTCGTGGATAACCATACCCAATCACCCACCTTGAGAGCAGGAACTGCTCGACGCTTCTTATCCGCAAACTTCTTGTACCTGAACGATGCCTTGAGCAGAGCTGATCGTACGCTCTTCCAGATATTGGCAAACTGATGCAAGGTGATATCCACTGCGGGAACAGAAGTTGCTGGAAGCGGTTGGAACTCAGGGACTTTAGGGTGGAATCCAAAGTTAGTGAAGAATGGTGTTGAAGCAGATGAAGAATGATACTGGTTGTTATGACAGAACTCGGCCCAGGGAAGTAATTGAACCCAGTCATCTTGAGAGGAGGACACATAGATGCGGAGGAAGGCCTCCAAGTCCTGATTCACCCTCTCGGTTTGACCATTGGTCTGAGGATGGTAAGCCGTGGAAAACTTTAGCTTGACTTGGAGGACTTGACATAAACTTCGCCAGAATTTGGCTGTGAATTGAACTCCTCGATCTGAGATAATTTCTTCAGGAAGACCGTGGAGTCGGAAGATCTCTTGTATGAATACTTGAGCCAACTTGGAAGCTGACGGAAGACCGGTGAGAGGAATGAAGTGTGCCATCTTGGTGAACCGGTCAACTACCACCCAGATGGTATTGAACTTGTTGCACATGGGTAAGTCTGTAATGAAATCCATCGACAAGTGGGTCCATGGTCGACGGGGAACGGATAGTGGAACCAGTTGCCCCGCAGGCGACTGGCGGGATACTTTATGTTGGGCACACTTTGGGCAAGATGCAATAAACTCCAAGACGTCCTTTTTCAGAGTTGGCCACCAATAGGACCTAGAGATAAACTCCAGGGTTTTTTGGATACCTGTATGTCCGGCAAAACGGGAAGCATGGGCCCAATGCATGAGCTTCTTCCTTAGCATCGGCTTCACAAAACTTTTCCCTGATGGGGGCGTAGAGTCCATCCCTACCGTGGAGAATGCCAACGGATTTATAATAGGATGCTTGTCTGAAGACTCTGACTCATTTTCTTGCTCCCATGAGCGGGAAAGGGCATCGGCCTTGCGATTCTGAGAGCCCGGACAGAACTGGAGTTTAAAGTCGAACCTGGAAAAGAAAAGTGCCCATCTGGCCTGACGAGGTTTGAGACATTGTGCGCCCTTCAGGTATAAAAGGTTCTTGTGGTCTGTAAGTATGGTGATTGAATGAGATGCTCCCTCCAACAGATACCTCCACTCTTCTAGAGCGAGCTTGATGGCTAGCAACTCCTGGTCGCCAATGGCATAGTTGCGCTCAGCTGGGGAGAACTTCCGGGAGAAGAAACTGCAAGGGTGTAAATGGCCATCTTTAGCCCTCTGAGATAACACCGCTCCTACTCCAACGGAGGAGGCATCCACCTCTAAGATGAAAGGAGAGTCGATGTCAGGCTGTTTCAGAACAGGCGCAGAGATGAACCTTTGTTTTAAAAGATGAAATGCTTGCATGGCTTCTTCAGACCACTTGGACGGGTTAGCACCCTTCTTAGTGAAAGCAGTAATAGGCACCACAATGGTGGAAAAGTCTCGTATAAACTTTCGGTAATAGTTGGCGAACCCTAAGAACCTCTGGACCCCTTTGAGGGTTAAGGGTACCGGACAATTTTGGATTGCTTGTAGTTTCTCAGGATCCATCTCTAGTCCGGAACCGGACACAATGTACCCTAGAAACGGAATGGACTTGACTTCAAAGACGCATTTTTCTAATTTGCAATAGAGATGATTGACACGGAGACGGGACAGAACCTCTTTAACCCAAAAACGATGTTCCTCTAAATCGTTGGCAAAAATGAGGATATCGTCTAGATAGACCACGACATGACGGTATAGAATGTCTCTGAAGATCTCATTGACAAAATGCTGGAAGACAGCTGGAGCATTGCTCAATCCGAAGGGCATGACGAGGTACTCATAATGTCCGTCACGGGTGTTAAAGGCGGTCTTCCACTCGTCACCCTCACGGATCCGGATGAGATTGTATGCACCTCGCAAGTCCAGCTTTGTAAAGATGGTAGCTCCGCTAACTCTGTCAAAGAGCTCAGTAATCAGGGGTAAAGGATAACGGTTCTTGATGGTAATGTCGTTCAAACCTCTGTAGTCGATGCACGGCCGCAGACCACCATCTTTCTTTTTTACAAAAAAGAAGCCTGCACCGGCTGGAGAAGAAGAAGGTCGAATGAACCCCTTTGCTAGGTTCTCTTTAATATATTCCTCCATAGAATGCGTCTCAGGCAGAGACAACGGATAAGTTCGGCCTCGAGGTGGAACCTTCCCTGGAACGAGATCAATCGGACAGTCCCATTCTCTATGAGGAGGAAGGATATCAGCAGAAGCTTTACTGAACACATCCGTGAAATCTTGATATGGAGGAGGTGGAACATCAGACGACCTGGGGGAGGAAGAACAGACAGGCAATACTTTAAACAAACATGTCTCAGCACAGGAGGAACCCCATGCCAGGATTTGCGTAGTCGTCCAATCAATTGTAGGATTGTGAAGACGGAGCCATGGAAGGCCCAGGACCACAGGATGTGTGGCTCTTGGAATCACTAAAAAAGAAATAAGTTCGGAATGAAGAACTCCCACTCTCAGACGAACTGGTAGAGTCCTTAAAGAAATAACTGCATCAAAAATTTTGCTGCCGTCCACGGCAGTTAAAGAAATGGACGAAGAAAGTCTCTCGGTGGGTAGGGACCACCGTTTAACATAGGCTTCGGTAATAAAGTTCCCAGCTGCTCCGGAATCAAGGAGGGCAATGACGTTCCGATAACGTTGAGCAACTTGAAGCGAGACTGGGAGATTACAATCTTGAGGAGATGGAGAGGAGATCATTACTCCTAGCCGGCCCTCTCCTTGGCGAGCTAGGATTTGGAGTTTCCCGGACGTTTGGGACAGGCATTAATGGTGTGAGACGGAGCTGCACAATAGAGACAGAGAAACTCGGAGAGACGTCTTCGGCGCTCAGCAGGAGTTAAACGGGAACGGCCAAGTTGCATGGGCTTATCTTTAGATGGTGACAGTTGACGAGGAGGAGGAGCAGAAGATTTTGGAGCAGATGATCTTCCACGCTCAGTTGCTCTCTCTCTGAAACGTAAATCAACTTTCGTGCAGAGTGAGATTAGCTCATCTAACTTAGAAGGTAAGTCTCTGGTAGCTAACTCATCTTTAATACGCTCAGATAAGCCATGCCAGAATGCAGCATACAGGGCCTCGTCGTTCCATGCCAGTTCGGATGCCAGGATCTGGAACTGTATCAGATATTGTCCTACAGTACGTGACCCCTGGCGTAAACGGAGAATCTCGGATGAAGCTGAGGTTACCCGGCCTGGCTCGTCGAAGATGCGCCTGAATGTTGACACGAAGGCAGTGTAGGAAGATAGCAGGGTGTCGGACCTCTCCCATAACGGTGATGCCCAATCAAGGGCTGAGCCACTGAGAAGAGAAATAATGTAGGCAATTTTTGTACGGTCACTGGGAAAATTGCCAGGTTGTAGCTCAAACTGAATCTCACACTGGTTGAGAAATCCCCTGCAGAATCTTGGAGATCCGTCAAATTTTGCTGGCGTTGGAAGATGAAGACGTGGAGCAGAAATGGGTAAGGTGGGTGGGGTTATAGCTGGAGTCACTGTGGTTGACGCACCAGACGCGCCTGATCCACGGAGAGTTGTCTGAATCCCATCCAGCCGAGTAGAGAGATCCTGGAGACAGCGGATGATGTGGCCCTGTGCAGCCTCCTGATGTTCTAGTCGGGCTGCCAGTTCTTGCATCGGCCTGGCCGCTTGATCCTGGTCTCCGGCTGGATTCATTAGGTCAGTGCTTACTGTCACAACTGAGGGCCTGAGCTGACGGGAGGCAGCCTCAGTTGTAGGGGCTGAGATGTACCGGAACCTGGGAGGTTGTTTCAGACCCCTGGACATGTAAGTAACATGAATAATAACTGCCCGAAGGCGTGACCACGACAACTTGGATAAAAGTCAATGATGTTTATTATGACAACTCCGCAACACAGCAGCAGTAAAAGAAAACGTAAAAGTCAGCAAAGAATAAATACAGTTCCTGGGTACTACAGGATGGCAGGAGCCACAGGGCACTGGTAGTGTGAGATAGTTCTTATGATCTTCTAGATGGAAAGTCCTTACCAGGCCCGACTGTAGCAATGGAGATAACCCAGGATTGTGCCAGCTGGTGTTCCAGGAAAAGCTGGGTTGCTGAAGATAAAACAGCTGCTGTGGATACTGGCTGGAACCAGACTGTTGTTAGCACGGAGTGGATACTGGCTGGAACCAGTTAAATAATAAATGAACTTGGGAGCGATGAAATATGAACTGAAATGTAGAACTTGAGAGCGGAGAAATAATAATACCGGTGGAGAGTGGTAAAGTGTAGAAAGGACACCGGCCCTTTAAGGGAAGCTGTACTCTGCTGGAAGCTGAGCTGGAAGCAGGTAATGTTGTAGCTGGAAACAGATGAATCCACAATGGATTGGAGAGTCAGGCTACACCGCAGGTGGAATGCTGGTGCGGGTCTCTATGGTGAAAGTCTTGAGACAGGAGCTGGAACCTGGAAGACAATCACAGGAGAGAGACAAACAGGAACTAGGTTTGACAACCAAAGCACTGACGCCTTCCTTGCTCAGGCACAGTGTATTTATACCTGCAGCAAGGAAGGGATTGGCTAGGCAATTATGCAGATTATCAATACTGAGAACAGATTGGTGGAAATGATCAGCTGACAGAATCCAAGATGGCTGCGCCCATGCAGACACTTGGAGGGAAGTTTGGTTTGTAATCCATGTGGTAATGAAAACAGTAATGGCGGCGCCGGCCACCGGAGACAGGAGGCGCCAGGCTGACAGATGCACATCCAACCACGCGGACACAGCGGAGGCCGCGGCTGACGTAATCGCCACTCAGACACTCTGCATGCAGAAGTTCAGGGACGGCGGCGGAGGCCGCGGGAGACGCCATGCCAGGTGTAATATGGCGTTTACTGTGACAGCGTCCCAGAGTGACAGGAGAGGATACAGGAATGTACACATCAGGATAACAGATGGGATCCGGTCCTGGAGCGCTGAGCCAGCCTTAGGAGGCATCTGATGGGTAAGAAATGGCGTCCAGATACCCGGATCGTGACACCTCAGTCACAGACGCAAGTGGTGCTGCTTCGGGGAGAATTACTAGCATCTCCATCCAGAAGATTTCAAGTGATTTCTCAGTCTTATTTGAGGACTTCAGCCAGACTACTTCAGAAGGGATAGTTTCTCATCAGCCTGATGTTCTACAAACTAACTCCAATCTAGCTTCTGAGAGTGCATCATCGGTTTCAGTCTCTAAGCTTTCGTCTGATGGTTTACCACTTATTTACTTTGATGGAGATTTATTGCAATATGCCGCTCTGGTTGAACAATTTCTCTGTCTGATGGAGTCTGATCCTTCAGGTGCAGTAACTCCTTCCAACGTTACTCGATATCTGTTCCTGGCATTCAGAGGAAGAGCTTTGGAGTGGGCCAACACGCTTTTGAGAGTAATGATCCTGTGTTCCATGACTTACAGACTTTTAGTAATGCTGTGGTTAAAGAATTTAGTCCTAAACCTTTGGAATTTGACTCGATAAAAGAATCATGCTCTAAAGGGAATGCAGAAGGAAGTTTGTGCTGTCCTCACAGGGATAATCTAAGAATCTCCTTCGGTAAGAATCCGACCATTAAAATTGCTCATGTAGGAGTCTCTCCTAGCCCAGAGAATTTAAAACTCCAGTGCACTTCCTTTTCATCTGCAAACTGTGTATCTAAGGGAGGTTCATATCTTCCATTAGACTTGGACTCAGACTCTGAATTTGATCCAGTTCATGATGCTACTCCTTTCATGGGAGGTCCCATGTTTTCTAAGGAAGGTTTTTCTTTACAGGAGATTACGCTTTCCTTGGTCAAAACCAAATGTTCTCGTAAGAAGAAGAGGCATCAACGAAGGTCCTAAGTTCTTCTGTATGAATTTCTCAAGTTCCTCTAAGATTCAAGATGGGTGTCCGGAGTCCACCCTTGAAGAGTGGGTACTGTCACAATCCTGACTCAAGGTTTCATATTTGGTGACTTACCCCCGCCATCTGTCCCGGATCCTGTGTCTTTTTACTCACTGAGTTAAACAGCTTGTCAGCACTATGAGTTTTCCTGAGTTATCTGCCTGAAAGGTAATAGTTAATTAGCTCCACCTGTGGTGATCTCCTGTGTGAGGCTGAATTCAGTAATCTGAAGTTTAGGCCTAAAAGCCAGCATCCTATGTTTTGCAGAAGTTCAGGCTTCAGTGTTCTCTCGGCCTGCTAGGCCTCATTCTACATCACAGCCTAGTCTAGAGTACTCACATGACAGTGACTGTTCACCTGACCCAATCCTCTGCCAGCCTGAGACTCTCTGCATCACCTAATCCTGCTCACCAATCACCAAGGACCAGGAAGTATAAGTTGGGAGACTGAGTTGGAAACTGGGCCAGTTCCTCGTGTCACACACAGCTCTGTGTGAGCTTTGAAGCTGAGCTCCCTAAAGGTAACCTTTGTACTTTAGTTCATGTGAAAACTCTGTTCCTTTGTTACCCAGTTTGGTTTACTTTTGTGTTGCCACTGATATTCACTATTTCCACGAGTCTCAACATAAAGGCACAGCTGCAGTGGTTCATCTTAAAGGCATAGTACAGTATTCCATACTCTTAACTGAAAACCACAGCTGCCGTGTTTCATCTTTACTGCTGTTGTAGTTGGGATCTGTAGAGCTCCCGTATCCCTGTGGCTTCAGTGCCTCCGAGCACCTCCGTGCCTCCAAGAACCTCGGTGCCTCCAAGAACCTCCGTGCCTCCGAGCGCCTCCGTGCCTCCAAGAACCTCCGTGCCTCCAAGAACCTTCGTGCCTCCAAGCACCTCCGTGCCTCCGAGCACTTCTGCACCTCCAAGCACCTCAGTGCCTCCAAGCACTTCTGCCCCTACAAGCACTTCAGTGCCTCCAAGCACCTCAGTGCCTCCAAGCACTTCTGCACCTCCAAGCACCTCAGTGCCTCCAAGCACTTCTGCACCTCCAAGCACCTCAGTGCCTCCAAGCACCTCAGTGTCTCCAAGCACCTCAGTGTCTCCAAGCACCTCAGTGTCTCCAAGCACTTCAGTGCCTCCAAGCACCTCAGTGCCTCCTAGCACTTCTGCACCTCCAAACACCCAGTGCTCACAAGCGTAATTGGTGTCTCCAGCATCCGGTACTCCTTCATTCATTCCTCAGCATCTTTTCAAGTTCTGTCTTTCAGGAGACCTCCAGCATCCATACGTGCCTCCTGTCTGCCGACCAAATCCTGCATGAGGAAAACCTAGATTAGGTCATCTCAGCTGCGGTTCCTCTTCCCGGTCAGTAATAGTATTCACATTGTCCTCCAGTCGCCCGCACAGACTTCACTATCACCGGGTCCACAAAACCACAGTCATGACAGTAGGAAGATGAAATATGACAGCAGTCACCCTGTTGCAAAGCAGATTACTGAGGCCATGACAACTATGCTGGTGTTAAACGTGCATCCGGTATCCACCATTCGTGCAGTGGGACTGCAGTGCCAACCCTAGATGCGCCAGGTTTTTGTGCCGTATACTTGTGTCACTTAGCTTAGTCACACAGCTACCTCATTGCACCTCTTTTACTTCTTTGCATGATGTGCTGTTTGGGGACTATTTTTTAAATATGCCATCCTGTCTGCCACTGCAGTGCCACTCGTAGATGGGCCAGGTGTTTGTGCCTCATGCTTGTGTCGCTTAGCTTAGTCATACAGCTACCTCATTGCATCTCTTTTTCTTCTTTGCATGATGTGCTGTTTGGGCACAATTTTTTTTTTAAGTGCCATCCTGTCTGCCACTGCAGTGCCACTCCTAGATGGGCCAGGTGTTTGTGCCGCACACTTGTGTCGCTTAGCTTAGTCATACAGCCACCTCGGTGCAACCTTTAGGCCTAAAAACAATATTGTGAGGTGTGAGGTGTTCAGAATAGGCTGGAAATGAGTGGAAATGAATGTTATTGAGGTTAATAATACAGTAGGATCAAAATGACCCCTAAATTCTGTGATTTTAGCTGTTTTTATGTTTTTTTTCAAAAATCATCCAGATCCAAAACCAAAACACGAAAGGGTGGTTTTGGCAAAACCAATCCAGATCCAAAACACGAGCATGGAACCAGAACCAAAGCACAAAACACGAAAAGTGCCCGCCGCACATCTCTAATTAAAACCAGCTGAAATGTAAGCTTGAAGTCAGCCAGCCACAGAACCTGTGTAATCCATGAGCGTCCCAGGTAAAAGGGATAATATGGTCACTCTAGTTATATCCCACAGAGCTTCCTGCCTCCAACTTGCTTGTCTGTCTGATATACTGTACATATAAAAAATTATATACAAACCAGAGTGCCCGGCTCTCCCATTAAGACCACGTTACTGCGACGGGTGCCTCCACAAATAGTAGTCACATAAAGTCCAAAGGTGCGGCACTCCTAACGGCTTGAATAAAGGACAACAGCAGGGCATGCATGTAGACAACGTTTCAATGCCTTTATTGCGGCAAAAAAGACCTAATGACAATGCCGCAATAAAGGCATTGAAACGTTGTCTATGCGCACGCCCTGCTGCGTGTAGACAGCTAGGAGTTGCCGCACCTTTAGACTTTATATTGCCCCACCAATAAAGTTTTTTTCACCCACTGCCCTACCAATTATAGTTCCACTGTGCCACCAACGTAATTAAAAGTGAATTATAATGGGTTCAATATATATATATATATATATATATAACACAATGTACGGAGAGCACTCCAAGTAAAGAGATAAACAGTCCCGGTGCCAGCACTAGGTATTTCTTGCCGAAATCCAATATAAGCGTGAGGGTAATCCGCAGCACACGGTAATAAATGCAAACGAGAGATGGCAGAATAACTGCAACGTTTCGATATTTATTATATCGTCTCAGGCACAATAACCATACAAACATACAACTGACCTTATATCCCGTCTCACCCACATGGCAGGGATCGCGTCCGGAAACAGGGGGACGACGCACAAAAGTGACGTCATCACCACCCGTCCGTTACTATGAATCCCGGCAAAACAATAACATTAAAAACAAGATAAAATCGGCTGATGGTTACAGACAGAAACATTCTATGGGAGTATACTAAGTAACAGAACATAAATGAGATATACATCATGGCATACTGTATAACAAAATCCAATGAGCATTTTAAATACACGCAGAAATGCCTGAAAACTCATTCAAACCCTTGGGAGATAAAGTTTGTAAACGGTGAATCCACCGCGCCTCACATTTCAACAATTTAGAGGCACGATCGCCCCGTCTTAAATCTATTGGTATATGATCAATGATCATGTACCGTAATGTAGCCAAACTGTGCCCCGCCTGCATGAAATGACGGGCCACTGGTTGGTCGCTATGGTTAGTGGTAATAGCTTGCCTAATCGCATATCTATGGGTAGCCATATGTTCACGTAGGGTGCGCTCAGTTTTCCCTACATAACTGAGTCCGCAAGGGCATGTGATAAGGTACACAATAAAACGTGTAGTGCAAGATAACCGGTGTCTGATATAAAATTTCTTGCCACTGTATGGATGACAGAAACTGTCGCCAACAACAAGGGAGCGACAGGTAGTACAATCCAGGCAGCGGAAGCACCCATTCTTGCGTTTAAGGAAACCTCTAGTAATAGGTTGTTGCTGTAAATCAGTAACATCAGTGCGCATAACTATATCTCTAATACCCCTTTTACACCTACGAGCATGGGTCGCAGCCGGGAGCCTGACACGGGAGCTGCCCCCTGCTGCGACCCGTGCTCGGTCCCTTTCCCATTAGCAGTCACAACCCGGCATATGCCGGGTTGGTGACGCTTCTAGCTACACGGCAGGGGCGGCGCAGGGAGATCACATGATCTCCCAGCGCCGCCCATCCATACAGTGTAAACGGGAGCCGTTGTTTCAGATGTATTAAATGAAGACAAACACTGCATGCTAGTTCCAAGTAGTCATGTTGAACAAGGCAGCCTGGACAGGAAGTCACCCCCCCATCACAAGCAGCTACATCTATATAACTCACATGGCAACACTAGGTTAGATTAACATTACACAAACATCTTCCTTTTTTTTTTTTTTTTTTTTTTATGCTGCAGATATAACATAACTAACAATGCTAACAATGTCCTCCATTACTTTGTTTATTTTGAAACTATAAATCAAGTCTGTCAGGTGGCCGTGAATGACGGCCCCTACGAGTAAAAACAGGAAGTTGAGTCGGAGATGAAGTTCGTTGGGCAGGAGTCTGTATAACTCTAGCGGGTGATAATGATGGACTGCCATCTGGAATGTCTGCATGTTCCATGTTCTCATTTCCTCCAAATTCAGGTATAACAATCTGTGGCCTTTCAAATTCCTGATTCACCATTGGCGCAACCGGCTCCATAATCAAGCCAGGAACGGAATGCCCAACATTCTCATGTAGTATTGTCCCTTCAGCTACTCGCAAATCCACACGATTGCGTCTGTACAAATTACCTTCCACATCCACAAGATATGAGCGTGGTGCAACCTTGCGCACACAGGTACCAAGTCTCCAACGGCCTGTGCGATCTCCAGGAAGGGGCTTCATGCGAATTGGCTCACCAATAGCAAGTTCAGGCAACTCCTTAGAAGATTTATCATACCCCAGCTTAGAAATCTGCTTCCTCTGCTGTAGCAATTTAGGCACACCTTGGACTACACACGGATAGAGCAAAGTGCTGGCAACTGGTAAAGATGTCTTAAGTCTCCTTGACATCAGACGCTGTGCAGGACTAGTCCCAATGCCCTCGGTGGGTGTATTTCTCCAATGTAATATGGCCTTCCATTGGTCTGTATTATCACTGCTAGCTTTTTTGCACAAATTCTTTACTATCTTAACTGCAGACTCAGCTTTACCATTCGATTTTGGATAACGTGGGGATGAAGTAACATGCTCAAACTCCCATTCAGAGGCAAATCGTCTAAATTGTTCACATGCAAACTGTGGTCCATTGTCAGAGATCACTCTTTCAGGCTGGCCATAACGTGCAAATTGTGCCTTGCAGTGCTTTATTGTAGTCTCAGATGATAAGTCTGGGAGAAGCTCAATTTCCCAAAAATCAGAATAATGGTCCACTATTAACAGAAAGTCTTTGCCTGCATAAGTAAATAAATCCATGCTCACAATCTGCCATGGACGCACTGGTATCTCATGTGACATCATAGGTTCTTTCTGTTGTGCATGAGCATATTCATTGCATGCCGAGCAGTTACCAACATAGTTCTTAATCTCACTTTGCATGTTAGGCCAGTACAATGTATCTCTTGCTTGTCTGTAGCATGCATCACCTCCAAGATGGCTGGAATGTATGCGTGCCAGCATCTCGGATCTTAAAGATTTTGGTATGATGACTCTTGGCCCTTTGTACAAAATGCCATTCTGTACGCTGATCTCATCTCTAAATGACCAATAGTCCCTCACTATGATTGGTGTCTCTTCTTTTGAGTCCGGCCATCCAGCCAGTACAATAGACTTCAAAATCTGCAGGCTCTCATCAGTCATGGTGTGCTGCTGAACCTGCTGCAGTCGCCGATCAGTGACATTCAGATAATCTGCCTGGTTAATCTTTGCAAAGTCAGTCATTACCGGATGCATGGTGCACACTGTGTGATAACTCTGAGCTGCTCCAGAACTCCCATCCATAGCTATTGCTCTACTAAGAGTGTCACTGATATACATCTCAGGGCCTGGCTTGTAGGTGACACAGAGATTGTAATGCTGTAATGTTAACATCATACTCTGAAGTCTTTTAGGTGCACACAGAAGAGGCTTTTTAAAGATGGCAATTAGTGGTTTATGATCAGTCTCCACTGTGATCACGTCCCGGCCGTATAGAAAATAATGAAAACGGGAACAAGCAAAGACAATGCTCAAGCACTCCTTTTCAATTTGTGCATAATTCTGCTCAGTTGGAGTCAATGCTCTTGAAGCAAATGCAACTGGTTGTCCTTCTTGCATCAAGCAACATCCCAGTCCAGTTTTACTCGAATCACTTTGTACAGTTACTGGCTTGGTAACATCATAATACTTCAGCACAGGTGTAACTGTGACCAAATGCTTTATTTCCTCCACAGCTTTATCATGCTTTGGAAGCCAGTGCCATATCGAATCTCTGTCCAGAAGCCTGCGCAGGGGTTCACATACCTCTGAGAGGCGAGGCATAAATTTGGCCAAATATGTCACAAACCCAATCAAACGTTGCACAGACTTTACATCAGTGGGCTTTGGCATTTCCAAGACAGCTCTAACTTTTTCAGGGTCAACTTTCAAACCTTCAGAGGACAGGATATGACCATGAAAATGAACCTCATTCAACTTAAATTGCAGTTTCTTCACACTAAGTCTTAATTTCACTTGTCTGCAACGATCCAATAGCGCTAGCAACTTGCGGTCATGATCAGCCTCCGCTTCCTTTACTGTCTCGCCACAGCCAACCTCAAGAATATCATCTGCTATCGGCTCAATGCCGCTAAGTCCAATCAGCAATTCGTGTTGTTTTTGCTGGTAAACCTCAGGTGCTACGGAAACTCCAAAAGGAAGTTTAAGCCATCTTTTCCTACCCCAAGGGGTCCAAAAGGTTGTCATATAACTGCTTTTATCATCCAGCTTACATTGCAGAAATGCATCACGTGCATCAACCAGTGTAAAGACTTTTGCTTTGGGCAGCTTATATAAAACATCCTCCAATGTCGGCATAATATAATGAGATCTTCGCAGTGCTTGATTTAAAAATTTAGGATCAATACAGATTCTTAACTTGTCAGGCTTTGCCACAATGACCATATTGCTAATCCAGTCCGTTGGTTCAGTCACAGGTGCAATATGCCCATCTGCTTCATACTGATCAAGCAAAGCTTTCACTTTCGGTTTGAGGGCTATAGGCACATTGCGTGGAGCACACTGGAATGGTGGAACACTTGGATCAAGTTCAAAATGTACTTCCCCAGGAACAGACTTCACTGGCCACTTGAACACATCATCATAGGCCTCTATTATTTGCTCTTTCCTCAATGGTCCAGACAAATCATGTTCCATCTTATGTAGCTCAGAAGGAATAGTAAATTGCATCAACCCCAAACGCTCACATGTGGAACCTGACAATAATGGTTTCTGGTGGGCCTCTACAATTTCAAAAGTAAGCACATGGGTATGTCCACTAACAACGCATTCTGTTTTGAACCGTCCCAATGATTTCATCAGCTCTCCAGAATACAGCTTCAGTTTAGTGTCACTTGGCAGTAATGGAACTCTAGGAGCCAATTTCATCTTATCTTCCAGACTCATAACATCACATGTTGCCCCTGAGTCTAATTGACATGGTTGCCTCTTATTATTCAAAGTCAGATGTGCAAACCACTTTTGGCCTTCTGATCTTATAGTACCAATACATTCTGTTGAATAAATCACCTCAGCACTATGGGTATCAGCTCCAGGTGTTTCATCTACTATGTGTACTTTCCCTGCTTTATTCCAGCTCTTGTTTGATAAGCACATTTTAGCAAAGTGATTGGTAATACCACATGATCTACAGGTTTTCCCAAATGCTGGGCACTGCTCTTTCCCTAGCCTGTGCCTATTACCACAGTATTTACAGGCCATATATTTGGCTGCTGGTGAGTTCTGCTGCCGATTTGCACACTTTGGGCTATCCAGCAAACCACCCCTGCTGTGCTGTTGTCTGTCTGTAACATTGACATTATCAATCTGTCTGTCTATTGCTCTGATTCTCTGGTCAGTGAGCTCTGCTGTGCGACACATTTCAATAGCTGCTGACAGATCTAAATTCCGCTCTCTCAGGAGACGGCGGCGTGTGTTTTCACAATTTATGCCCAATACTAATTTATCTCGTATAAGTTCATCTTTCAATGTGCCATACTCACAGGTTGCTGCCTTTTCTCTCAGCCGGGTAACAAATTTATCAATGGATTCACCTTCCTCTTGTTTACTGCAGCCAAAAATATACCTTTCATAAATGACGTTTTTTGCAGGCTTAAAGTATGCCTCCAATGCATCCAGTATTGCTTTTACATCTGTTTGTTGCTGCGCAGAAAGACTCAGGCTGTGCTTATAAACATGACGGCATTCACTGCCCATCACTCTCCTCAGTGTGGCTGCTTGCACCTCAGCTGATTTATCATTCAGGCCTGTAGCTAAAGAAAAATCTTCAAACTCAGCTCTAAAGTTCTCCCAGTTGATGCACAAATTGCCACTCATCTGCATCCCATCAGGTGGAGGAATATTGTTGTTAGTTGCCATGTTGTTGTACTCCCACTCCAGAGAAGGCAGACAAGTTTAACACAATGGTGATTCAATCCACTTGATATCTATGCAATCCTTATCCTTTTCTTGTCACTGCAGGTCTTCTCATAAGCTTGAGCTGCTGCTCTGCCAATAATCAGCATCATTTGTGGGCTCAGGAACTTCTGACACCATGTTTCAGATGTATTAAATGAAGACAAACACTGCATGCTAGTTCCAAGTAGTCATGTTGAACAAGGCAGCCTGGACAGGAAGTCACCCCCCCATCACAAGCAGCTACATCTATATAACTCACATGGCACCCTACCCGGATCATTCCCGTGTCCTACCCAGGTAAATAGCCGGGTAGGATTCACGGGTCACTTGATCCGGGTTTACCCTTTTCCACTTGCCAAAAACACGGGTAAATGCGCGCCCCCGTGCATTTACCCGTGTTTTTTGAGCTAGTGGAAAAGGGGTATAATATTGCGGCCACGAGTGTAACAATTCATCACTCGCATCTGTGTAAGATTTAATGCTCCATCAGATTGAACAATGGGCCACAATTTCTTACTGATCTGGCTAATAGACCCACTAGCAGGATTGAAGTGATTGACCCATGGCATAACATAATTAGTAGGTCCCTTCCTGTTACATTGTAACAGCGTTGAGCGAGGAATGCGTAACGCTTTCTCTTTAGCTTTATTAAGTTGACACAAATCATAGCCTCTTTGCAAAAAATTCACAATTTGCTTATCAATGTTGGCTATGGCTGTTTCTTTATTGCTGCAAATACGGCAGGCACGGATAAACTGAGAGAAAGGAAGACCATACTTCAGAGGTTTGGGATGGAAGCTACCAGCGTGAAGAATAGAATTTCTATCACTGGGTTTCTGGTAAAGTGAAGTAACAAGTTCAGTACCCTGGATCGTGATCTGCACATCCAAGTAATGAATACTGGAATCATCAGCGTTATAAGTAAATTTGATGGGACTGCTAGATTCATTATGTGTAGAAATAAAACTATCAAACTCAGATCTAGAGCCACTCCATATGATGAACAAATCATCTATATAACGACTGTAGTGAAAAATATTTTTTGAGACATCAGGGTTAGAGAAAAAAATATCACGTTCCATCTCAAACATATAGGCATTAGCGTAGGATGGGGCCACATTCGATCCCATCGCTACGCCGGATGTCTGAAGAAAAAATCTACCGTCAAAAATAAAGTAATTCTGGGTAAGAATAATTCTGAGCAAATCACAAACCAATTCTATATCAGGGCCTTTATAAGCAGGATGTAATTGTATCAAGTTGCGTACAGCTCGAATGCCAGCATCATTGGGAATTACTGTGTATAGACTAGAGATGTCGACACTGCACAATAAACACCCTAGGGGAACGTGTAGCTTACTTAATCTGTTTAAAAGAGAGGTAGTGTCAAGTAGGTAAAATGGATGGTCAACTATGCAAGGCTGAAGTAGAGAGTCTATATAGACAGCACAATTTTGAAACAAAGAGCCCCTGGCCGAAATAATAGGCCTGCCTGGAGGTGAGAACAAATCTTTATGTACCTTAGGTAAGGTGTAAAGAAGCGGTACTGTGGGGTGTTTAGGTACTAAAGCATCAGCCAAAGACTGAGGTATTTTCCCCTCCTGGACTACATTGGCAAGGTAAAGATTAAGTTGTCTCATAAATAAATCGGTTGGATCAGAATCTAGCAATCTATAGACAGACCTATCACCTAGCTGTCTTTCAATCTCCGCTTTGTATGTCGACAGATCCTGAATCACTATCGCCCCACCTTTGTCGGCAGGGCGAATAATGATATCAGTATATGTGGACAGGTCAAGTAATGCCTGAGTCTCGGAGGCAGATAAATTATTCTGAAATTTACGGTTACTATTAACAACTTCATTATTGCCCTGCTGATCTAACATGCGAGAAAACGTTTTGATGGATGCATTATTTGTAAACGTCTCAAAGCTTGATTTAGGTAATAATTTCCGTAATTGAGGGGGAATCATGGTTTCAGTTTGTGCAAACATTTCTTTATTTTTGCTACCTTTAAAGTGCTCATGCAAACGTAATTGCCTATTCAGCCTGTACTTCTCCACCTCCCAACTAAAGCTATCAAATTTACATACAGGTACAAACGACAAGCCCCGATTCAGAACTCTAGATTCAGCACAGGACAATGAACGTGAAGAAAGATTAATTATGATCTCTTGGGAAGAGGAGGTCTGCCGACTCTTCCGCGTCCTCGTCCTCTTACCACCTCTGCGCGTGGACCGCCTTTTGGTTCCCGCAGTTGACGGCGGGTGCGAACCCCTAAAGGGGCAAGAGAGGGATCAAAGCTGCCAAATTCATCAGTATAATCCGAGTCACTAGTAGTGAACCGGTCTTGTTCATAAGGACGTCTATTGCGGCGGCTATACAGATGTTGTACTCGTGGATTCTCAGTGCGGTTGCTGCCGATCCATGAATAAACACGGTTTTGTTCATAGTCGGCAATGACTTTAGATAGTTTCTGTTTTTTGAAGCGCACTAGATCACGTTTGTAGGTGGCAATTTGTTTATTAAGTTTATCAAGCCAGTCAGATGTTTTATCCTCTACAAATGCTGGTTTATGCAGAGTTTCAAATGTCACCAATTTCTCACGGGTGGCAGCCAATTCCCTCCCCGACTCCTCTATGACCAATAGCATGAGGTCATAGCTGCATTTATTCAATACTGCAATCCAACGTTTGCAGAAGGTGCTATTATATTATCTACCAATCGTCGGGCAATTCCTGACCCGGAATCCACGGGGGATGCGTTTCTCCTTGTAGTAGTCACTCAATGTGACACCATGATAGTAAAAGTCCTGTTCTCGTTGTTTAAGCTTCAACCAATCACGGTACAGATGTTCAAGGGATTTAAATTCAGCATCATCACCTACTGCGTCCTTGAATAAGATACTTTCAGCTTCAGACTCCGAAAATGACAATGCACTGCCTTGTGTAACTTTAGACATATTGATAGAATCATGAATGAAATCTCCCGTTCCGCTCGTACCTTCAGCCATCTTAAAGACGGAGCTCCGTCCAAAAATACAATGTAGCCAGGTAGACAGGAAGAAATGAGTAAATCAAAGAGGGTGCTGCATCCAGAGTGGGTCATTTACTGCCACATGACTCACACCAATATCACACAATGTACGGAGAGCACTCCAAGTAAAGAGATAAACAGTCCCGGTGCCAGCGCTAGGTATTTCTTGCCGAAATCCAATATAAGCGTGAGGGTAATCCGCAGCACACGGTAATAAATGCAAACGAGAGATGGCAGAATAACTGCAACATTTCGATATTTATTATATCGTCTTCAGGCACAATAACCATACAAACATACAACTGACCTTATATCCCGTCTCACCCACATGGCAGGGATCGCGTCCGGAAACAGGGGGACGACGCACAAAAGTGACGTCATCACCACCCGTCCGTTACTATGAATCCCGGCCAAACAATAACATTAAAAACAAGATAAAATCGGCTGATGGTTACAGACAGAAACATTCTATGGGAGTATACTAAGTAACAGAACATAAATGAGATATACATCATGGCATATAACAAAATCCAATGAGCATTTTAAATACACGCAGAAATGCCTGAAAACTCATTCAAACCCTTGGGAGATAAAGTTTGTAAACGGTGAATCCACCGCGCCTCACATTTCAACAATTTAGAGGCACGATCGCCCCGTCTTAAATCTATTGGTATATGATCAATGATCATGTACCGGCGTAATGTAGCCAAACTGTGCCCCGCCTGCATGAAATGACGGGCCACTGGTTGGTCGCTATGGTTAGTGGTAATAGCTTGCCTAATCGCATATCTATGGGTAGCCATACGTTCACGTAGGGTGCGCTCAGTTTTCCCTACATAACTGAGTCCGCAAGGGCATGTGATAAGGTACACAATAAAACGTGTAGTGCAAGATAACCGGTGTCTGATATAAAATTTCTTGCCGCTGTATGGATGACAGAAACTGTCGCCAACAACAAGGGAGCGACAGGTAGTACAATCCAGGCAGCGGAAGCACCCATTCTTGCGTTTAAGGAAACCTCTAGTAATAGGTTGTTGCTGTAAATCAGTAACATCAGTGCGCATAACTATATCTCTAATATTGCGGCCACGAGTGTAGCAATTCATCACTCGCATCTGTGTAAGATTTAATGCTCCATCAGATTGAACAATGGGCCACAATTTCTTACTGATCTGGCTAATAGACCCACTAGCAGGATTGAAGTGATTGACCCATGGCATAACATAATTAGTAGGTCCCTTCCTGTTACATTGTAACAGCGTTGAGCGAGGAATGCGTAACGCTTTCTCTTTAGCTTTATTAAGTTGACACAAATCATAGCCTCTTTGCAAAAAATTCACAATTTGCTTATCAATGTTGGCTATGGCTGTTTCTTTATTGCTGCAAATACGGCAGGCACGGATAAACTGAGAGAAAGGAAGACCATACTTCAGAGGTTTGGGATGGAAGCTACCAGCGTGAAGAATAGAATTTCTATCACTGGGTTTCTGGTAAAGTGAAGTAACAAGTTCAGTACCCTGGATCGTGATCTGCACATCCAAGTAATGAATACTGGAATCATCAGCATTATAAGTAAATTTGATGGGACTGCTAGATTCATTATGTGTAGAAATAAAACTATGAAACTCAGATCTAGAGCCACTCCATATGATGAACAAATCATCTATATAACGACTGTAGTGAAAAATATTTTTTGAGACATCAGGGTTAGAGAAAAATAAAGTGATGTAATGATTCTACCCTTATCAATAGACAACTGTACATCCAAAAATTGAATAGTGCTAGACTCAATAGAATATGTGAATTTAATAGGATGCTCTTTGATGTTGTGGCCATCAATGATGGCCATCAAGGATTCTTTAGAGCCCTGCCAGATGACAAGCAGGTCATCTTTATACCTGCAAAAAAAATAAGATCTTATTAGATATTTCCACACTATCAAAGAATATCTCCTCCTCTATCCCAAACATATAGATGTTGGAGTACGACGGGGCCACGCTGGACCCCATCACACAACCTCGACGCTGTAAATAATATGTTCCGTCATGAAGGAAATAATTTTTCAACAAAGTCATCTCCAACAATTTGAGACATAGGGAGATATCTGGCCCCTCATAATCTAATTGAGAATGCAAAAATGTTTCAACTGCTGCCAACCCCCCCCCCCCCCATGGGGGATGACTGTGTACAGGCTCTGCACATCAATAGTGCAGAGCACTGCATCAGCCGGCAGCAGCGGTAAAGCCTCAAGACGTCTCAGTAAAGTACTCGCATCTAATAGATATCTGGGCAGCCTCTGGATGTATGGCTGAAAAATTTCATCCAAAAAGATGGACACCGGTTGATATAAAGACCCCCTGGCCGATATAATAGGTTGATGCAGTGCTCTGCACTATTGATGTGCAGAGCCTGTACACAGTCATCCCCCATGGGGGGGGGGGGGGGGGGGGTTGGCAGCAGTTGAAACATTTTTGCATTCTCAATTAGATTATGAGGGGCCAGATATCTCCCTATGTCTCAAATTGTTGGAGATGACTTTGTTGAAAAATTATTTCCTTCATGACGGAAAATATTATTTACAGCGTTGAGGTTGTGCGATGGGGTCCAGCGTGGCCCCGTCGTACTCCAACATCTATATGTTTGGGATAGAGGGGGAGATATTCTTTGATAGTGTGGAAATATCTAATAAGATCTTATTTTTTTTGCAGGTATAAAGATGACCTGCTTGTCATCTGGCAGGGCTCTAAAGAATCCTTGATGGCCATCATTGATGGCCACAACATCAAAGAGCATCCTATTAAATTCACATATTCTATTGAGTCTAGCACTATTCAATTTTTGGATGTACAGTTGTCTATTGATAAGGTAGAATCATTACATCACTTTATTCCAAGCCTACTGATCGTAACAATTTCCTTCATTTCACAAGTAGTCATCCATTGCCTCTGAAACGGGGGCTACCTTATTCTCAATTTCTGCGGGCCAAACGGATCACTTCTGATCCGGAGTTGGCCGTTAAACACATTGAATATATGTCCCAAAAATTTCTGGAGCGAGGTTATGATCCTTTGTTACTAAATCAGGCTAAAAACAAGGTCATGGCATTAGATCGCCAACAGTCAGTTACTACATCAACAAAAAAGTAAAGACCAGGATAGTGTATTGCCTTGGGTGAATAGTTTTCACTCGGTTAGTAACTCTATCAGAGGGTCAGTTAAAAAACATTGGCATTTGCATTTGATCCAATCGGATCCTGATTTGTCATTGACACATACCAGACTTATGCCATGTTACAAACGCCCTAGAAATTTACGGGACATATTAGTCAGATCAGATGTTTATGACCCAGGACAACAATCTTTGGTATCTGGGGGAAGAAAAGGTTGTTACAAGTGTACCTGTACGACCTGTCAATATTTGATTTCAGGTAGCACCTTTCAGCATCCACACACTGGTAAGACTTACCATATTAGATATCGTTTGACGTGTAGTTCTAGGTTTGTTGTTTACCAGCTGTTGTGCCCCTGTGGGCTGTCATACATAGGTAAAACGGAGAGGGCGTTTAAGGAGCGTATGACAGCCCACAGGTCAGCCATTAAAGCTGCCATAGCCTCCGGTAAAAGTGAGCAACCGGTGGCGCGGCACTTTGCTAATGCCCGATATTCACTGACATCTCTGAAGTATAGGATGATTGACCAGGTCCAGCCCTCCCTCCGAGGGGGTAATAGAGGCTTGAAATTATTGCAACTTGAGGTCCAATGGATCCAGCGGTTAGATACAGTGTCTCCACATGGTTTAAACGAGCATTTGGGTTTGAGCTGTTTGTTATAATGTTTCCAGATATGCTCTTGCCCGATAATTCATGCTTCTGTGTGTTGTATGGCGTTTCTCGCTTTTTGTATGTATTGGCTTGCATTATATGTGCTAAGATAGGCTTTAATATAGAATTAAGTATTTGTGCAATAAGTAATAATGTAACTATGCCTATGATAATGTACATGTCTTTTCTATGCAGTCAGTGCCTGTTGATATGTTGCCTTGGTGATGGGAGCACTTTGATGACGTCAGTGACGTCCACGCCAGCGTTCCTGGGCGGGCTGCAATACCGTTTCCGGATCGAGGGCGTCAGTCACTGGGGTGTGATCACTATTTAGGTGAGTGTTGTTTTATGTATGTTTGTAAGCCTGAAGACAATGTGTTAAACATTGAAACGTTGCTCTAACTCTGCTGCTTGTAGTCTCATTATTGAAGTCGCTTGGAGTGCCGCATTTCTACATATCCCTATATATACATATATATATATATATATATATATACAGGTTGAGTATCCCATATCCAAATATTCCGCAATACGGAATATTCCGAAATACGGACTTTTTTGAGTGAGAGTGAGATAGTGAAACCTTTGTTTTTTGATGGCTCAATGTACACAAACGTTGTTTAATACACAAAGTTATTAAAAATATTGTATTAAATGACCTTCAGGCTGTGTGTATAAGGTGTATATCAAACATACATGAATTGTGTGAATCTAGATACACTTTGTTCAGTGCACAAAGTTACAAAAAATATTGGCTAAAATTACCTTCTGTGTGTATAAGGTGTATATGTAACATAAATGCATTCTGTGTGAGATTTAGGTCCCATCACCATGATATCTCATTACGGTATGCACTTATTCCAAAATACGGAAAAATCCGATATCCAAAATACCTCTGGTCCCAAGCATTTTGGATAAGGGATACTCAACCTGTATATATATATATATATATATATATATATATATATATGTGTGTGTATATATACTGCTCACAAAAATAAAGGGATCACTAAAATAACACATCCTGGATCTGAATGAATTAAATATTCTTATTAAACACTTTGTTCTTTACATAGTTGAATGTGCTGACAACAAAATCACACAAAAATTATCAATGGAAATCAAATTTATTAACCCATGGAGGTCTGGATTTGGAGTCACCCTCAAAATTAAAGTGGAAAAACACACTACAGGCTGATCCAACTTTGATGTAATGTCCTTAAAACAAGTCAAAATGAGGCTCAGTAGTGTGTGTGGCCTCCACGTGCCTGTATGACCTCCCTACAACGCCTGGGCATGCTCCTGATGAGGTGGCGGATGGTCTCCTGAGGGATCTCCTCCCAGACCTGGACTAAAGACCCGCCAACTCCTGGACAGTCTGTGGTGCAACGTAGCGTTGGTGGATGGAGCGAGACATGATGTCCCAGATGTGCTCAATTGGATTCAGGTCTGGGGAACGGGCGGGCCAGTCCATAGCATCAATGCCTTCGTCTTGCAGGAACTCCTGACACACTCCAGCCACATGAGGTCTAGCATTGTCTTGCATTAGGAGGAACCCAGGGCCAACCGCACCAGCATATGGTCTCACAAGGGGTCTGAGGATCTCATCTTGGTACCTAATGGCAGTCAGGCTACCTCTGGCGAGCACATGGAGGGCTGTGCGACCCCCCAAAGAAATGCCACCCCACACCATTACTGACCCACTGCCAAACCGGTCATGCTGGAGGATGTTGCAGGCAGCAGAAGGTTCTCCTTGGCGTCTCCAGACTCTGTCACGTCTGTCACATGTGCTCAGTGAGAACCTGCTTTCATCTGTGAAGAGCACAGGGCGCCAGTAGCGAATTTGCCAATCTTGGTGTTCTCTGGCAAATGCCAAACGTCCTGCACGGTGTTGGGCTGTAAGCACAACCCCCACCTGTGGACGTCGGGCCCTCATACCACCCTCATGGAGTCTGTTTCTGATCATTTGAGTAGACATATGCACATTTGTGGCTTGCTGGAGGTCATTTTGCAGGGCTCTGGCAGTGCTCCTCCTGTTCCTCCTTGCACAAAGGCGGAGGTAGCGGTCCTGCTGCTGGTTTGTTGCCCTCCTACGGCCTCCTCCACATCTCCTGATGTACTGGCCTGTCTCCTGGTAGCGCCTCCATGCTCTGGACACTACGCTGACAGACACAGCAAACCTTCTTGCCACAGCTTGCACTGATGTGCCATCCTGGATGAGCTGCACTACCTGAGCCACTTGTGTGGGTTGTAGGGAGGTCATACAGGCACGTGAAGGCCACACACACTACTGAGCCTCATTTTGACTTGTTTTAAGGACATTACATCAAAGTTGGATCAGCCTGTAGTGTGTTTTTCCACTTTAATTTTGAGGGTGACTCCAAATCCAGACCTCCATGGGTTAATAAATTTGATTTCCATTGATAATTTTTGTGTGATTTTGTTGTCAGCACATTCAACTATGTAAAGAACAAAGTGTTTAATAAGAATATTTCATTCATTCAGATCTAGGATGTGTTATTTTAGTGTTCCCTTTATTTTTTTGAGCAGTGTCGATACATATGTATATATATATATATATATAAATATGTGTGTATAAATATAATTGGTGGGGCAGTGGGTGCATGGTGGGGCAGTGGACAGAGACGCTGAGCGGTCAGCATCTCCCCTCCAGCGGCTCCCGTCAGCGGCTCAGCTACAATCAAGCCGCTGGCGAAGAGGGAGCCGCTGGAGGGGAGACGCTGAGCTGTCAGCAGCTCCCGTCAGCGGCTATGATAAAATGAAGCTGCTGGCGGGGAGGGGAGCCGCTGGAGGGGAGGGAGCCACCTGTGGGGAGGTGAGCAATGTCACATTGTGGACATCACTCATTGCGGCTCCGTACACACGCCATGATGATCGATGTCACAAGTGACATTGGTCACATTGAGCATGCTGCAGAGGCGACCGCCAACCTGCAATCAACGAGTACGGGTGCACGCATCGTTGATTGCAGGACCATACACATTAGACGATGTGAACGATATATTGGTCAAAATAATCGTCTAGTGTGTATGGCCCTTTACAGTATGTTTGCATAGAAAGAGCAGAGAGAAATCTCCCAGGGAGATTCACCCTTATCGGGACACCACAGGCACTGCCTGTACATTTATCTATGTCCCTTTTCCTATTTTTCAAGTGTGGACATTAGAAAAACAAATGACAAAAAAAGTACAGTAGTATGCGGTGTTCTGAGAGAAAAAAAGTATATCTAAATTAACTGAAATTTTCAGCCAAAAGTTTTTGGAATATCCATTAAACTCATGTCACTATGCTTCTGCATATACAATTGTAAAATAACTATTTGTGATCCTGATATTTCTGTTTTAATAAACAAGAAACGCTAAAGTGTGTATCAAAATGTTATCACATGACCCTGGTTGTGTGCTATTGAACCTGTGTGCAGTGCGTAAAGAAAAGGGTATAAACCTTAACCTGCAGCTGGGGAAATGTGACCTTAGCTTCAGAAAGCTTGTTCTGTAAGTGTGTCCAATAGCAGCATGTTCTAATCACAAAAAAACCTCACTGCAGTCACAAGCCAAATCTACTGATCAGTGGCAGCTGCAGCGCACACCACTCAATGTGAAGGAGGGGGGGCACTTAGCACATATAAACATACAGTACATGTTATGCTGTATGTAATATACTGTATGTGCTGGCTGGTTATCCCAAAGATCGGCAGCGCTGCGTGTAGTGTAGGAGCCGCAGTGCAGCTCCTGGGACTCAGCATTAGGCTACACTCTCCTTCTAAGCCCGCCCCAGACTACAGTGAAACTAATTAATGGGAGTCTGGGTGCAAGCTTAGAAGGAGAGTGAAACCTAATGCTGCTGAGTCCTGGGATAACCAACCAACACATATATTACATACATTGCTACCAATCCCCAGGATAACCAGCCAGCACATATATTACATACAGTGCTGCCAATCCGCAGGATAACCAGCCAGCACATATATTACATACAACTTAACATGTATGTTTATATGTGCTAAGTGCCCTGCACTGTGTGTCGGCACTGCAGCCGCCACTGCTTCTGAAGCATCTCCAGTAGCATCGTCCTGTCTCCATGATAGTTTTGGGAAGATATAGACAACATAAGGGTCATGATGCTGCTGTCACTGTGCCTGTGTACACCGTATGTGCTCTGGCCATTAGCACAATGGGCAATAAGAGGGACATTAGGCAATATGTTGTCATGATATATCATACACAGTATAAGGCATATTTATCAAGCCTCTTTTCACTTAATGCAGAAATTCCCATTTCTGCATGATTTTGTGGGGTACATTTAATTAGCAATTTTGATGTTACTGACTCATGTGACTCTCCACATTAAAAACTCACACACATTAAAAAACTATTCAATTTAAAAAAATCTGTTTTAAAATCAGTGCCACAACTAGGGGGGGCTGAGCGGGCACAATCCCCGGGTGCTGCTCCTACCCCCGTAACCCAGCACTAGACTCATGGTCAGTGGCAGATACATAAAAGGTGCTACATAAAAGGTGCACTGCGCTTCTCCCTACCCCTAAGTCTTCTATCCTGTGGAAAGAGTCGAGCGGCCGGGCAGTGCTGACGGAGCTGCATGTTCTCGCAAAAGCACTGGATCCCGGAAGTCCCGACGCCACCGGCGGTTCTGGGGTGCTCTAAGCAGGGTGTGCAGAGGCTCTATTGTGTGACATAACGTGTGTAAGTTGATTTGTGTGTGTGTGGGGAGGGAGGGGGGGGGCAAATCACTGCCTTTCGGTCCTGTTAAAATTGGTTTCGGTCCTGTTAAAATTGCAAACTTTATGTGTTTCAGTTTGCACCTCTGAAATAGGTGAAGGCTTTTTAAAAGTATTTTTTTCATGTTTAAAATGTATGAATATATAATAGTGCAGGACATTGGGGGTCATTCCGAGTTGTTCGCTCGCTAGCAGTTTTTAGCAGCCGTGCAAATGCACTGTCGACGCCCACCAGGGAGTGTATTATCGCTTTGCAGAAGTGCGAACTCTTGTGCAGCAGAGCACCTACAAAAACATTTTGTGCAAAACAAGACCAGCCCTGAACTTACTCTTCCTGTGCATTGATTCTAACGTTGGTGGGTTGGCTTTTGATGTCACACACCCGCCCGGTGTTCGCCCAGCACGCCTGCGTTTTCCTTGGCACGCCTGCGTTTTTCTAAGCACTCCCTGAAAACAGGGACAGTCAGTTGACACCCAGAAACGCCCCTTTCCTGTCAATCTTCTTGCGGCCGCCAGTGCAAATGAAAACATCGCTAGAACCTGTGCAAAACCACAAAGGACTTTGTACCCGTATGTCGGGCGTGCGCATTGCGGTGCATACGCAAGCGCAGAAATGAAGTTTTTTAGCCTGATCGCTGCGCTGCGAACAACGGCAGCTAGCGATCAACTCGGAATGACCCCAATTATGTAAAGGCTTCCTGCAAAAAGTTAAATGTTATATAAGTTTTATAGCTATAAAATATTGGTCCCTAAAATAGGGCTTCTAACAGGCATTTCACCATTGAACCAGATATACAGTATTTGTATTTCAATGTGGGACGGAGGGGGTTATTCAAGATGGATTTCATAATCTACCTGGTGTGCAGTTTCTCGATCTACGCATTTTCAGAGCGGGTCCTGCGATTGCATTGCAGGATTGCAAACACTTCTGCCTGATTGACAGGCAGAGGCATACGAGGGGAAGGGATGGGGGCAGGGGTAGCCAGCGTTGCTGGAAACAGGAGCATGTCGCCCCCATTTTCCAGGGGTGGCGAGGCCAAGGACTGCATCGCGAGATGCAGTTTCCTTGGCCTCACAAGCCACCCTGCGATGGTAAACCTGAGTACGCTGAGGCTTACTCAACTTGCCACCGCAGACGACCGATGGTCGCAATGTTTGAACCCAGGCTGTGACCCGGTCGCAGAGCTGTAATTGCAATTGCAGCAAGGAGGTGTGTATATACTAGAGATGAGCGGGTTCGGTTTCTCTGAATCCGAACCCGCCAGAACTTCATGTTTTTTTTCACGGGTCCGAGCGACTCGGATCTTCCCGCCTTGCTCGGTTAACCCGAGCGCGCCCGAACGTCATCATGACGCTGTCGGATTCTCGCGAGGCTCGGATTCTATCGCGAGACTCGGATTCTATATAAGGAGCCGCGCGTCGCCGCCATTTTCACACGTGCATTGAGATTGATAGGGAGAGGACGTGGCTGGCGTCCTCTCCGTTTAGACACTTGATTTACTAATTTTGGGGAGCATTAGGAGTACTCAGTAGTGTACAGTGCAGAGTTTTGCTGATAGTGACCAGTGACTGACCACCACTTTTATTTATAATCCGTTCTCTGCCTGAAAAAAGCGATACACAGCACACAGTGACTCAGTCACATACATACCATATCTGTGTGCACTGCTCAGGCTCAGGCCAGTGTGCTGCATCATCTATATATATTATATATCTGTCTGACTGCTCAGCTCACACAGCTTATAATTGTGGGGGAGACTGGGGAGCACTACTGCAGTGCCAGTTATAGGTTATAGCAGGAGCCAGGAGTACATAATATTATATTAAAATTAAACAGTGCACACTTTTGCTGCAGGAGTGCCACTGCCAGTGTGACTAGTGACCAGTGACCTGACCACCAGTATATAATATTAGTAGTATACTATCTCTTTATCAACCAGTCTATATTAGCAGCAGACACAGTACAGTGCGGTAGTTCACGGCTGTGGCTACCTCTGTGTCGGCACTCGGCAGCCCGTCCATAATTGTATATACCAGTGACCTAACCGTGGTTTTTTTTTCTTTCTTTATACATACATACTAGTTACGAGTATACTATCTCTTTATCAACCAGTCTATATATTAGCAGCAGACACAGTACAGTGCGGTAGTTCACGGCTGTGGCTACCTCTGTGTCGGCACTCGGCAGCCCGTCCATAATTGTATATACCACCTAACCGTGTTTTTTTTTTCTTTCTTTATACATACATACTAGTTACGAGTATACTATCTCTTTATCAACCAGTCTATATATTAGCAGCAGACACAGTACAGTGCGGTAGTTCACGGCTGTGGCTACCTCTGTGTCGGCACTCGGCAGCCCGTCCATAATTGTATATACCACCTAACCGTGGTTTTTTTTTCTTTCTTTATACATACATACTAGTTACGAGTATACTATCTCTTTATCAACCAGTCTATATATTAGCAGCAGACACAGTACAGTGCGGTAGTTCACGGCTGTGGCTACCTCTGTGTCGGCACTCGGCAGCCCGTCCATAATTGTATATACCACCTAACCGTGGTTTTTTTTTCTTTCTTTATACATACATACTAGTTACGAGTATACTATCTCTTTATCAACCAGTCTATATATTAGCAGCAGACACAGTACAGTGCGGTAGTTCACGGCTGTGGCTACCTCTGTGTCGGCACTCGGCAGCCCGTCCATAATTGTATATACCACCTAACCGTGGTTTTTTTTTCTTTCTTTATACATACATACTAGTTACGAGTATACTATCTCTTTATCAACCAGTCTATATATTAGCAGCAGACACAGTACAGTGCGGTAGTTCACGGCTGTGGCTACCTCTGTGTCGGCACTCGGCAGCCCGTCCATAATTGTATATACCACCTAACCGTGGTTTTTTTTTCTTTCTTTATACATACATACTAGTTACGAGTATACTATCTCTTTATCAACCAGTCTATATATTAGCAGCAGACACAGTACAGTGCGGTAGTTCACGGCTGTGGCTACCTCTGTGTCGGCACTCGGCAGCCCGTCCATAATTGTATATACCACCTAACCGTGGTTTTTTTTTCTTTCTTTATACATACATACTAGTTACGAGTATACTATCTCTTTATCAACCAGTCTATATATTAGCAGCAGACACAGTACAGTGCGGTAGTTCACGGCTGTGGCTACCTCTGTGTCGGCACTCGGCAGCCCGTCCATAATTGTATACTAGTATCCAATCCATCCATCTCCATTGTTTACCTGAGGTGCCTTTTAGTTGTGCCTATTAAAATATGGAGAACAAAAATGTTGAGGTTCCAAAATTAGGGAAAGATCAAGATCCACTTCCACCTCGTGCTGAAGCTGCTGCCACTAGTCATGGCCGAGACGATGAAATGCCAGCAACGTCGTCTGCCAAGGCCGATGCCCAATGTCATAGTACAGAGCATGTCAAATCCAAAACACCAAATATCAGTAAAAAGCCTCTTTTTTTCTTTGCGTCATGTGCTGTTTGGGGAGGGTTTTTTGGAAGGGACATCCTGCGTGACACTGCAGTGCCACTCCTAGATGGGCCCGGTGTTTGTGTCGGCCACTAGGGTCGCTAATCTTACTCACACAGCTACCTCATTGCGCCTCTTTTTTTCTTTGCGTCATGTGCTGTTTGGGGAGGGTTTTTTGGAAGGGCCATCCTGCGTGACACTGCAGTGCCACTCCTAGATGGGCCCGGTGTTTGTGTCGGCCACTAGGGTCGCTAATCTTACTCACACAGCTACCTCATTGCGCCTCTTTTTTTCTTTGCGTCATGTGCTGTTTGGGGAGGGTTTTTTGGAAGGGACATCCTGCGTGACACTGCAGTGCCACTCCTAGATGGGCCCGGTGTTTGTGTCGGCCACTAGGGTCGCTAATCTTACTCACACAGCTACCTCATTGCGCCTCTTTTTTTCTTTGCGTCATGTGCTGTTTGGGGAGGGTTTTTTGGAAGGGCCATCCTGCGTGACACTGCAGTGCCACTCCTAGATGGGCCCGGTGTTTGTGTCGGCCACTAGGGTCGCTAATCTTACTCACACAGCTACCTCATTGCGCCTCTTTTTTTCTTTGCGTCATGTGCTGTTTGGGGAGGGTTTTTTGGAAGGGACATCCTGCGTGACACTGCAGTGCCACTCCTAGATGGGCCCGGTGTTTGTGTCGGCCACTAGGGTCGCTTATCTTACTCACACAGCGACCTCGGTGCAAATTTTAGGACTAAAAATAATATTGTGAGGTGTGAGGTATTCAGAATAGACTGAAAATGAGTGTAAATTATGGTTTTTGAGGTTAATAATACTTTGGGATCAAAATGACCCCCAAATTCTATGATTTAAGCTGTTTTTTAGTGTTTTTTGAAAAAAACACCCGAATCCAAAACACACCCGAATCCGACAAAAATAATTCGGTGAGGTTTTGCCAAAACGTGTTCGAACCCAAAACACGGCCGCGGAACCGAACCCAAAACCAAAACACAAAACCCGAAAAATTTCAGGCGCTCATCTCTAGTATATACCTCCTTCTGCATTTGCATTGGTATGGATTGCATTTGCAAACCTGCTGCAAGTAGCTTTGCTATTGCAATACATGCTAAATGAAGACCAGAGATAGTTGTGTGTTCTTTAAGTTTTATTCAGTCTTTTTCCTAGTTTAATATTTGTAAAGTAAGGAGATTTAGATAGAAAAAGGTAATGACTTACTGTAGGGGTATAATTTTTTTTATATTTAATACCTTTAATTAGAATTTTTAATATCTTCAATACACATTACATAATACAATCAAATAAAAAATAATACATTCATATAAAAAAAGGAAAAAAGAGAAAACAAAATTAAAAAAATTGTAATACAAACATCACAGATATCTCCCATCGAATAATTTATATTCCAGATATGCCATACATATGTATCTGCACAAGCTGTATTTACATTTTACAGAACTAAACTAGCATTGCTCTATCCAATAAATATGTTTACAACTCATCTAAGAAGCATGTGACAATTCAGAATCTTTCCATAGCCCGTGTGAAATACTCAGAATCAAGCCATTTGGCCCACACTTTGTTGAATTTATGTTCAGCATGTCTAGCTATACACGCATATTTCTCATGTGCCACGTGACATTAAACTAGAAAACACCACTGATTCATTATTGGACCCTTCTCAGGGCCGTCTTAACAGCAGTTTAGGCCCCTGGGCACAGCAATGCACTGGGCCCCCTACCCATCCTCCAGCAGTAGGGGTGGGGGGTGCTATCAGCGGCAGCTTTGATGTCCCACGGGCAGTAGAGTGTGTTCTATCTTCCGCTCAGCATGTAGGACCTAGAGCAGTCCTTGCTGCATATTACTCCTTTACTGCACAGATGGGGCAGGAGGGAGAACACTAAACTGTAGAAGGGGGCATTGGGCTGAATGAAGAAGCCCTGGTACATGACTTCCAGGGTGGTAGGGGGTGTTTAATACGTAGGGGAGGGGTGGATAGTGGAGTGGGCTTAATATTTATCACTTTCCGGTGGGAGGGCAGCTTGCTTGACTGCAGGTATCTCAAGTTCCTGAAAATATATTTCTTAGCTTTGAATGGGATAAAACATGACAGTGTCCCACCTTTCAGAAGGTTCTGGGGACTTGGGGATCAGGGTTCAGGAGCCAGATCAATTCACCAATGAAGATCTAAAACTGCATATTTGGCGTGTGGAGATGGAGCAGGGACCTGCGGCTTGAAGGCTGATATCTCTGGTTCTGGGCATAGTAGAGACAAGCTGCCAGTGTCCACTGAAAGGGGAGAGTCCCAGCTTTTGGATTATACCCACTGAAAAACTCTATGTCAGAAAGAACCCTGGATATCTGGATGGGAAAAGCAATTAACAGGCTTGGATGGGGACCACTGCTTTCAAGTCGGATATCTCCGGTTCCCCAGGTCCGATTTTCAAAAATCTGGTACCCCTGGAAAGAGGCGACCCTCAGCTATCAGCATAGGGCCCTTATACTCCTGGGGCCCTTGGGCAAGAGCCCATTGAGCCCATACGAAAAGATGGCCCTGACCCTTCTGGGCAACCATGTTCAAGCTATACACACGTAGCCAGACTACACATATGGAGGACATAATGGGTGGGGAGTAATAGAGTCCGGATCGCCGCATGTGCAGGATGCCGGGCGAACTTGGTCTTTTTATTAAAGGGGCAGTCAATTACAAGGGAAAACCATGCCTTGTAAATGATTGCACCTTTAAAAATATGGTCAAGTTCGGCCGACATCCCGCATCCGGCGATCTTGAACTCTTTTACATCCCACCCATTGTTTTGTATATCTAGCACATATGTTTCAGCTATTCCCAATAAACAAGCCTTTGGTGTAAGTATACCTCTTGAAACACCTGATAGCCGATATAACCCCAATCACTCAGTTCCAAAACATTATCGTGGGACACTCCCATAGTAACTCTAAAAAGTGCCTTCAGCACTCAAACATTTGGGGCATTGTGATGTTGCCTACCACTAACGGGTATATTCAGTTAGGGATCCGACAAGGGCTATTCAATGTCCACCTCAATTCGACTTTAAAAAAGTCGAATTGAGATGAGGGACCTGAGAGGGAGGAGAGCCGCAGGCAGACGGGGGAGAGCCGCAGGCAGACGGGGGACAGCCGCGGGACAGCAGCGCTGCAGGAGGATGTGGCACAGCCGCCAGACCTCACGGCAGTGTCTACCTGGCTCCAGCAAGTGGGACCTCACTTCCTGGAGCCGGGTGGACGCTGCCATGAGCGGCGGCTATGACACATCCTCCTGCAGTGCTGTGCTGTAGTGCTGCTGTCCCCCGTCTGCCCGCGGCTCTCCCCCGTCTGCCTGCGGCTCTCCTCCCTCTCAGGTCCCTCATCTCAGTTCCACTTTTTTTTAAGTTGAACTGAGATGGTCGGAAACGGGGCCAAAACCTGTGGAATTTGGCCCCGTTTCCCTCAGAAGCACGTGAATCGGCAGCTATACTGCCAATTCACATACTATTCGACAAGTCGAATTCCCCGACTTCTCGACTAAAAATGCTGGGGACTGAATAGGTCGGAACCCCTTCTGACCTGAAAAAGTCGAAAACTGCCGTCTTTTCGACAAGACGCCAGTTTCGACCTTAATTGAATATACCCCCAAATCTATATAAGCATATTGGCGTAAGATATAAGCTATACAATAAAAAATAATTGTATTTGTTGAAATAGAAAAGGAATAGTTGAATCACGAGGACATTTTAACACTACGCTCCACTGCTCTTCCTGTATGGGACCCAAGGCAACGACGACTGTCATGCGCTGGCGCACTGCGACACCGGCGCATGCGCACTTCTGACCCGATCGCTGAGCTGCGACAAACTGCAGCGAGCGATCGGGTCGGTATGACCACCAATATGAACCAAAGTTTTCATGTGGGTATTATACACAGGTGCAGCACTATAAACTCCTGGAAATTTGTTTAGTATTGATCACAGATTTGCGGAAAAGGTAGGCTGTCATAGACTTTTTACTCCAGAGTTTTGGCTATAAAAATTATTAGAATAATACAAAGACGATATTTCTAACATATTCTTTGTATTTTTCATTTCTCTGACATCCTAAGTGGATGCTGGGACTCCGTAAGGACCATGGGGAATAGCGGCTCCGCAGGAGACTGGGCACAACTATAAAGAAAGCTTTAGGTCTAACTGGTGTGCACTGGCTCCTCCCACTATGATCCTCCTCCAGACTTCAGTTAGAATCTTGTGCCCGGCTGAGCTGGATGCACACTAGGGGCTCTCCTGAGCTCCTAGAAAGAAAGTATATTTAGGTTTTTATTTTACAGTGAGATCTGCTGGCAACAGACTCACTGCAGCGAGGGACTAAGGGGAGAAGAAGCGAACCTACCTAACAGGTGGTAGTTTGCGCTTCTTAGGCTACTGGACACCATTAGCTCCAGAGGGATCGACCGCAGGACCCGACCTTGGTGTTCGTTCCCGGAGCCGCGCCGCCGTCCCCCTTACAGAGCCAGAAGCACGAAGAGGTCCGGAAAATCGGCGGCAGAAGACTTCGGTCTTCACCAAGGTAGCGCACAGCACTGCAGCTGTACGCCATTGCTCCTCATGTACACCTCACACTCCGGTCACTGATGGGTGCAGGGCGCTGGGGGGGGGGGGGGCGCCCTGAGGGCAATATATGACACCTTGGCTGGCAAATCTACATCATATATAGTCCTAGAGGCTATATAGATGTAAAAATACCCCTGCCAGTATTCCAGAAAAAGCGGGAGAAGTCCGCCGGAAAAGGGGCGGGGCCATCTCCCTCAGCACACTGGCGCCATTTTTCCCTCACAGCTCTGCTGGAAGGAAGCTCCCTGGCTCTCCCCTGCAGTCTGAACACTACAGAAGGGTAAAAAAGAGAGGGGGGGCACTAAATTTAGGCGCAGGATATATATATATATATATATATGATATATAAAAAAGCATCTATAAGGGAAAACACTCATTTATATATAGTGGGATCCCTGTGTTATATAGCGCTCTGGTGTGTGCTGGCATACTCTCTCTCTGTCTCCCCAAAGGGCTTTGTGGGGTCCTGTCCTCTGTCAGAGCATTCCCTGTGTGTTTGCGGTGTGTCGGTATGGCTGTGTCGACATGTTTGATGAGGAGGCTTATGTGGAGGCGGAGCAGATGCCTGTAAACGTGATGTCACCCCCTGCGGGGTCGACACCTGAGCCGATGGTACTGTGGAAGGAATTACGCGACAGTGTCGACTCCTTGCATAAAAGGTTTGACGACATACCTAATGTGGGACAGCCGGCTTCTCAGCCTGTGCCTGCCCAGGCGTCTCAAAAGTCATCAGGGGCTTTAAAACGCCCGCTACCTCAGATGGCAGACACAGATGTCGACACGGATACTGACTTCAGTGTCGACGACGATGAGACTAATGTAACTTCCAGTAGGGCCACACGTTACATGATTGAGGCAATGAAAAATGTGTTGCACATTTCTGATGTTACCCCCGGTACCACAAAAAAGGGTATTATGTTTGGAGAGAAAAAACTACCAGTAGCTTTTCCTCCATCTGAAGAGTTAAATGAAGTGTGTGAAGAAGCGTGGGCTTCCCCTGATAAAAAGCTGGTAATTTCTAAGAGGTTACTAATGGCGTACCCTTTCCCGCCAGAGGATAGGTCACGCTGGGAAACATCCCCTAGGGTGGATAAAGCGCTCACACGCTTGTCAAAGAAGGTGGCACTATCGTCTCCGCATACGGCCGCCCTGAAGGAATCTGCTGATAGAAAGCAGGAGGCTATCCTGAAATCTATATATACACACACAGGTGTTATACTGAGACCGGCTATTGCTTCAGCCTGGATGTGCAGTGCTGCTGCTGCGTGGTCAGATTCCCTGTCAGAAAATATAGATACCCTAGACAGGGACACTATATTGCTAAACGTAGAGCATATAAAAGACGCACTTTTATACATGAGGGATGCACAGAGGGATATTTGCCGGCTGGCATCCAAAATTAGTGCAATGTCCATTTCTGCCAGGAGAGGGTTATGGACTCGGCAGTGGGCAGGATATGCAGATTCCAAATGACACATGGAAGTTCTGCCTTATAAGGGTGAGGAGTTGTTCGGGGATGGTCTCTCGGACCTCGTTTCCACAGCAACAGCTGGGAAGTCTACATTTTTACCCCATGTTCCCTCACAACCAAAGAAAGCACCGTATTATCAGGTACAGTCCTTTCGGCCCAATAGGGGCAAGCGGGTTAAAGGCGCGTCCTTTCTGCCCAGAGGCAGAGGTAGGGGAAAGAAGCTGCAGCATACAGCCAGTTCCCAGGAGCAAAAGTCCTCCCCCACTTCCTCTAAGTCCACAGCATGACGCTGGGGCTCCACAGGCGGAGCCAGGTACGGTGGGGGCCCGTCTCAAATATTTCAGCAATCAGTGGGCTCGCTCACGGGTGGATCCCTGGATCCTTCAAGTAGTATCTCAGGGGTACAAGCTGGAATTCGAGACGTCTCCCCCCCCGTTGTTTCCTCAAATCTGCCTTGCCAACCACTCCCTCAGGCAGGGAGGCAGTGTTACAGGCAATTCACAAGCTGTATTCACAACAAGTGATAGTAAAGGTGCCCCTACTTCAACAAGGAAGGGGTTACTTACTATTCCACAATGTTTGTGGTACCGAAACCGGACGGTTCGGTGAGACCCATTTTAAATTTGAAATCCTTGAACACATATATGAAAAAATTCAAGTTCAAGATGGAATCGCTCAGGGCGGTTATTGCAAGCCTGGACGAGGGGGATTACATGGTATCACTGGACATCAAGGATGCTTACCTGCATGTCCCCATTTACCATCCTCACCAGGAGTACCTCAGATTTGTGGTACAGGATTGTCATTACCAATTCCAGACGTTGCCGTTCGGTCTATCCACGGCTCCGAGGGTCTTTACCAAGGTAATGGCCGAAATGATGATACTCCTTCGAAAGAAGGGAGTTTTAATTATCCCGTACTTGGACGATCTCCTGATAAAGGCGAGGTCCAGAGAGCAGTTGTTGGTCGGGGTAGCACTATCTCGGGAAGTGCTACAACAGCACGGCTGGATTCTAAACATTCCAAAGTCACAGCTGGTCCCTACGACACGTCTACTGTTCCTGGGGATGGTTCTGGACACAGAACAGAGAAAAGTGTTTCTCCCGGAGGAGAAGGCCAAGGAGCTGTCATCTCTAGTCAGAGGCCTCCTAAAACCAAAACAGGTGTCGGTGCATCACTGCACGCGGATCCTGGGAAAAATGGTAGCTTCCTACGAAGCGATTCCATTCGGCAGGTTTCATGCAAGACCTTTCAGTGGGACCTGTTGGACAAGTGGTCCGGATCGCATCTTCAGATGCATCGTCTGATAACCCTGTCTCCAAGGACAAGGGTGTCTCTGCTGTGGTGGCTGCAGAGTGCTCATCTTCAAGAGAGCCGCAGATTCGGCATACAGGACTGGGTCCTGGTGACCACGGATGCCAGCCTTCGAGGCTGGGGGGCAGTCACACTGGGAAGAAACTTCCAAGGACTATGGTCAAGTCAGGAGACTTCCCTGCACATAAATATTCTGGAACTAAGGGCCATTTACAATGCCCTAAGTCAGGCAAAACCCCTGCTTCAAAACCAGCCGGTACTGATCCAGTCAGACAACATCACGGCGGTCGCCCATGTAAACCGACAGGGCGGCACGAGAAGCAGGACGGCGATGGCAGAAGCCACAAGGATTCTCCGATGGGCGGAAAATCACGTGTTAGCACTGTCAGCAGTGTTCATTCCGGGAGTGGACAACTGGGAAGCAGACTTCCTCAGCAGGCACGACCTCCACCCGGGAGAGTGGGGACTTCATCCAGAAGTCTTCCAAATGATTGTAAACCGTTGGGAAAGGCCACAGGTGGACATGATGGCGTCCCGCCTAAACAAAAAGCTAGAAAAGTATTGCGCCATGTCAAGAGACCCGCAGGCGATAGCTGTGGACGCTCTAGTGACACCGTGGGTGTACCGGTCGGTTTATGTGTTCCCTCCTCTTCCTCTCATACCAAAGGTACTGAGGATAATACGGAGAAGAGGAGTAAGAACTATTCTCATTGTTCCGGATTGGCCAAGAAGGGCTTGGTACCCGGAACTTCAAGAAATGATCTCAGAGGACCCATGGCCTCTGCCGCTCAGACAAGACCTGCTGCTGCAGGGGCCCTGTCTGTTCCAAGACTTACCGCGGCTGCGTTTGACGGCATGGCGGTTGAACACCGGATCCTGAAGGAAAAGGGCATTCCGGAGGAAGTCATTCCTACGCTGATTAAGGCTAGGAAAGAAGTAACCGCAAACCATTATCACTGCATATGGCGAAAATATGTTGCGTGGTGTGAGGCCAGGAAGGCCCCAACGGAGGAATTTCAGCTGGGCCGTTTCCTGCACTTCCTACAGTCAGGGGTGACTATGGGCCTTAAATTGGGTTCCATTAAGGTCCAGATTTCGGCTCTATCGATTTTCTTCCAGAGAGAACTGGCTTCACTACCTGAAGTTCAGACTTTTGTTAAGGGAGTGCTGCATATTCAGCCCCATTTTGTGCCTCCAGTGGCACCTTGGGATCTCAACGTGGTGTTGGATTTCCTAAAGTCACATTGGTTTGAGCCACTGAAAACCGTGGATTTGAAATATCTCACGTGGAAAGTGGTCATGTTGTTGGCCTTGGCTTCGGCCAGGCGTGTATCAGAATTGGCAGCTTTGTCATGTAAAAGCCCTTATCTGATTTTCCATATGGATAGGGCAGAATTGAGGACTCGTCCCCAGTTTCTCCCTAAAGTGGTATCAGTGTTTCATCTGAACCAACCTATTGTGGTGCCTGTGGCTACAAAAGACTTGGAGGCTTCCAAGCTGTTGGACGTAGTCAGGGCCCTGAAAATATATGTTTCCAGGACGGCTGGAGTCAGGAAAACTGACTCGCTATTTATCCTGTATGCGCCCAACAAGTTGGGCGCACCTGCTTCAAAGCAGACTATTGCTCGCTGGATCTGTAGTACGATTCAGCTTGCACATTCTGCGGCTGGACTGCCGCATCCTAAATCAGTGAAAGCCCATTCCACGAGGAAGGTGGGCTCTTCTGGGGCGGCTGCCCGAGGGGTCTCGGCTCTACAACTTTGCCGAGCAGCTACTTGGTCGGGGTCAAACACATTTGCAAAATTCTACAAGTTTGACACCCTGGCTGAGGAGGACCTAGAGTTTGCCCATTCGGTGCTGCAGAGTCATCCGCACTCTCCCGCCCTTTTGGGAGCTTTGGTATAATCCCCATGGTCCTTACGGAGTCCCAGCATCCACTTAGGACGTCAGAGAAAATAAGAATTTACTCACCGGTAATTCTATTTCTCGTAGTCCGTAGTGGATGCTGGGCGCCCATCCCAAGTGCGGATTGTCTGCAATACTTGTATATAGTTGTTGCTTAACTACAGGGTTATTGTTGAGCCATCTGTTGAGAGGCTCAGTTGTTATCATACTGTTAACTGGGTATTGTATCACGAGTTATACGGTGTGATTGGTGTGGCTGGTATGAGTCTTACCCGGGATTCAAAATCCTTCCTTCTTGTGTCAGCTCTTCCGGGCACAGTATCCTAACTGAGGTCTGGAGGAGGGTCATAGTGGGAGGAGCCAGTGCACACCAGTTAGACCTAAAGCTTTCTTCATAGTTGTGCCCAGTCTCCTGCGGAGCCGCTATTCCCCATGGTCCTTACGGAGTTCCCAGCATCCACTACGGACTACGAGAAATAGAATTACCGGTGAGTAAATTCTTATTATAAGGTCAAAACTCTGGTGCAAACGTAAGTATGACAGGAAAGGCTCTGCCTCACCCCACCGAATGTTACTGGTTGCAAAAGGGAAAATTAATTAAGAGCCCCTAATGTATGTAATTGACCCACAGAGACCACTCCCCTCTCATTCCAAACCTCACTTGTCTGTATAGCAGACAGTTTGGACAATGCTCTGGAGTGCCGAAGTGGCGTATCTGTATCCAATACCTCCTCCCTCAACAGATTAAATGCAAATTACCATATCCTGAATCACTTGTTCAACCAGAGGGATACCACGCCCAATCTTCTTGCCACTCAGCAGTGTCTGTAGGGGAGTATGAAAGTATCCCATCAGGTAAACTAGTAAGCTCGGTAAAGCATTGGGGACTGGATCTGTAAGCCACCACCATAAATGAGCCAATGGGAGGCAAAATAATATAATTAAAAAGGTGGTACCGCAAGTCCTCTCCATGGTCTTGTAAGCATAACCAATTTTATTTGATCCTATTTATGTAAACATATAAAATATGAAACAAGGCTTTCAATTTGCCTAAAAAGCACATACATAAATTTAGGGAGTATAACCATCTTTTATCAAGTTGACTTGGCCCATCGATGTAAAAGGTAATTTATTGCAACTTCTTACCCGTGTCTTTAATTATTCCATTTGAGGTTTAACATTTAAAGAAATGAACTCTTCAGGTATATTAGAGATCCAAATACCTAAATATTTAAATCTTTCTACCCTTTGAAGTGGAAGATTAAATGATGGATTAGGCGGGCATGGGCCCCTCAGAGGAAGAATGCATGATTTGTCCCATTTTATCATCAATCCGGAGAAGCTTCCAAAATTGTCAATTAACTCCAACACTATTGCCATAGAGGTCATTGACAAATTGCAACATATCATTGGCATATAACGCCACTTTCTCTTACGTCCTAGGGGATACTGGGAATCAATTTAGTACCATGTGGTATAGACGGGTCCACTAGGATCCATGGGCACTTAAAGAAATTGATAGTGTGCGCTGGCTCCTCCCTCTATGCCCCTCCTACCAGACTCAGTTTAGAAAATGTGCCCGGAGCAACTGGTCACGTCTCTTGAAGAGTTTTCTGCATTCATTTTATGTATTTGTTATTTTCAGGCAGGACTGGATGGTACCAGCCTGCCTGCTTCGTGGGACTTTGGGGAGGGAACGGCCCAACCTCTTGAAGGGTTAATGGTCCTGTTCCCCGCTGACAGGACACTATTCCCACAGCACGCCGCCACCCCTAACAGAGCCAGAAGAATGAAGAGTGGTGAGCACTAAGCTGGCGTCCCGGTTAGCGGGTCACCAGCCATTATGGCGGCATGAGGGTACGGAGATGCACGGCTTCTAAATGGGGTGGACTGTGACTCCTGCTGTGTATGGACACAGACACTGAACAGCGGACACAGCACCCAGACTGGCAACAAAGCCATAAAAGGAGTCTGTCTCCATTTTATGAACATAGACACATACAGCCAGTATAAAAAAGAGCGGAAAGACCACACGCCATTGAAGGGGCTGGGCTTTACTATGAGCGGATCTAGCAGCTCACCAGCGCCATTTTCCCTCTGCAGCTGACACAGATGCTGACTGACAGGGACACGCAGCTCCTCTGGAGAAACTCCAGATTATCTCAGCGGTACCATGGGGTCATAGCAGGGGGGAGCGAATGTTAGTGTACTAAGTCCCTAATCTAGGTACTTAATCTGCGACCCGGCTAAGCTTGGAATTAGCATTAAGGGTGCTGTGTGCTGGTTCATACTCCCTCTGTGTCTCCCTGGAAGCGCTCTTTGTGGGTTAATTGTGCATTTAACCTTTTCCTGTGAGTGTTTGTGTGTGCTGTCACTATACAGTATGTCAGGCAAAGAGTGTATTTCATGTAAGGCACAGTGTTCCTCTTCTCCACAGGGTTCACTAGTGGGTACTCAATGAAGTGTCCCTTCCCAGGCTAGTGGGGCAGAACCAGCATGGCTGGACTCCATTAGGGGAATGATTTCCACAATCTCTACTGAGTTATCTCAGAATGAGAAAGAGATGCAATACTTAAGACAGTCTATGACTGAGTTTATGAAAAGAGACTCAGTACCCAAACCAGCGTCTCAGTCCCCTGGCATTTGTCTGCAAAAACGCACTTTGGCCCATATCTTGCAGTGTGACTCAGATGATGAAGAGTCAGACATGGAGGAGGGTGAGGTGGACTCAGAGGTGGGGGTGGGTACTCTGTCGCAGGGAATAGAGGCTCTTATAGAGGCTATCAAAGAAGTTCTGAATATCCCTGATTAGGTGACAGAGGAGAGTGAGGAATCTTATTTCAATATAAAAAAGAAATCATCAGCCACTTTTCCTGTGTCAAAGGAATTAAATACCCTGTTTGAAGAACCATGGGTTAATCCTGATAGGAAATTTCAAATCTCTAAACGGTTATCATCATCCTTTCCTTTTCCTCCAGAGTTTAGGAAGAAATAGGAAAATCCACCAATAGTGGATGCATCAGTATCCAGGCTCTCATGGAAAATTGTGTTGCCTGTCCCGGGTGCAGCCTCCCTGAAAGGCACAGCGGACCGCAAGATTGAGATTACGCTCAAATCTTTATATACAGCTGCAGGGGTGGCCCAGAGGGGATCCGGTCTGAAGATCGACAGTGTCTAGGTCGACAATGTTTAGGTCGACCACTATAGGTCGACATGGATGGAAGGTCGACAGGGTTTCTAGGTCGACATGTGCTAGGTCGACAGGTCTAAAGGTCGACATGAGTTTTTCACATTTTTTTTTTTCATATTTAACGATCCACGTGGACTACGATTGGAATGGTAAAGTGTACCGAGCGAAGCGAAGGTACCATTCCCGAAGCATGGCGAGCGAAGCGAGCCATGCGAGGGGACGCGGTGCACTAATTTGGGATCCCGGTCACTCTACGAAGAAAACGACACAAAACATTGTCGACCTAAACATTGTCGACCTAGACACTGTCGATTTGATGAACCACACCCGCCCAGAGACCTAGTATAGCATGTGGGTGGATTACACGAGCCATTGCTAAATGGTCGGGTAACCGAATTGAAGGGTTAGATACCTTACCACAAGGGGAGATTGTTTAACTCCTGCAACATATACAGTACTCTGCAAACTTTATGGTGGAGGCCATAAAAGAAATAGACTTGCTTAATGCATGCACTACAGCTATGGCAGTGTCTACACGCTGGGGTCTATGAGGGGTCTATGGCTAAGCCAGTGGACAGCGGATGTGGACTTCAGGAAAGAACTCCTACCTTTCACAGGCAATGCCTTATTTGGAGATGAACTAGACAAATGGATCTCCAAAGCTACTGTGGGTACAGTAAGTCCACATACCTTCCTTCTGCAGCTCCCCCAGACAGGAAGGCCTACTCAGGACCCAATTTACAGTCCTTTTGGACAGCCAAGTATAGGGGCCACTCCAGAGGTTCTTCTACCGCCACCAGAGGAGCTAGAGGTAAACCACGCAAACCAGCAACTGCCGGTTCACAGGAACAGGGCTCAACCTCTGCTACCTCAAAACCTTCAGCATGATGGTAGACCAAGATGCCTGGAAGACTGGCAGGTGGGAGCACGGCTAAAATTCTTCAGTCAAATCTGGACAACATCGTGCCAGGATCCCTGGGTCATAGATCTTATTTCCCAGGGCTACAGACTGGAGTTCCAGGAGCTCCCACCTCAATGATTCTTCAAATCAGGCTTACCAGTTTCACAAGAGGCAAGTATAACTTTACAGAACGCCATTCAAAAACTGGTGCAGACTCAGGTCATTGTTCCAGTTACACCTCATCTGCAAAACAAGGGGTACTATTCCAACTTGTTTGCAGAACCAAAACCAGATGGTTCAGTGAGGCCGATTCTGAACCTCAAGTCGTTGAACCCGTACTTATGAGTGTACAAATTCAAGGCGGAGTCTCTGAGAGCGGTGATCTCAGGTCTGAAGGAGGGGGAATTCCTAGTGTCTCTGGATATCAAGGATGCGTACCTTCACATTCTGATCTGGCCGCCTCATCAGGCTTATCTATGATTTGCACAGCAGGACTGTCACTACCAGTTCCAGGCCCAACCATTTGGTCTCTCCACGGCACTGAGAGTGTCCACCAAAGTGATGGCAGAGATGATGTTGCTACTCCGCAAACAAGGAGTGAACGTAATTCCGTACCTGGATGATCATCTTATAAATGCTCCATCCAGGGAGCGGTTGTTGGATAGCATTGGCCTCTCAACCAGACTACTCCTGGATCACGGGTGGATTATGAACCTACCAAAATCTCACCTAGAACCGATACAGGGGGTAATTCAGAGTTAATCGCAGCAACAAATTTGTTATCAGTTGGGCAAAACCATGTGCACTGCAGGTGTGGCAGATACAGTATAACATTTGCAGAGAGAGTTAGATTTGGGTGGGTTATATTGTTTCTGTGCAGGGTAAATACTGGCTGCTTTATTTTTACACTGCAATTTAGATTTCAGTTTGAACACACCCCACTCAAATCTAATTCTCTCTGCACATGCTATATCTGCCCCCCCCCCCCCCCCCTGCAGTGCACATGGGTTTGTCCAACTGCTAACAAATTTGCTGCTGTGATCAACTCTGAATTAGGCCCACAGAGGCTTCCTTTCCTGGGAATGATACTGGACACAGAGTCTCAGAGAGTGCTCTTTCCCTTGGAATAGGCTATGGTAATCCAGTCGATGGTTCGGGCTGCCTTAATCCAACCCGGATCTCGGTGCATCTATGCATTCGCCTTCTGGGGGAAATGGTGGCCTCTGACGAGGCGCTTCAGTACGAAAGGTTTCATGCGAGGCCCTTCCAACTAGATCTATTGGACAAATGGTCCCGATCACATCTTCACATGCACCAGAGGATCCGTATGTCGCCAAGAGCCATGATCCCCCTTCCGTGGTGGCTACAGACTTATTACCTCGTCGAGGGTCGGAGGTTCAGGATTCAGACTTGGATTCTTCTAACCACAGACGCAAGCCTCAGAGGTTGGGGAGCAGTCACCCAGGGGGTGCAGTTTCAGGGAAGATGGTCAAGTCAGGAAGTCGTCCTTCCAATAAACATCCTGGAACTCAGGGCTATCTACAACGCCCTTCTGCAGGCCTCATCTCTACTTCGTAATCAGGCCATTCAAATCCAGTCGGACAATGTGATGACGGTAACGTACATAAACTGACAGGGTGGAACAAAAAGCAGAGCAGCAATGTCAGAGATGTGAAGAATTCTCCTCTGGGTGGATAACATGCCGTGGCATTGTCGGCGATCTTCATTCCGGGAGTAGACAACTGGGAAGCAGACTTCCTCAGCAGACAGGACCTGCACCCGGGGGAGTGGGGCCTCCACCCAGAGGTGTTCCATGGGTTGACACGTCGGTGGGGATATCCACAAATTGACATGATGGCCTCTCGACTTAACAAGAAGCTCAAGCAGTATTGCTCCAGGTCAAGGAACCCACAAGCAGTGGCGGTACACGCTCTGACAACTCCGTGGGTCTACCAGCTGGTGTACGTGTTTCCTCCACTTCCTCTGATCCCAAGAATTCTAAAAAGAATAAAAAGGGAAAAGGTTCATGCAATACTCATTGCTCCGGACTGGCCCCGAAGGGCATGGTACGCGGATGCTTCTCAAATATCCGTGGCCTCTTTCTCTTCGCAAGGATCTTCTGCAACAGGGCCCATTCTTCTATCAAGACTTACTGCGGCTACGTTTAACGGCATGGAAGTTGAACGGCTGATTCTAGCCAGGAGAGGGATTCCTGACAAGTTTGTCCCAACTATGATCCAAGCCAGGAAGTGGGTAACGTCTAAACATTACCACTGTATCTAGAGGAAATATGTTGCTTGGTGTGAGAGCAGACAATATTCTGCGGTGGAATTTCATCTGGGACGTTTCCTGCTTTTTCTGCTGTCGGTAGTGTATGTGGGCCTACGTTTAGGTTCCATAAAAGTCCAGATTTCGGCCTTGTCTATTTTCTTGCAGAATCAATTGGCTTCTCTCCCTGAGGTCCAGACATTCTTGAAAGGTGTTCTGCACATCCAACCTCCCTTTGTGCCTCTCACGGCATCCTGGGACCTCAATTTGGTGCTGCAGTTCCTCCAGTCGGACTGGTTTGAACCATTAGAGGATGTTAAAAACAATGTGACAGTACTTTTACGTTGACCACAAAATGTTATCAATATTTAAAACACAAACAACACAACATTAAGACACATATACCGGCCGGTTATAGATATTGCACATCAATAAAAATAAAAATAATCCTAAAAATATTGACAGCTATGAGCCTTTATAAAAACAACCAAAGCTTGGACAAAAAATGATTTTTGTTTATTTCTGTGTCTCCAAGCACAATGTATATTATCAGACCACAGTCTTAATACCCCGTAAACTGAGAGTTATTCCGGTTTAGTTTCCATAATAATGATGGATTAGTGGAGTTTTAGTACAGCATGCAGCTATTTCCACAGAGTTACTGTTTAGAAATTGGTTAGTAGTTCATGCACACATGCAATGCAGCATAAAAACATTAGTGGTATACCATGCGGTGTACTTGGTTTAAATACCTCTTCCCCGTAGCTGTGAGGATTATGAGGGCAGGCAGCTTTACTTCAGAGTCCCAAGCTGGAAATGAACTCCTGTTTGTTCTCCCCTGAGCACTGGGGTATAACAATGAAACGGCCGGCTGCCTCAAAATAGATGTATCACCTGCAGGTGAATGCTGCAGTATTCAGCAGTAGTGTCCTGTCCTTGCAAATGTGTTTCTCCGCCTGCGGACCTTTATCAGCGGCTTCCTCAGTGTTATGAGGAGGAGGAGGTTGTTGTAAAGTACTTTACGTGGAAGACCATCACACTGTTGGCCTTGACTTCAGCAAGACGTGTGTCGGAGATAGGGGGGTTGTCTCACAAGAGCCCCTATTTAATTTTCCATGCGGACAGGACTGAACTCAGAACTCGTCAGCAATTTCTTCCTAAGGTGGAGTCTGCATTTCACATTAACCTACCTGCCGGTTCCAAAATCCGGTCCCAAAATCTGTACAGGCCCACTCTACTAGGTTGGTGGGTTCTTCTTGGGTGGCTGCCCGGGGTGTCTTGGCTTTACAGCTCTGCTACTTGGTCTGGTTCAAACACGTTTGCTAAGTTTTACAAGTTCGATACTTTGGCCTCTAAGGGCCCTTCAGTTTGGTCAATCAGTTCTGCAGGAACCTCAGCACTCTATCACCCGGTTTGGGAGCTTTGGTACATCTCCATGGTACTAAATGGATTCCCAGTATCCCCTGAGAAAATTGCACTGTAGGGCATATTATAACAAGGGGCTTTCATAACAATTGTTGCCATATATACCATACCACTACTAGAGATGAGCGGGTTCGGTTTCTTTGAATCCGAACCCGCACGAACTTCACTTTTTTTTTCACGGGTCCGAGCGACTCGGATCTTCCCGCCTTGCTCGGTTAACCCGAGCGCGCCCGAACGTCATCATGACGCTGTCGGATTCTCGCGAGGCTCGGATTCTATCGCAAGACTCGGATTCTATATAAGGAGCCGCGCGTCGCCGCCATTTTCACACGTGCATTGAGATTGATAGGGAGAGGACGTGGCTGGCGTCCTCTCCATTTAGATTAGATTTAGAAGAGAGAGAGAGAGAGAGATTGCTGTGATACTGTAGATTAGAAGAGAGTGCAGAGTGCAGACAGAGTTTAGTGACTGACGACCACAGTGACCAGTGACCACCAGAGACAGTGCAGTTGTTTGTTTTATTTAATATATCCGTTCTCTGCCTGAAAAAACGATACACAGTCACACAGTGACTCAGTCTGTGTGCACTGCTCAGCCCAGTGTGCTGCACATCAATGTATTGTATATAAAGCTTATAATTGTGGGGGAGACTGGGGAGCACTGCAGGTTGTTATAGCAGGAGCCAGGAGTACATGATAAATAATATTATATTAAAATTAAACAGTGCACACTTTTGCTGCAGGAGTGCCACTGCCAGTGTGACTAGTGGTGACCAGTGCCTGACCACCAGTATATTAGTAGTATTGTATACTATCTCTTTATCAACCAGTCTATATTAGCAGCAGACACAGTACAGTGCGGTAGTTCACGGCTGTGGCTACCTCTGTGTCGGCACTCGGCAGGCAGTCCGTCCATCCATAATTGTATTATATACCACCTAACCGTGGTTTTTTTTTTCTTTCTTTATACCGTCGTCATAGTCATACTAGTTGTTACGAGTATACTACTATCTCTTTATCAACCAGTGTACAGTGCGGTAGTTCACGGCTGTGGCTACCTCTGTGTCGGAACTCGGCAGGCAGTCCGTCCATCCATAATTGTATTATAATATATACCACCTAACCGTGGTTTTTTTTTCGTTCTTTATACCGTCGTCATACTAGTTGTTACGAGTATACTACTATCTCTTTATCAACCAGTGTACAGTGCGGTAGTTCACGGCTGTGGCTACCTCTGTGTCGGAACTCGGCAGGCAGTCCGTCCATCCATAATTGTATTATAATATATACCACCTAACCGTGGTTTTTTTTTCGTTCTTTATACCGTCGTCATACTAGTTGTTACGAGTATACTACTATCTCTTTATCAACCAGTGTACAGTGCGGTAGTTCACGGCTGTGGCTACCTCTGTGTCGGCACTCGGCAGGCAGTCCGTCCAACCATAATTGTATTATATACCACCTAACCGTGGTTTTTTTTTCATTCTTTATACCGTCGTCATACTAGTTGTTACGAGTATACTACTATCTCTTTATCAACCAGTGTACAGTGCGGTAGTTCACGGCTGTGGCTACCTCTGTGTCGGCACTCGGCAGGCAGTCCGTCCAACCATAATTGTATTATATACCACCTAACCGTGGTTTTTTTTTCATTCTTTATACCGTCGTCATACTAGTTGTTACGAGTATACTACTATCTCTTTATCAACCAGTGTACAGTGCGGTAGTTCACGGCTGTGGCTACCTCTGTGTCGGCACTCGGCAGCCCGTCCATAATTGTATATACCAGTGACCTAACCGTGGTTTTTTTTTCTTTCTTTATACATACATACTAGTTACGAGTATACTATCTCTTTATCAACCAGTCTATATATTAGCAGCAGACACAGTACAGTGCGGTAGTTCACGGCTGTGGCTACCTCTGTGTCGGCACTCGGCAGCCCGTCCATAATTGTATATACCACCTAACCGTGGTTTTTTTTTCTTTCTTTATACATACATACTAGTTACGAGTATACTATCTCTTTATCAACCAGTCTATATATTAGCAGCAGACACAGTACAGTGCGGTAGTTCACGGCTGTGGCTACCTCTGTGTCGGCACTCCGCAGCCCGTCCATAATTGTATATACCAGTGACCTAACCGTGGTTTTTTTTTCGTTCTTTATACCGTCGTCATACTAGTTGTTACGAGTATACTACTATCTCTTTATCAACCAGTGTACAGTGCGGTAGTTCACGGCTGTGGCTACCTCTGTGTCGGCACTCGGCAGGCAGTCCGTCCAACCATAATTGTATTATATACCACCTAACCGTGGTTTTTTTTTCATTCTTTATACCGTCGTCATACTAGTTGTTACGAGTATACTACTATCTCTTTATCAACCAGTGTACAGTGCGGTAGTTCACGGCTGTGGCTACCTCTGTGTCGGCACTCGGCAGGCAGTCCGTCCAACCATAATTGTATTATATACCACCTAACCGTGGTTTTTTTTTCATTCTTTATACCGTCGTCATACTAGTTGTTACGAGTATACTACTATCTCTTTATCAACCAGTGTACAGTGCGGTAGTTCACGGCTGTGGCTACCTCTGTGTCGGCACTCGGCAGCCCGTCCATAATTGTATATACCAGTGACCTAACCGTGGTTTTTTTTTCTTTCTTTATACATACATACTAGTTACGAGTATACTATCTCTTTATCAACCAGTCTATATATTAGCAGCAGACACAGTACAGTGCGGTAGTTCACGGCTGTGGCTACCTCTGTGTCGGCACTCGGCAGCCCGTCCATAATTGTATATACCACCTAACCGTGGTTTTTTTTTCTTTCTTTATACATACATACTAGTTACGAGTATACTATCTCTTTATCAACCAGTCTATATATTAGCAGCAGACACAGTACAGTGCGGTAGTTCACGGCTGTGGCTACCTCTGTGTCTGCACTCCGCAGCCCGTCCATAATTGTATATACCAGTGACCTAACCGTGGTTTTTTTTTCTTTCTTTATACATACATACTAGTTACGAGTATACTATCTCTTTATCAACCAGTCTATATATTAGCAGCAGACACAGTACAGTGCGGTAGTTCACGGCTGTGGCTACCTCTGTGTCGGCACTCGGCAGCCCGTCCATAATTGTATATACCAGTGACCTAACCGTGGTTTTTTTTTCTTTCTTTATACATACATACTAGTTACGAGTATACTATCTCTTTATCAACCAGTCTATATATTAGCAGCAGACACAGTACAGTGCGGTAGTTCACGGCTGTGGCTACCTCTGTGTCGGCACTCGGCAGCCCGTCCATAATTGTATATACCAGTGACCTAACCGTGGTTTTTTTTTCTTTCTTTATACATACATACTAGTTACGAGTATACTATCTCTTTATCAACCAGTCTATATATTAGCAGCAGACACAGTACAGTGCGGTAGTTCACGGCTGTGGCTACCTCTGTGTCGGCACTCGGCAGCCCGTCCATAATTGTATACTAGTATCCAATCCATCCATCTGCATTGTTTACCTGAGGTGCCTTTTAGTTGTGCCTATTAAAATATGGAGAACAAAAATGTTGAGGTTCCAAAATTAGGGAAAGATCAAGATCCACTTCCACCTCGTGCTGAAGCTGCTGCCACTAGTCATGGCCGAGACGATGAAATGCCAGCAACGTCGTCTGCCAAGGCCGATGCCCAATGGCATAGTACAGAGCATGTCAAAACCAAAACACCAAATATCAGTAAAAAAAGGACTCCAAAACCTAAAATAAAATTGTCGGAGGAGAAGCGTAAACTTGCCAATATGCCATTTACCACACGGAGTGGCAAGGAACGGCTGAGGCCCTGGCCTATGTTCATGGCTAGTGGTTCAGCTTCACATGAGGATGGAAGCACTCAGCCTCTCACTAGAAAACTGAAAAGACTCAAGCTGGCAAAAGCACCGCAAAGAACTGTGCGTTCTTTGAAATCCCAAATCCACAAGGAGAGTCCAATTGTGTCGGTTGCGATGCCTGACCTTCCCAACACTGGACGTGAAGAGTATGCGCCTTCCACCATTTGCACGCCCCCTGCAAGTGCTGGAAGGAGCACCCGCAGTCCAGTTCCTGATAGTCAGATTGTAGATGTCAGTGTTGAAGTACACCAGGATGAGGAGGATATGGGTGTTGCTGGCGCTGGGGAGGAAATTGACCAGGAGGATTCTGATGGTGAGGTGGTTTGTTTAAGTCAGGCACCCGGGGAGACACCTGTTGTCCGTGGGAGGAATATGGCCGTTGACATGCCAGGTGAAAATACCAAAAAAATCAGCTCTTCGGTGTGGAGGTATTTCACCATAAATGCGGACAACAGGTGTCAAGCCGTGTGTTCCCTTTGTCAAGCTGTAATAAGTAGGGGTAAGGACGTTAACCACCTCGGAACATCCTCCCTTATACGTCACCTGCAGCGCATTCATAATAAGTCAGTGACAAGTTCAAAAACTTTGGGTGACAGCGGAAGCAGTCCACTGACCAGTAAATCCCTTCCTCTTGTAACCAAGCTCACGCAAACCACCCCACCAACTCCCTCAGTGTCAATTTCCTCCTTCCCCAGGAATGCCAATAGTCCTGCAGGCCATGTCACTGGCAAGTCTGACGAGTCCTCTCCTGCCTGGGATTCCTCCGATGCATCCTTGCGTGTAACGCCTACTGCTGCTGGCGCTGCTGTTGTTGCCGCTGGGAGTCGATGGTCATCCCAGAGGGGAAGTCGTAAGCCCACTTGTACTACTTCCAGTAAGCAATTGACTGTTCAACAGTCCTTTGCGAGGAAGATGAAATATCACAGCAGTCATCCTACTGCAAAGCGGATAACTGAGTCCTTGACAACTATGTTGGTGTTAGACGTGCGTCCGGTATCCGCCGTTAGTTCACAGGGAACTAGACAATTTATTGAGGCAGTGTGCCCCCGTTACCAAATACCATCTAGGTTCCACTTCTCTAGGCAGGCGATACCGAGAATGTACACGGACGTCAGAAAAAGACTCACCAGTCTCCTAAAAAATGCAGTTGTACCCAATGTCCACTTAACCACGGACATGTGGACAAGTGGAGCAGGGCAGGGTCAGGACTATATGACTGTGACAGCCCACTGGGTAGATGTATGGACTCCCGCCGCAAGAACAGCAGCGGCGGCACCAGTAGCAGCATCTCGCAAACGCCAACTCTTTCCTAGGCAGGCTACGCGTTGTATCACCGCTTTCCAGAATACGCACACAGCTGAAAACCTCTTACGGCAACTGAGGAAGATCATCGCGGAATGGCTTACCCCAATTGGACTCTCCTGTGGATTTGTGGCATCGGACAACGCCAGCAATATTGTGTGTGCATTAAATATGGGCAAATTCCAGCACGTCCCATGTTTTGCACATACCTTGAATTTGGTGGTGCAGAATTTTTTAAAAAACGACAGGGGCGTGCAAGAGATGCTGTCGGTGGCCAGAAGAATTGCGGGACACTTTCGGCGTACAGGCACCACGTACAGAAGACTGGAGCACCACCAAAAACTACTGAACCTGCCCTGCCATCATCTGAAGCAAGAAGTGGTAACGAGGTGGAATTCAACCCTCTATATGCTTCAGAGGTTGGAGGAGCAGCAAAAGGCCATTCAAGCCTATACAATTGAGCACGATATAGGAGATGGAATGCACCTGTCTCAAGTGCAGTGGAGAATGATTTCAACGTTGTGCAAGGTTCTGATGCCCTTTGAACTTGCCACACGTGAAGTCAGTTCAGACACTGCCAGCCTGAGTCAGGTCATTCCCCTCATCAGGCTTTTGCAGAAGAAGCTGGAGGCATTGAAGAAGGAGCTAAAAGGGAGCGATTCCGCTAGGCATGTGGGACTTGTGGATGCAGCCCTTAATTCGCTTAACAAGGATTCACGGGTGGTCAATCTGTTGAAATCAGAGCACTACATTTTGGCCACCGTGCTCGATCCTAGATTTAAAGCCTACCTTGGATCTCTCTTTCCGGCAGACACAGGTCTGCTGGGGTTGAAAGACCTGCTGGTGACAAAATTGTCAAGTCAAGCGGAACGCGACCTGTCAACATCTCCTCCTTCACATTCTCCCGCAACTGGGGGTGCGAGGAAAAGGCTCAGAATTCCGAGCCCACCCGCTGGCGGTGATGCAGGGCAGTCTGGAGCGACTGCTGATGCTGACATCTGGTCCGGACTGAAGGACCTGACAACGATTACGGACATGTCGTCTACTGTCACTGCATATGATTCTCTCAACATTGATAGAATGGTGGAGGATTATATGAGTGACCGCATCCAAGTAGGCACGTCACACAGTCCGTACTTATACTGGCAGGAAAAAGAGGCAATTTGGAGGCCCTTGCACAAACTGGCTTTATTCTACCTAAGTTGCCCTCCCACAAGTGTGTACTCCGAAAGAGTGTTTAGTGCCGCCGCTCACCTTGTCAGCAATCGGCGTACGAGGTTACATCCAGAAAATGTGGAGAAGATGATGTTCATTAAAATGAATTATAATCAATTCCTCCGCGGAGACATTGACCAGCAGCAATTGCCTCCACAAAGTACACAGGGAGCTGAGATGGTGGATTCCAGTGGGGACGAATTGATAATCTGTGAGGAGGGGGATGTACACGGTGATATATCGGAGGGTGAAGATGAGGTGGACATCTTGCCTCTGTAGAGCCAGTTTGTGCAAGGAGAGATTAATTGCTTCTTTTTTGGGGGGGGTCCAAACCAACCCGTCATATCAGTCACAGTCGTGTGGCAGACCCTGTCACTGAAATGATGGGTTGGTTAAAGTGTGCATGTCCTGTTTTGTTTATACAACATAAGGGTGGGTGGGAGGGCCCAAGGATAATTCCATCTTGCACCTCTTTTTTCTTTTCTTTTTCTTTGCATCATGTGCTGATTGGGGAGGGTTTTTTGGAAGGGACATCCTGCGTGACACTGCAGTGCCACTCCTAAATGGGCCCGGTGTTTGTGTCGGCCACTAGGGTCGCTAATCTTACTCACACAGTCAGCTACCTCATTGCGCCTCTTTTTTTCTTTGCGTCATGTGCTGTTTGGGGAGGGTTTTTTGGAAGGGACATCCTGCGTGACACTGCAGTGCCACTCCTAGATGGGCCCGGTGTTTGTGTCGGCCACTAGGGTCGCTAATCTTACTCACACAGTCAGCTACCTCATTGCGCCTCTTTTTTTCTTTGCGTCATGTGCTGTTTGGGGAGGGTTTTTTGGAAGGGCCATCCTGCGTGACACTGCAGTGCCACTCCTAGATGGGCCCGGTGTTTGTGTCGGCCACTAGGGTCGCTAATCTTACTCACACAGTCAGCTACCTCATTGCACCTCTTTTTTTCTTTGCGTCATGTGCTGTTTGGGGAGGGTTTTTTGGAAGGGCCATCCTGCGTGACACTGCAGTGCCACTCCTAGATGGGCCCGGTGTTTGTGTCGGCCACTAGGGTCGCTAATCTTACTCACACAGCTACCTCATTGCGCCTCTTTTTTTCTTTGCGTCATGTGCTGTTTGGGGAGGGTTTTTTGGAAGGGACATCCTGCGTGACACTGCAGTGCCACTCCTAGATGGGCCCGGTGTTTGTGTCGGCCACTAGGGTCGCTTATCTTACTCACACAGCGACCTCGGTGCAAATTTTAGGACTAAAAATAATATTGTGAGGTGTGAGGTATTCAGAATAGACTGAAAATGAGTGTAAATTATGGTTTTTGAGGTTAATAATACTTTGGGATCAAAATGACCCCCAAATTCTATGATTTAAGCTGTTTTTTAGTGTTTTTGGAAAAAAACACCCGAATCCAAAACACACCCGAATCCGACAAAAATAATTCGGTGAGGTTTTGCCAAAACGCGTTCGAACCCAAAACACGGCCGCGGAACCGAACCCAAAACCAAAACACAAAACCCGAAAAATTTCAGGCGCTCATCTCTAACCACTACTACTAATCTTGTATAGTGTATAATTGCAATTCGTGTGAGTCTTTCTTTGTAACCATAAAAAACTCGTATACAAAGAAACCTTCTGCCCCTCCCTCACTGGAGATGGCTGCAGACCACTGGCATTTCTATAATGGGTGCAGTGTGTGCGGTGCACACGGGCCCCTGAGTCCAGAGGGGGACCCCACCGCACACGCTGCACCCATTTTTAAAATACTCACCCCTCCGGAGTCCAGCGCCAGCATCCGCAGTGCTGTGAAAACACAGTGAAAATGGCTCAGCTGCCATTTTCACAGAGTTTTGCGCATGCGCAGTAGAGAAATCTCAGGGGAAATGCCCGCCGTGCCATTTTCCCGGAGATATGCGCATGCGCAGTAGAGTCTGAGCCCTCTAGTGCTCAGACTCTACAGCGCTCCGGGCAGAGGGGAGGGGGCCCGAACGGAGGAGGCCGAACACGGGCCTCCTCCTCTCTTAAATAGAGATGAGCGGGTTCGGTTCCTCTGAATCCGAACCCGCCCGAACTTCAGGTTTTTTACACGGGTCCGAGCAGGCTCGGATCTTCCCGCCTTGCTCGGCTAACCCGAGCGCGCCCGAACGTCATCATCACGCTGTCGGATTCTCGCGAGGCTCGGATTCTATCGCGAGACTCGGATTCTATATAAGGAGCCGCGCGTCGCCGCCATTTTCACACGTGCATTGAGAGTCATAGGGAGAGGACGTGTTTGGCGTCCTCTCCGTTTAGAGAAGAGAGAGACACAGTATTTTGGGGAGCATTATTAGGAGGAGTACTACTATATTGTATACTACTATACTACTTGCTGAAGTGATATTTATACTAGATTAGATAATAGATAGTGTGACTGTAAGTGTATTATCTGACTTGTGGGGGAGACACTGACAGTGGGGAGCAGTTAGAGTCTGAGAGCAGGACTCAGGAGTACATATAACGTACAGTGCACACTTTTGCTGCCAGAGTCAGTGCCACACTGCCATTGTTGTGACCACACTGACCACCAGTATAATAATATATTTTGTGATTGTCTGCTTAGGCCTCGGAGTACTAGTTGCAAGTTGCAACGTGACCTGAAGTGACCACCAGTTTAATAATCAATCACCACCAGTTTAATATATATATATATATATATATATATATAATTGTATATAATATATATATATATATATAATATTGTATACCACCTACCCGTGGTTTTTTTTTTTTTCATTCTTCTTTATACATACTACTATAGTAGCTTACTGTAGCAGTCTGCGGTGCTGTGCTGACCTGACAGTGTCCAGCAGGTCCGTCATCAGTCATTACATAATAAATATATATAGTACCTGTCCGGCTGCAGTACTAGTGATATTATATTGATTTCATCTCATTATCAATAATTTATCATCCAGTCTAGACTCTATATTAGCAGCAGACACAGTACGTTAGTCCACGGCTGTAGCTACCTCTGTGTCGGCACTCGGCAGTCCATCCATAATTGTATACCACCTACCCGTGTTTTTTTTTTTTTCTTTCTTCTTTGTACATACTACTATAGAGTATAGTAGCTTACTGTAGCAGTCTGCGGTGCTGCTGAGCTGACAGTGTCCAGCAGGTCCGTCATCAGTCATCATTACCTAATAAATATATTATCTACCTGTCCGGCTGCAGTACTAGTGATATTATATATACATACATATATATATTGATTTCATCTCATTATCAATCATCCAGTCTATATTAGCAGCAGACACAGTACGTTAGTCCACGGCTGTAGCTACCTCTGTGTCGGCACTCGGCAGTCCATCCATAATTGTATACCACCTACCCGTGTTTTTTTTTTCTTTCTTCTTTGTACATACTACTATAGTATAGTAGCTTACTGTAGCAGTCTGCGGTGCTGCTGAGCTGACAGTGTCCAGCAGGTCCGTCATCAGTCATCATTACCTAATAAATATATTATCTACCTGTCCAGCTGCAGTACTAGTGATATTATATATACATACATATATATATATTGATTTCATCTCATTATCAATCATCCAGTCTATATTAGCAGCAGACACAGTACGTTAGTCCACGGCTGTAGCTACCTCTGTGTCGGCACTCGGCAGTCCATCCTTAATTGTATACCACCTACCCGTGGTTTTTTTTTTTCTTTCTTCTTTGTACATACTACTATAGTATAGTAGCTTACTGTAGCAGTCTGCGGTGCTGCTGAGCTGACAGTGTCCAGCAGGTCCGTCATCAGTCATCATTACCTAATAAATATATTATCTACCTGTCCGGCTGCAGTACTAGTGATATTATATATACATACATATATATATATTGATTTCATCTCATTATCATCCAGTCTATATTAGCAGCAGACACAGTACGTTAGTCCACGGCTGTAGCTACCTCTGTGTCGGCACTCGGCAGTCCATCCATAATTGTATACCACCTACCCGTGGTTTTTTCTTTTTCTTTCTTCTTTGTACATACTACTATAGTATAGTAGCTTACTGTAGCAGTCTGCGGTGCTGCTGAGCTGACAGTGTCCAGCAGGTCCGTCATCAGTCATCATTACCTAATAAATATATTATCTACCTGTCCGGCTGCAGTACTAGTGATATTATATATACATACACATATATATATTGATTTCATCTCATTATCATCCAGTCTATATTAGCAGCAGACACAGTACGGTAGTCCATGGCTGTAGCTACCTCTGTGTCGGCACTCGGCAGTCCATCCATAATTGTATACCACCTACCCGTGGTTTTTTTTTTCCTTTCTTCTTTGTACATACTACTATAGAGTATAGTAGCTTACTGTAGCAGTCTGCGGTGCTGCTGAGCTGACAGTGTCCAGTAGGTCCGTCATCAATCATCATTACCTAATAAATATATTATCTACCTGTCCGGCTGCAGTACTAGTGATATTATATATACATACATATATATATATTGATTTCATCTCATTATCATCCAGTCCATCCATAATTGTATACCACCTACCCGTGGTTTTTTCTTTTTCTTTCTTCTTTGTACATACTACTATAGTATAGTAGCTTACTGTAGCAGTCTGCGGTGCTGCTGAGCTGACAGTGTCCAGCAGGTCCGTCATCAGTCATCATTACCTAATAAATATATTATCTACCTGTCCGGCTGCAGTACTAGTGATATTATATATACATACACATATATATATTGATTTCATCTCATTATCATCCAGTCTATATTAGCAGCAGACACAGTACGGTAGTCCACGGCTGTAGCTACCTCTGTGTCGGCACTCGGCAGTCCATCCATAATTGTATACCACCTACCCGTGGTTTTTTTTTTCTTTCTTCTTTGTACATACTACTATAGAGTATAGTAGCTTACTGTAGCAGTCTGCGGTGCTGCTGAGCTGACAGTGTCCAGCAGGTCCGTCATCAGTCATCATTACCTAATAAATATATTATCTACCTGTCCGGCTGCAGTACTAGTGATATTATATATACATACATATATATATATATTGATTTCATCTCATTATCATCCAGTCTATATTAGCAGCAGACACAGTACGGTAGTCCACGGCTGTAGCTACCTCTGTGTCGGCACTCGGCAGTCCATCCATAAGTATACTAGTATCCATCCATCTCCATTGTTTACCTGAGGTGCCTTTTAGTTGTGCCTATTAAAATATGGAGAACAAAAATGTTGAGGTTCCAAAATTAGGGAAAGATCAAGATCCACTTCCACCTCGTGCTGAAGCTGCTGCCACTAGTCATGGCCGAGACGATGAAATGCCAGCAACGTCGTCTGCCAAGGCCGATGCCCAATGTCATAGTACAGAGCATGTCAAATCCAAAACACCAAATATCAGTAAAAAAAGGACTCCAAAACCTAAAATAAAATTGTCGGAGGAGAAGCGTAAACTTGCCAATATGCCATTTACCACACGGAGTGGCAAGGAACGGCTGAGGCCCTGGCCTATGTTCATGGCTAGTGGTTCAGCTTCACATGAGGATGGAAGCACTCAGCCTCTCGCTAGAAAACTGAAAAGACTCAAGCTGGCAAAAGCACCGCAAAGAACTGTGCGTTCTTCGAAATCCCAAATCCACAAGGAGAGTCCAATTGTGTCGGTTGCGATGCCTGACCTTCCCAACACTGGACGTGAAGAGCATGCGCCTTCCACCATTTGCACGCCCCCTGCAAGTGCTGGAAGGAGCACCCGCAGTCCAGTTCCTGATAGTCAGATTGAAGATGTCAGTGTTGAAGTACACCAGGATGAGGAGGATATGGGTGTTGCTGGCGCTGGGGAGGAAATTGACCAGGAGGATTCTGATGGTGAGGTGGTTTGTTTAAGTCAGGCACCCGGGGAGACACCTGTTGTCCGTGGGAGGAATAGGGCCATTGACATGCCTGGTCAAAATACAAAAAAAATCAGCTCTTCGGTGTGGAAGTATTTCACCAGAAATGCGGACAACATTTGTCAAGCCGTGTGTTGCCTTTGTCAAGCTGTAATAAGTAGGGGTAAGGACGTTAACCACCTCGGAACATCCTCCCTTATACGTCACCTGCAGCGCATTCATAATAAGTCAGTGACAAGTTCAAAAACTTTGGGTGACAGCGGAAGCAGTCCACTGACCAGTAAATCCCTTCCTCTTGTAACCAAGCTCACGCAAACCACCCCACCAACTCCCTCAGTGTCAATTTCCTCCTTACCCAGGAATGCCAATAGTCCTGCAGGCCATGTCACTGGCAATTCTGACGAGTCCTCTCCTGCCTGGGATTCCTCCGATGCATCCTTGAGTGTAATGCCTACTGCTGCTGGCGCTGCTGTTGTTGCTGCTGGGAGTCGATCGTCATCCCAGAGGGGAAGTCGTAAGCCCACTTGTACTACTTCCAGTAAGCAATTGACTGTCCAACAGTCCTTTGCGAGGAAGATGAAATATCACAGCAGTCATCCTGCTGCAAAGCGGATAACTGAGGCCTTGACAACTATGTTGGTGTTAGACGTGCGTCCGGTATCCGCCGTTAGTTCACAGGGAACTAGACAATTTATTGAGGCAGTGTGCCCCCGTTACCAAATACCATCTAGGTTCCACTTCTCTAGGCAGGCGATACCGAGAATGTACACGGACGTCAGAAAAAGACTCACCAGTGTCCTAAAAAATGCAGTTGTACCCAATGTCCACTTAACCACGGACATGTGGACAAGTGGAGCAGGGCAGGGTCAGGACTATATGACTGTGACAGCCCACTGGGTAGATGTATGGACTCCCGCCGCAAGAACAGCAGCGGCGGCACCAGTAGCAGCATCTCGCAAACGCCAACTCTTTCCTAGGCAGGCTACGCTTTGTATCACCGCTTTCCAGAATACGCACACAGCTGAAAACCTCTTACGGCAACTGAGGAAGATCATCGCGGAATGGCTTACCCCAATTGGACTCTCCTGTGGATTTGTGGCATCGGACAACGCCAGCAATATTGTGTGTGCATTAAATATGGGCAAATTCCAGCACGTCCCATGTTTTGCACATACCTTGAATTTGGTGGTGCAGAATTTTTTTAAAAACAACAGGGGCGTGCAAGAGATGCTGTCGGTGGCCAGAAGAATTGCGGGACACTTTCGGCGTACAGGCACCACGTACAGAAGACTGGAGCACCACCAAAAACTACTGAACCTGCCCTGCCATCATCTGAAGCAAGAAGTGGTAACGAGGTGGAATTCAACCCTCTATATGCTTCAGAGGTTGGAGGAGCAGCAAAAGGCCATTCAAGCCTATACAATTGAGCACGATATAGGAGGTGGAATGCACCTGTCTCAAGCGCAGTGGAGAATGATTTCAACGTTGTGCAAGGTTCTGATGCCCTTTGAACTTGCCACACGTGAAGTCAGTTCAGACACTGCCAGCCTGAGTCAGGTCATTCCCCTCATCAGGCTTTTGCAGAAGAAGCTGGAGACATTGAAGGAGTAGCTAACACGGAGCGATTCCGCTAGGCATGTGGGACTTGTGGATGGAGCCCTTAATTCGCTTAACAAGGATTCACGGGTGGTCAATCTGTTGAAATCAGAGCACTACATTTTGGCCACCGTGCTCGATCCTAGATTTAAAGCCTACCTTGGATCTCTCTTTCCGGCAGACACAAGTCTGCTGGGGTTCAAAGACCTGCTGGTGACAAAATTGTCAAGTCAAGCGGAACGCGACCTGTCAACATCTCCTCCTTCACATTCTCCCGCAACTGGGGGTGCGAGGAAAAGGCTCAGAATTCCGAGCCCACCCGCTGGCGGTGATGCAGGGCAGTCTGGAGCGACTGCTGATGCTGACATCTGGTCCGGACTGAAGGACCTGACAACGATTACGGACATGTCGTCTACTGTCACTGCATATGATTCTCTCACCATTGAAAGAATGGTGGAGGATTATATGAGTGACCGCATCCAAGTAGGCACGTCACACAGTCCGTACTTATACTGGCAGGAAAAAGAGGCAATTTGGAGGCCCTTGCACAAACTGGCTTTATTCTACCTAAGTTGCCCTCCCACAAGTGTGTACTCCGAAAGAGTGTTTAGTGCCGCCGCTCACCTTGTCAGCAATCGGCGTACGAGGTTACATCCAGAAAATGTGGAGAAGATGATGTTCATTAAAATGAATTATAATCAATTCCTCCGTGGAGACATTGACCAGCAGCAATTGCCTCCACAAAGTACACAGGGAGCTGAGATGGTGGATTCCAGTGGGGACGAATTGATAAGGAATTGATTGTGAGGAGGGGGATGTACACGGTGATATATCGGAGGATGATGATGAGGTGGACATCTTGCCTCTGTAGAGCCAGTTTGTGCAAGGAGAGATTAATTGCTTCTTTTTTGGTGGGGGTCCAAACCAACCCGTCATTTCAGTCACAGTCGTGTGGCAGACCCTGTCACTGAAATGATGGGTTGGTTAAAGTGTGCATGTCCTGTTTATACAACATAAGGGTGGGTGGGAGGGCCCAAGGACAATTCCATCTTGCACCTCTTTTTTCTTTAATTTTTCTTTGCGTCATGTGCTGTTTGTGGAATGTTTTTTGGAAGGGCCATCCTGTCTGACACTGCAGTGCCACTCCTAGATGGGCCCGGTGTTTGTGTTGGCCACTAGGGTCGCTTATCTTACTCACACAGCTACCTCATTGCGCCTCTTTTATTCTTTGCGTCATGTGCTGTTTGGGGAGTGTTTTTTGGAAGGGCCATCCTGCGTGACACTGCAGTGCCACTCCTAGATGGGCACGGTGTTTGTGTCGGCCACTAGGGTCGCTTATCTTACTCACACAGCTACCTCATTGCGCCTCTTTTTTTCTTTGCGTCATGTGCTGTTTGGGGAGGGTTTTTTGGAAGGGCCATCCTGCGTGACACTGCAGTGCCACTCCTAGATGGGCACGGTGTTTGTGTCGGCCACTAGGGTCGCTTATCTTACTCACACAGCTACCTCATTGCGCCTCTTTTTTTCTTTGCGTCATGTGCTGTTTGGGGAGGGTTTTTTGGAAAGGCCATCCTGCGTGACACTGCAGTGCCACTCCTAGATGGGCACGGTGTTTGTGTCGGCCACTAGGGTCGCTTATCTTACTCACACAGCTACCTCATTGCGCCTCTTTTTTTCTTTGCGTCATGTGCTGTTTGGGGAGGGTTTTTTGGAAGGGCCATCCTGCGTGACACTGCAGTGACACTCCTAGATGGGCCCGGTGTTTGTGTCGGCCACTAGGATCGCTTATCTTACTCACACAGCTACCTCATTGCGCCTCTTTTTTTCTTTGCGTCATGTGCTGTTTGGGGAGGGTTTTTTGGAAGGGCCATCCTGCGTGACACTGCAGTGCCACTCCTAGATGGGCACGGTGTTTGTGTCGGCCACTAGGGTTGCTTATCTTACTCACACAGCTACCTCATTGCGCCTCTTTTTTTTCTTTGCGTCATGTGCTGTTTGGGGAGTGTTTTTTGGAAGGGCCATCCTGCGTGACACTGCAGTGCCACTCCTAGATGGGCCCGGTGTTTGTGTCGGCCACTAGGGTCGCTTATCTTACTCACACAGCTACCTCATTGCGCCTCTTTTTTTCTTTGCGTCATGTGCTGTTTGGGGAGTGTTTTTTGGAAGGGCCATCCTGCGTGACACTGCAGTGCCACTCCTAGATGGGCACGGTGTTTGTGTCGGCCACTAGGGTCGCTTAGCTTAGTCATCCAGCGACCTAGGTGCAAATTTTAGGACTAAAAATAATATTGTGAGGTGTGAGGTATTCAGAATAGACTGAAAATGAGTGGAAATTATGGTTTTTGAGGTTAATAATACTTTGGGATCAAAATGACCCCCAAATTCTATGATTTAAGCTGTTTTTTAGTGTTTTTAAAAAAAAACACCCGAATCCAAAACACACCCGAATCCGACAAAAAAAATTCGGTGAGGTTTTGCCAAAACGCGGTCGAACCCAAAACACGGCCGCGGAACCGAACCCAAAACCAAAACACAAAACCCGAAAAATTTCAAGTGCACATCTCTACTCTTAAAGCGCCCCTGCAGCAGACTGAAACAGCTCCTTTGCAGCTGCAGTTAATACACTGCTTCCGGAACCCCAATGGGGTCGGAAAAGCCAGAGCTTCGACGCCGCCAGCGAGGCTGTGCATGGAGAGATTTTGGACACCTCCCATGCTTTCCAAACAGCAGCACAAGAAGCAAGAAAAGGTGAGAGGTGAATCCAGGATGGCAGACTTTCAGCCACAGCACTCAGCTAGTTCCGCATCCTCCTCTACTGCTCCTAAGGCTCTGGAAGCTTCCCCACATGCTTTGTCTACATATGCTGACATACATAGGGAGTTATTCAGAGATGAACGCAAATCGCAGTGTACGCAGCCAGGTCTGCGTTCATCGCTGCACTTGCTGGGGGCTGCCCAGCACAGGCACCCAGCATGTGTGATGGGCTGCTCTCGATGCGTCTGCAATCTAATTGCAGACACATCGGAACTAAACCTGGCTGCACCTTTTTTTCGGGGCGGCTGCAAGTGACGTCACGCAGCCACCCTGAAAATGGTCCCACCCCCTTTCACCCCCCCCCCCCCAATGTCATGCTGCCACCTCACAAACGCCCGCCGCTGTCAATCACATTGCGGTCGCATCCATCGGGGGTGCGACCGCAATGTGTGTGACTGTGCGGCCTCTGCACATGCATAGCTTGCCGCCATCAGCGAACTGCGCTGCAGGCCTCTAATGTGGCCAGGTCTGAATGACCCCATAGTACAGGCTACTAAAACAACCATGGCCCCTTTGATGCAGGAACAAGCAGATTCATTTAAGCGAGCACCGCAGGAGGCTAATCATAATATAGTGCAGCTTACACAGAGGGTGCACTCTACTGATTCCAAAGTGGGTGACGTTTTCCAAGATGTTTTTCAACTGAAACAACAATATGATACTTTGCAGAAAGAGCACCTGCAGTTCTCAATAAACTAGATCATTTGGAAAATCAGTCGAGAAGAAATTACTTACACATACTCGGACTCCCTGAATCCATTAAGGGCTACGCCCTTACTTGATTTCCTACCACCTCTTTACTGGACTTATTGTATCTACATGACTCCTGTGGTGATATGGTAATGGAACGTGCACACCGCATTGGACCACCATATAATAAACCAGAGGCTCGTTCCAGAGTTAGGGTGTGTACACACACGGTGAGATATTTTCTTTCGATTTTGACTATATAGTCAAAATCGCAAGAAAAATGAGTGCAGATCGCAAGGTGAAAGTCGTCTTGCGATCCCGATTTGACCCCGATGCGTGGTCCCGCCAGGTCGGCATCGCAAGAAAAGATAGACTGTGCAGGTAAGTCAATCCTTGCTAGATCGGTGTACTATCTAGTTCATCTCACATGTCAATGACATCTCACATAAGCCAAAATCTCACATAAGCCAAAATCGTAAGCATACATAGTCCATATCTCAAGAAAAGTTAGTCAAAATCTGTGCTATCTGGGCTTCAGGGAGTTCAAGGGAAATCGCAAGTGAAAATCGGACATAGCAAGGATCTTACCGTGTGTACACACCCTAAATGTATGTACACACGGTGAGATCCTTGCTATGGCCGATTTTGACTATGCGATTTTGACTATATAGTCAAAATCGAAAGACAATATCTTACCGTGTGTACACACCATAACTGTGTTCCATTGCCTGAACTTTCTCAACTATGAGGCAATCTGGCATGCTTATAGAAAGCACCGATCAATTACTTGGGAGTGTCGCAACATATTTATATTTCAGGATTACTCAGCAGAGGTCACAAGATCCTGTAACGCTTTTAACCAAATATGTGCTGGCCTGGTTAAGGAAAACCGCCCTTCCACCTTGATGTTTCCAGCATGTCTCCGCATATTTAATAGGGACTCTCCTGTGGACTTTTCATCCCCGGAAGAACAGCTGTTTCTCCCACATGGACTCTCAGGGTGACTCGTCAGTTCTTTCTGCTGCGGGGTATAGTGGGCTCCACAAGGAATAACCCCGCCTCCATGCCAGTGAGATCAGTTTGTAAGTTGGTGCCTTGCAGTATGCAGGCACTTAACAGGAAGCTGCCCTTAGCAGCCTTTTCAGAGCTTTGTTTTATAGACTGAACAGAGAAAATGTAAAGAAGACTTCCAAGGCTGCTGCAGACAAAGTCTGATAGACTTTCTTGCGTGCAGCTCCATCACCCCCAGCGGCGCTGTATACTCCCGCGCCACGGTTGCCGGGTCACTGCAGTGGAGGCGCCGCTTCTTCCATCCTAACGTGAGTCACACACACACTGCCGTCTCCCAGATCGCGGGGCCGCAGACAAGGGGGAGGTAAGGGGCTTCTGTACTGCACTTTACCGTGATCCAGCGCGGCCGTAGGAGGCGGGCCGCACGCTGGCGTGGACACTGATTACTGGGCAGCTTGCTCCACTAGCCACCAGGGTTATATTATGGGCACAGGTCAAGGGGGATATTGTACCAAGTTCCCCCCGCTTTACTGCCCGCACACCCGGTGGGGATGCCAGCAAGGGGAGCAGGTCGGACCTGAGGCCCCTCCTTCCAGCCCTATACTAATCTTGTATAGTGTATAATTGCAATTCGTGTGAGTCTTTCTTTGTAACCATAAAAAACTCGTATACAAAGAAACCTCCTGCCCCTCCCTCACTGGAGATGGCTGCAGACCACTGGCATTTCTATAATGGGTGCAGTGTGTGCGGTGCACACGGGCCCCTGAGTCCAGAGGGGGACCCCACCGCACACGCTGCACCCATTTTTAAAATACTCACCCCTCCGGAGTCCAGCGCCGGCATCCGCAGTGCTGTGAAAACACAGTGAAAATGGCTCAGCTGCCATTTTCACAGAGTTTTGCGCATGCGCAGTAGAGAAATCTCAGGGGAAATGCCCACCGTCCCATTTTCCCGGAGATATGCGCATGCACAGTAGAGTCTGAGCCCTCTAGTGCTCAGACTCTACAGCGCTCCGGGCAGAGAGGAGGGGGCCCGAATGGAGGAGGCCGAACACGGGCCTCCTCCTCTCTTAAAGCGCCCCTGCAGCAGACTGAAACAGCTCCTCTGCAGCTGCAGTTAATACACTGCTTCCGGAACCCCAATGGGGTCGGAAAAGCCAGAGCTTCGACGCCGCCAGCGAGGCTGTGCATGGAGAGATGTTGGACACCTCCCATGCTTTCCAAACAGCAGCACAAGAAGCAAGAAAAGGCACCCAGCATGTGTGATGGGCTGCTCTCGATGCGTCTGCAATCTAATTGCTATCGGCATGCTGACCATCGGGATAGTGAGGGGGCGGGATGTCGGTGGAGGTCATGTGACCGTCGGTCTCCCGACCACCGGTCACATGAATACCACCCATCTATAGTTATCACATATAGCCATACTGAGTATTACTTTGTATTGCTAGTCCAGTGCAATTTATGGTACATAATTTCTGCATGGTACGCTTGTGACTATATATGTGTGTGTGCGGGTGGTCTTTAGTATGCCGACTGACGGGATCCCGGCGCACAGTATACCGATGCCGGGATCCCGACAGCCGGCATACCGACACTTATTCTCCCTCGTGGGGGTCCACGACCCCCCTGGAGGGAGTATAAAATAGCGTGGCGCGCCTAGCGGGCCACCGTGCCCGTAGCGTGGCGAGCGCAGCAAGCCCGCAAGGGGCTCATTTGCACTCGCCACACTGTCGGTAAGCCGGCGGTCGGGCTCCCGGCGCCGGTATGCTGGTCGCCGGGAGCCCGACCGCCGGCATATCGTAGTGAACCCGTGTGTGCATGTAGCTGCTGCGTAGTTGCCTTATTGCAGGGCATTTCACTCAGCGTGCTATTCCTATATTGCTATACCTGAGGGGTCCAAGTGTTTCAGGTTTTTCTCTGCAAATAATATAGGATTGTTTCACAAGATATACTAACGGGGTATTTTTACTTGTGATTTATAGTCACCATATATTCTATATCTATTGAACTCCCGGTCTGTGACTTTTTAGGCTCCATCTCTGAGAGTTTTCGTTAGGTATAGTGCTGCTAGATTTTGTACCGGGTTGACCATTACTGTGCACATAGTTATGTCTGCTACACGTGGCAACAACATTGGGGTCTCCCACACTGCGTGGTTGTGAGGTCGCGGACGTAATGAAGGATAATTTAGCAGCTGAGAGTTCAGGTTCAGAGGGTTCCTTACCCCCCAGTGGGTCGGTAGCGCTTGGGGCATCACAAGACCCACCTTGGGCTACATTCTACACATTGTTAAACACGCTTGTGACTAAATTGACTCCCCCTGTGGGACCACCTGTGCCACTACCACAGTTTATGGTCCCCGCTGGGAACCCGCCATGGGCGAATCAGCTTTCCACTCAGTTACAGCATTTGAACCCATCCATGTCTAAATCTAAGGGTCACTCTCGCCCGCATAAGACTAAGTCATCTTCCAGACGAGCGATTACCTCCTCCCAACCCACGGTTTTGACCGACACGTCTTCTGGGGAGGACGGTGCATATACTGACCCCGCTGACACTGACGCTGATGTTTCAGATGGGGAGGGGAAGTCATCCGTGGATGTTGCGGGTTTGATTGAGGCGATACGGCTCATTCTTCAAATGTCTGACGATTCTGAGCCTGAAACCGTCTCCAAGAAACCGGATGGTTTAAGCGTAAGAAGGTGGTTAGACAGGTTTTACCCTACTCTAAACACCTGATTGACATATGTCAGGAATCCTGCGAAAATCCGGGAACAAAATTGACACCGAATTAAAGACTGTTGGCTCACTATCTTCTCACTGCGGAGGTGTGTAAAAATTGGGAAACTCCTCCGCCTGTAGATTCTCATGTGGCGCGCATGGTTGTTTCCTCTGCTTTGCCAGTAACTACTGTCACCTCTCTAACGGAACCGATGGATCGTCGCGTGGAGGAGGGCTGTTTAAAAGAAATTTATACCCTTTCGGGGGCTGTGCAAAGGCCAACTATTGCAGCGACATGGGCTGCTGAAGCTGTTGAGGCGTGGGCTCAGGAGCAAGAGGCGGAACTGCCTTCCGATACATCTGAGCATGCTCGACAATGTCTCTCATATATTGCCACGGCTTCTCTGTACCTTAAGGAGGCAGCCTCTGATGCGGGGTGCTCGCGGCCAAGGCTGCTACTGCATCCGTTTTGGCCAGACGTATCCTTTGGTTGAGATCCTGGTCGGTGGATTTGGATTCCAAGAAAACCCTGGAGGTGCTTCCTTTCAAGGGAGACATTCTTTTTGGAGACTGCTAAAACAGCTTGCTCCTTCTGCACAGAAGACTAAAAGTACTTTCCCTCGACCCTTTCGTACTCCAGGTGAAGCAAAAGGTCAGGCGTACCCAAAGCAAGCTCGTGCTTCCAGGCCTGCCAAGCCCAGACCGAAGCATGCCTGGGCCGCCCGTCAGCCAACTTCCAAAACTGACAAGCCGCCCACATGATGGGGCGGGCCTCCCTCTGGGGGATCCCAGGGTGGGGCACCGACTTCTAGGTTTTACCCAGGAATGGTTAAAGACCAATTCGGATACCTGGGTGAGGGAAGTCGTTGCTCGAGGTTACGCCATACCCTTCAAGAATCGTCCCCCTCATCGATTTTGCCCGACAGATGTGCCTCTGGATCCGGTAAAAGCAAACACGTTGCACTTGGTGGTACATTCCCTCCTGTCCACAGGAGGGGTGGTACAGGTGCCCCTGACTCACCTCTGTTGCTAGTCCCAAAAACAAACGGGTCCTCGCGGCCCATTCTCAATCTGAAGTCCTTGAACAAGCATGTGCGGATCTTCAAATTCCGTATGGAAACGCTGCACTCTATTGTTCTGGCCATGGAGCCTGGGGACTCTATGGTCTCCCTGGACATACCGGATGCCTACCTACATATTCCTATTGCGGTATCTCATCAGCAGTACCTGGGGTTTGCGGTGGGCAACCTTCATTACCAATTTGGAGCGTTACCCTTTGGTTTGACAACGGCTCCGCGAGTTTTCACCAAAGTAATGGCGGTCATGATGGCTACACTCCGCCGTCAAGGGGTCAGGATACTACCATACCTAGACGATTTGTTGATCCTGGCGAGTTCCCCAGAAATTCTCCTGTGTCATCTCGATCTGACGGTCCAGTGCATGGCAGCCCAGGGGTGGCTTATCAACTGGAAGAAATCCTCCCTGGTTTCGGCTCGGAGCATGGTACACCTGGGAGCGTTGTTGGACACTCACATCCAGCGGTTGTTCTTGTCTCAGGAGAAAGTCCTGAAACATCAGGAAAAGATCCGATGCTTCCGATCCCGTCCGCAAGTGTCGATTCATTTGGCGATGCAAGTGTTAGGTCTCATGGTGTCGGATTTCGACATGGTGGAGTATGCTCAATTCCATTCTCGCCCTATACAGAAGTTGATTCTGTCCAAGTGGGACGGCCTGCCTCACCGGATCAGATCTCACATGATCTCCCTATCTCCGGAGGTCCGCCTGTCACTGAGCTGGTGGCTTCAGGACCAACGATTGAGCAAGAGCCATCCTTCTGGATATCCAACTGGGTCCTGCTGATGACGGATGCCAGTCTGAGAGGTTGGGGCGCGGTGTTGGATCAACACTCTCTTCAGGGTCGGTGGACCAAGGAGGAGTCGCTACTCCTGATAAACATTTTGGAACTGCGGGCAGTGTTCAGTGCGTTGACAATGGCCCAGCATCTAATACAGAACAGACCTGTTCAAGTACAATCAGACAACGCCACCATGGTGGCATATATCAATCATCAGTGCGGCCCTCGAAGCCGCATGGCAATGAAGGAAGTATCAAGGATTCTTCATTGGGCAGAATGCCATGATGTGCCAGCCATATCAGCAGTGTTCATTTCGGGCGTTTTGAACTGGGAGGCGGACTATCTCAGTCGTCAGGACGTGCACGAATGAGAATGGAGCCTCTATCCAGAGGTGTTTCAACTTCTCGTGGACAAGTGGGGCCTCCCAGATGTGGACCTGATGGCATCTCGACACAATCACAAGGTTCCGGTCTTCGGAGCAAGGACAAGGGATCCTCAAGAGGCGTTCGTGGATATTCTGTCAATCCCGTGGAACTTTCGGCTGCCGTATGTGTTCCCTTCGGTGTCACTCCTGCCCAGAGTAATACGGAAGTTCAAGCAAGAAAAAGGAAACCTTCTTCTAGTTGCTCCAGCGTGGCCCAGACGGCACTGGTTCTCCGATCTACAGGGCCTCTCGTTGGATCGTGCCCTTCTACTTCCACAACGACCAGACCTCCTCGTTCAGGGCCGGTGTGTTTACCAGGATTTGGTCCGGCTGGCTTTGACGGCATGGCTCTTGAAGCTTCCATCCTGAGGGCCAAGGGTTTTTCTGAGGCGGTTGTTCAAACTATGTTGAAGGCCCGTAAGCCGGCTTCTGCTCGGATATACCATACGGTCTGGAATGCTTACTTTACTTGGTGTGCGTGTCACAATCATGACGTTTTCAAGTTTAGTACGGCCAAACTATTGGACTTCCTACAACAGGGCCTGGATTTGGGCCTGCGACTGGCCTCCCGCAAGGTGCATATCTCTGCCTTGTCGGTTTGGTTTCAGAGAAAGATCGCTACCCTACCTGATGTCCATACTTTCACTCAAGGTGTGTTGGGGACTCAGTGTCCTTATGTGCCACCTGTGGCCCCTTTGGGATTTGTCGGTGGTCTTGGAGGCCTTACAAGAGTCTCCGTTTGAGCCTCTTACCTCTGCTGACCTTAAGTGGCTTTCCCTTAAGGTGTTGTTTTTGCTGGCTATTGCTTCAGCTAGGAGGGTCTTGGACTTGGGTGCCTTATCCTATAAGTCTCCCTATTTGATTTTTCACAAGGTGGTGTCTTCCTTCCACCTTAACCAGGAGATTGTGGTTCGGGCCTTTAATTCTCCTGAGTTGTCTTCCAAAGAGCGGTCTTTGGATGTGGTACGGGCTCTCCGTATCTATGTGAAGAGAACTTCCTCCGTTAGGAAATCGGATTCTCTTTTTGTGTTGTTTGGTTTTCACAAACATGGCTGGCCTGCTTTCAAGCAGACTTTGGCCAGATGGAAAAGAATGGTGATTGCACATGCTTATGTACAGGCTGGTTGTCCAGTTCCTGCTACCATTAAAGCCCATTCTACTCGGTCGGTTGGACCTTCTTGGGCGGACCACCGTGGTGCGACCCTTGAACAATTGTGCAGGGCGGCTACGTGGTCCTCAGGGAACACGTTTATAAGGTTCTATGCCTTCGATACCGCCGCTTCCCAGGATGCTTCCTTTGGACGCCGTGTTCTTGTGCCCGCTACAGTGCGTCCCCTCCCGTGAGGAACTTCTTTGGGACATCCCCGATGTAATTCCTTGTGGAGCCCAGTGTACCCTGCAGTGAAACGAGATTTATGGTAAGAACTTACCGTTGTTAAATCTCTTTCTGCGAGGTACACTGGGCTCCACAAGGCACCCACCCTGACGCACTTAGCTTCTTTGGGTTGGTATTGGCATAGCCGCTGACACCCTCTCCTGCGGTGTGTGGTGTAATTGGCTACGATCGGTTGTTGTCACTGGTACCTGCTACTGCTTTGGGCTGGTTAACGAAACTGAGCTCACTGGCATGGAGGCGGGGTTATAGAGGAGGTGGCGCTGTGCATCTTGGGTACAGTCAAAAGCTTTGAGCCTGTTGGTGCCTCGGATCAAGATCCTACTCTATACTAGAGATGTGCACTTGAAATTTTTCGGGTTTTGTGTTTTGGTTTTGTGTTCGGTTCCGCGGCCGTGTTTTCGGTTCAACCGCGTTTTGGCAAAACCTCACCGAATTTTTTTTGTCGGATTCGGGTGTGTTTTGGATTCGGGTGTTTTTTTCAAAAAACACTAAAAAACAGCTTAAATCATAGAATTTGGGGGTCATTTTGATCCCAAAGTATTATTAACGGCAAAAACCATAATTTCCACTCATTTTCAGTCTATTCTGAATACCTCACACCTCACAATATTATTTTTAGTCCTAAAATTTGCACCGAGGTCGCTGGATGACTAAGCTAAGCGACCCTAGTGGCCGACACAAACACCTGGCCCATCTAGGAGTGGCACTGCAGTGTCACGCAGGATGGCCCTTCCAAAAAACACTCCCCAAACAGCACATGACGCAAAGAAGAAAAAAAGAGGCGCAATGAGGTAGCTGTGTGAGTAAGATAAGCGACCCTAGTGGCCGACACAAACACCTGGCCCATCTAGGAGTGGCACTGCAGTGTCACGCAGGATGGCCCTTCCAAAAAACACTCCCCAAACAGCACATGACGCAAAGAAGAAAAAAAGAGGCGCAATGAGGTAGCTGTGTGAGTAAGCTAAGCGACCCTAGTGGCCGACACAAACACCTGGCCCATCTAGGAGTGGCACTGCAGTGTCACGCAGGATGGCCCTTCCAAAAAACACTCCCCAAACAGCACATGACGCAAAGAAGAAAAAAAGAGGCGCAATGAGGTAGCTGTGTGAGTAAGATAAGCGACCCTAGTGGCCGACACAAACACCTGGCCCATCTAGGAGTGGCACTGCAGTGTCACGCAGGATGGCCCTTCCAAAAAACACTCCCCAAACAGCACATGACGCAAAGAAGAAAAAAAGAGGCGCAATGAGGTAGCTGTGTGAGTAAGCTAAGCGACCCTAGTGGCCGACACAAACACCTGGCCCATCTAGGAGTGGCACTGCAGTGTCACGCAGGATGGCCCTTCCAAAAAACACTCCCCAAACAGCACATGACGCAAAGAAGAAAAAAAGAGGCGCAATGAGGTAGCTGTGTGATTAAGATAAGCGACCCTAGTGGCCGACACAAACACCTGGCCCATCTAGGAGTGGCACTGCAGTGTCACGCAGGATGGCCCTTCCAAAAAACACTCCCCAAACAGCACATGACGCAAAGAAGAAAAAAAGAGGCGCAGAGGTAGCTGTGTGAGTAAGCTAAGCGACCCTAGTGGCCGACACAAACACCTGGCCCATCTAGGAGTGGCACTGCAGTGTCACGCAGGATGGCCCTTCCAAAAAACACTCCCCAAACAGCACATGACGCAAAGAAGAAAAAAAGAGGCGCAATGAGGTAGCTGTGTGAGTAAGCTAAGCGACCCTAGTGGCCGACACAAACACCTGGCCCATCTAGGAGTGGCACTGCAGTGTCACGCAGGATGGCCCTTCCAAAAAACACTCCCCAAACAGCACATGACGCAAAGAAGAAAAAAAGAGGCGCAATGAGGTAGCTGTGTGAGTAAGATAAGCGACCCTAGTGGCCGACACAAACACCTGGCCCATCTAGGAGTGGCACTGCAGTGTAACGCAGGATGGCCCTTCCAAAAAACACTCCCCAAACAGCACATTGCGCAAAGAAGAAAAAAAGAGGCGCAATGAGGTAGCTGTGTGAGTAAGATAAGCGACCCTAGTGGCCGACACAAACACCTGGCCCATCTAGGAGTGGCACTGCAGTGTCACGCAGGATGGCCCTTCCAAAAAACACTCCCCAAACTCCACATGACGCAAATAAAAATGAAAGAAAAAAGAGGTGCAAGATGGAATTGTCCTTGGGCCCTCCCACCCACCCTTATGTTGTATAAACAGGACATGCACACTTTAACCAACCCATCATTTCAGTGACAGGGTCTGCCACACGACTGTGACTGAAATGACGGGTTGGTTTGGACCCCCACCGAAAAAGAAGCAATTAATCTCTCCTTGCACAAACTGGCTCTACAGAGGCAAGATGTCCACCTCATCATCATCCTCCGATATATCACCATGTACATCCCGCTCCTCACAGATTATCAATTCGTCCCCACTGGAATCCACCATCTCAGCTCCCTGTGTACTTTGTGGAGGCAATTGCTGCTGGTCAATGTCTCCACGGAGGAATTGATTATAATTCATTTTAATGAACATCATCTTCTCCACATTTTCTGGAAGTAACCTCGTACGCCGATTGCTGACAAGGTGAGCGGCGGCACTAATCACTCTTTCGGAGTACACACTTGTGGGAGGGCAACTTAGGTAGAATAAAGACAGTTTGTGCAAGGGCCTCCAAATTGCCTCTTTTTCCTGCCAGTATAAGTACGGACTGTCTGACGTGCCTACTTGGATGCGGTCACTCATATAATCCTCCACCATTCTTTCAATGGGGAGAGAATCATATGCAGTGACAGTAGACGACATGTCCGTAATCGTTGTCAGGTCCTTCAGTCCGGACCAGATGTCAGCATCAGCAGTCGCTCCAGACTGCCCTGCATCACCGCCAGCGGGTGGGCTCGGAATTCTGAGCCTTTTCCTCGCACCCCCAGTTGCGGGAGAATGTGAAGGAGGAGATGTTGACAGGTCGCGTTCCGCTTGACTTGACAATTTTGTCACCAGCAGGTCTTTGAACCCCAGCAGACTTGTGTCTGCCGGAAAGAGAGATCCAAGGTAGGTTTTAAATCTAGGATCGAGCACGGTGGCCAAAATGTAGTGCTCTGATTTCAACAGATTGACCACCCGTGAATCCTGGTTAAGCGAATTAAGGGCTCCATCCACAAGTCCCACATGCCTAGCGGAATCGCTCCCTTTTAGCTCCTCCTTCAATGCCTCCAGCTTCTTCTGCAAAAGCCTGATGAGGGGAATGACCTGACTCAGGCTGGCAGTGTCTGAACTGACTTCACGTGTGGCAAGTTCAAAAGGTTGCAGAACCTTGCACAACGTTGAAATCATTCTCCACTGCGCTTGAGACAGGTACATTCCACCTCCTATATCGTGCTCAATTGTATAGGCTTGAATGGCCTTTTGCTGCTCCTCCAACCTTTGAAGCATATATAGGGTTGAATTCCACCTCGTTACCACTTCTTGCTTCAGATGATGGCAGGGCAGGTTCAGGCGTTTTTGGTGGTGCTCCAGTCTTCTGTACGTGGTGCCTGTACGCCGAAAGTGTCCCGCAATTCTTCTGGCCACCGACAGCATCTCTTGCACGCCCCTGTCGTTTTTTAAAAAATTCTGCACCACCAAATTCAAGGTATGTGCAAAACATGGGACGTGCTGGAATTTGCCCATATTTAATGCACACACAATATTGCTGGCGTTGTCCGATGCCACAAATCCACAGGAGAGTCCAATTGGGGTAAGCCATTCCGCGATGATCTTCCTCAGTTGCCGTAAGAGGTTTTCAGCTGTGTGCGTATTCTGGAAACCGGTGATACAAAGCGTAGCCTGCCTAGGAAAGAGTTGGCGTTTGCGAGATGCTGCTACTGGTGCCGCCGCTGCTGTTCTTGCGGCGGGAGTCCATACATCTACCCAGTGGGCTGTCACAGTCATATAGTCCTGACCCTGCCCTGCTCCACTTGTCCACATGTCCGTGGTTAAGTGGACATTGGGTACAACTGCATTTTTTAGGACACTGGTGAGTCTTTTTCTGACGTCCGTGTACATTCTCGGTATCGCCTGCCTAGAGAAGTGGAACCTAGATGGTATTTGGTAACGGGGGCACACTACCTCAAGAAATTGTCTAGTTCCCTGTGAACTAACGGCGGATACCGGACGCACGTCTATCACCAACATAGTTGTCAAGGCCTCAGTTATCCGCTTTGCAACAGGATGACTGCTGTGATATTTCATCTTCCTCGCAAAGGACTGTTGGACAGTCAATTGCTTGGTGGAAGTAGTAAAAGTGGGCTTACGACTTCCCCTCTGGGATGACCATCGACTCCCAGCAGCAACAACAACAGCGCCAGCAGCAGTAGGCGTTACACGCAAGGATGCATCGGAGGAATCCCAGGCAGGAGAGGACTCGTCAGAATTGCCAGTGACATGGCCTGCAGGACTATTGGCATTCCTGGGGAAGGAGGAAATTGACACTGAGGGAGTTGGTGGGGTGGTTTGCGTGAGCTTGGTTACAAGAGGAAGGGATTTACTGGTCAGTGGACTGCTTCCGCTGTCGCCCAAAGTTTTTGAACTTGTCACTGACTTATTATGAATGCGCTGCAGGTGACGTATAAGGGAGGATGTTCCGAGGTGGTTAACGTCCTTACCCCTACTTATTACAGCTTGACAAAGGCAACACACGGCTTGACAAATGTTGTCCGCATTTCTGTTGAAATACTTCCACACCAAAGAGCTGATTTTTTTGGTATTTTCACCAGGCATGTCAACGGCCCTATTCCTCCCACGGACAACAGGTGTCTCCCCGGGTGCCTGACTTAAACAAACCACCTCACCATCAGAATCCTCCTTGTCAATTTCCTCCCCAGCGCCAGCAACACCCATATCCTCCTCATCCTGGTGTACTTCAACACTGACATCTTCAATCTGACTATCAGGAACTGGACTGCGGGTGCTCCTTCCAGCACTTGCAGGGGGCGTGCAAATGGTGGAAGGCGCATGCTCTTCACGTCCAGTGTTGGGAAGGTCAGGCATCGCAACCGACACAATTGGACTCTCCTTGTGGATTTGGGATTTGGAAGAACGCACAGTTCTTTGCGGTGCTTTTGCCAGCTTGAGTCTTTTCATTTTTCTAGCGAGAGGCTGAGTGCTTCCATCCTCATGTGAAGCTGAACCACTAGCCATGAACATAGGCCAGGGCCTCAGCCGTTCCTTGCCACTCCGTGTGGTAAATGGCATATTGGCAAGTTTACGCTTCTCCTCCGACAATTTTATTTTAGATTTTGGAGTCCTTTTTTACTGATATTTGGTGTTTTGGATTTTACATGCTCTGTACTATGACATTGGGCATCGGCCTTGGCAGACGACGTTGCTGGCATTTCATCGTCTCGGCCATGACTAGTGGCAGCAGCTTCAGCACGAGGTGGAAGTGGATCTTGATCTTTCCTTAATTTTGGAACCTCAACATTTTTGTTCTCCATACTTTAATAGGCACAACTAAAAGGCACCTCAGGTAAACAATGGAGATGGATGGATACTAGTATACTTGTGGATGGACCAGCGACTGCCGACACAGAGGTAGCTACAGCCGTGGACTACCGTACTGTGTCTGCTGCTAATATAGACTGGATGATAATGAGATGAAATTAATATATATATATATATATATATATATATATATAATATCACTAGTACTGCAGCCGGACAGGTATATATATTTATTATGTAATGACTGATGACGGACCTGCTGGACACTGTCAGCTCAGCAGCACCGCAGACTGCTACAGTAAGCTACTATAGTAGTATGTATCAAGAAGAAAGAGAAAAAAAAAACCACGGGTAGGTGGTATACAATTATGGATGGACCAGCGACTGCCGACACAGAGGTAGCTACAGCCGTGGACTACCGTACTGTGTCTGCTGCTAATATAGACTGGATGATAATGAGATGAAATTAATATATATATATATATAATATCACTGGTACTGCAGCCGGACAGGTATATATATTTATTATGTAATGACTGATGACGGACCTGCTGGACACTGTCAGCTCAGCAGCACCGCAGACTGCTACAGTAAGCTACTATAGTAGTATGTATCAAGAAGAAAGAGAAAAAAAAAAACCACGAGTAGGTGGTATACAATTATGGATGGACCAGCGACTGCCGACACAGAGGTAGCTACAGCCGTGGACTACCGTACTGTGTCTGCTGCTAATATAGACTGGATGATAATGAGATGAAATTAATATATATATATATATATATATATAGAAAAAGCAGATAAGATCAGAGCGACCACCGGTGATAAAAGTATAAAACTAGAGATAAAAATTTAAAAGCAAAAGCGGGATTTATTTGTAACGAACGTAATCAGTTAAAAATATATGCTTTCAAACACACATGGCAACATATAAAAAATGCGTATTTTTCTAAAAAAGGATTTTTTCGGTTTAAAAATAAACCATAGAAATATTCAGAAAAAAGGCATGTAAAAGAACACAGATGTGTACTAAAAACAGGTCCTCATAATCATAATAGAGGTACCATGCGAGGCATTAATAAAACTAAAATTAATTAAAAAAGAGAGGTAATGAATAGAGTAAACAGCTTATCTTGAGGATATTCAGTAATGGCCGGAATCATCCAACGCGTTTCGTCTGGTTTGACTTCATCAAGGGGTAGTGAGCACATTGGGACATGTCAACTATTTATACCCCTATGGGTCAGGAAGTAATTGGTGACATCACTTCCTGTGACAGGATGTACAGAATGCAGGATATGTTAGCATGTTAAAAAATACAATATAAATAATGTCTGCAGTGAGGGATGTTAACATTATGTAGAGCGCCTGAATTGCGCTAAGATATTGTGTTCAGAATCTTTGTAAATACAAAAATACTTTTCAGTCTGTTTAAGTCCGGTTTTGACGCAAATCGCGTCATTTCCGCCCCACTTCCGGTGTCCGTGGATCCTTTCCGCGCATGCGCCGGTTGCTGTGAGAGGAAGTGCGGCGGCCATTTTCTTAGAGTCCGTGTGATGAGACTGTTGTCTATACTGGAAGCAAATGCCGGCGGCCATGTTTTTGTAGCTTATATGTATATACTTATGCAGTTTTGATACGCTGACTCCGTCTCCACACAGGAAGCCACACATGTAAATAGGAAAAACGAGAGTCAGTGAAGCTGCAGATGATTCCACAAACGTGTCAAATTACTGTTTTATTTAGAGATAGCACTAATTAGGTACAAATTGTAATTGGACTATGCATCATGACACTACTCATTTGTTATTATAGTACTTCAAGAGTGACGTATATTTTGCGGCATCAATTGTATTCTGTGGGTCTGCATAAGTTATTGTCATGCAAAGTTAAGTTGGATGGAGGGAACTTTCTCGGTGAGATCGGCATTATGATTAGATTTCCAGAGATACAAATATTGTTTAGAAGGCCATATGGAGAATAATTTAGTTTAAATGAATATGAGAATAAATATATAAAAAAATATATATAAAGGCGTACATTAAAATGGGGTGGGGGAGACGGGGTGGGGAATAAGGGGAGGAGACGGAGACGTACGAGGAAGGAGATTGCAGAAACAGCACCAGCCCATGTTCCAGTTGTTATTACAGTACCCAGTCTTCTTGGGATGTTCCCATACCCAGTACTGGCCGGGCCCACTCTGCTTGGCTTCCAAGATCGGACGGATTTGGGCATATCCAGTGTGGTATGACTGTATTCTGAGGTCAGGGTAGTGAAAGAAATGGTCCAGAGGTTGGGGAGCCCAACTCTCCGTTTTCAACCCGGACTCGGCTAAAAAGAGGGGGGGGGGGGGGGGGGGGGAAAGGGGAAGGAGGATGCGGATAAAATTAGAGGAGGGAATGCAAGCTTACGTTTATAGAAAGGGGGCTATTTCATAGCCTTCATTCAGTCCATTCGGATGAAGGGATTTCAGTTCGTGTATCCAGAACATTTCCCTCCTTGACAGGAGGTTGGAGAGGTCCCCCCCTCTTTCTCCTAATGCCACTAGCTCCAAGCCTTTGAACGTAAGTTCTTCTGGGTTAGAGCCGTGATGTTGTAGGAAATGTCTGGAAACCGCGTGTGTTTGGACCCGGTTCTTTATGTTCCTTATATGTTCCTGTATACGGATCTTCAGTGGTCTTTTAGTCTTTCCGATGTATTTCATCTTGCACGAGCATTCCAGAAGGTAGATGACGGAGCATGTATTACAATTAATGAAATGCTTGATTTTGTACTCCTTGGTTTCATCTGTGTTTTTGAAGGTTTTTCTATTGGGGTTCACAAATTTGCAAATATTGCAGTGACCACATTTAAAACATCCCACACATCTCGGTAGTGTGTTTCTTGGAGTGTCATAATTCCTTAGCATGCTTGGTGCGAGCAGGTCCTTTAAATTTTCTGATTTCTTGAAAACCACTTGTGGTTCGGTTGGTAGATAATCTTTAAGAATAGGGTCCATTAATAATATGTTCCAGTGTGATTTAAGTGTTTGTTTGATCAGATTGTGATGTTTACTGTAGGTGGTAATGAATCTAACCGTGTCTTTAGGAGTTTCCTTGGGTTTGTATTCCAGGAGTTTATTTCTTTCCAGGGTTTTTGCTTTCGTATTTGCAGCTGCTGTGATGTGTTCAGGATATCCTTTCTCTTTGAATCTCTCTGTATAAACTGTCATTTGGGCATCACGATCATCCGTCTTCGTGCAGTTCCGTGCAATCCTTGTAAACTGAGAAAGGGGAATGTTATTCTTCCATCGTTTAAGGTGGTTGCTACGGTAGTGGACATAGCTGTTTGTGTCCACTTTCTTAATGAAATTCTTCGAGATGATTTCCTTCCCTTGGTGAGTCAATACTAGATCTAGGAACTCTATCTGTTCCGTGCTATTGTTGGAGGTGAATTTCAAGTTCCTGGTATTGTCAGATATATATACGAGGAAGTCATTGAATGAGGTTTCATCTCCGTCCCATATGATTAGGATGTCATCAATATATCTTTTATAAAAAATTAATTTTGCATTAAAGGGATGATCCGTGTGGATAGATTCATTTTCCCAGTGGCCCATGAAGAGATTGGCGAAACTAGGCGCGAAAATAGTTCCCATCGCTGTCCCGCAGGTCTGGAGATAAAATTGGTCCTGAAATTTAAAATAATTGTGTTTTAAAATGAAATTCATAATATCACAAATAAAAATCCGGTGGTCGTCCTTAATAGAAGGGTCCTTCCTCATAAAAAAGTTGCATGCTTGGATTCCTTGTTCATGTTTGATGCACGTGTATAGGGACTGTACGTCTACAGTGGCCCACCTATAAGTTTCCTTCCATATTTGTGATTCCATTAGATTCAGAACTGATGTAGTGTCTTTAAGATACGCGGGTAGGTCCATGACATATTTTCTGAGGAAAATATCCACGTATTCCGACAGGTGGGATGTTAGGGAGTCTATTCCTGCCACAATTGGCCTCCCTGGTTGGTTGGTCATTGATTTGTGCACTTTTGGGAGAAAGTAAAAAATGGGGGTGACAGGGTTGGTGCTAAGGAGATATTGATATTCCTCCTTAGTAAGTGTCTCGTTCCTGAGGCCTTTAAGGAGGATAGCTCTGAGTTCCTCCACGAACGATTCCTTTGGATCTGCTGCTAGTGGTTTGTAAGATGATTCATCTCCCAGTAGTCTCTCAGCTTCCATGATATATGCCGTACGATCCATAATCACCAGCCCTCCCCCTTTGTCAGCTGGTTTTAAAATAATGTCTTTGTTTCCCTGGATTTGTTTAATTGCTTGTCTTTCTTTATTAGTTAGATTCTTCTCTTTGATAGGTTGGATCTCAGCCTCACATAGGTCTTTTACCACTAGGTCGTAAAACATGCCTATGTTGTTTCCCTTGGATTCCAGGGGATAGAATTTAGAGATCGGTCTTAGTCCTGATTTTGATTGGTCATAGTTCCTTATAACCGCATCATCCTTCCTTAAAAAATGGCGTTTCAGGGTGAGCTTCCTTACAAATTTATTCAAGTCTACAAACGTGTCAAACTTATTCATCCCTTTTGTGGGTGCAAATGACAGTCCTTTGTTCAAAAGGGAGATTTCGTGCGTGGTTAAATCATGTTTAGATAAATTGAAGATGCCTTTGGGTGCGGATGCTTCTAATGTAGGTATCTCCGTTTGAATCGGCTTTTTTCTGCCATTCCCACGGCATCCTCTTCTTCTAGGTGCCTTTTTCGTGGTGATGCGTAGCTTGCTCCCTCCTTGGTAGTTGTGGTCGTGTCCTTGACCTTTGTGTTTGGTCCTTGGGATAAAAAAACATCTCCTGTTGAGTCTAGCTTGCGTAGTGCTGTGAATCTGTTGGAAGTTTGTATGTGTTTCCTTTCTTGTGGAGCTTGGCTTGGTAGTCTCCTTTTTCCTTTTTGTGATACTGATTGCCAGTAATCCTTTCTCACCTTCTGTTCTTGTGGTCCCTCTTGGTTGAACCTGTTCCAGTTCTTGACTTTGTTATTTTCGTAATCCTGTTTGTCCCTGCTGAACTTTTTCTCTTTGTTCCTGATTACTGTGTCCTCAATGTGTTCAAGTTTCTTATTCAGAACTTTCTCATTAATTTTGAAGTCCTCCTTATCCTTGAAGGTCTCAAATCCTTTTTCGGTTTCATTAATTTCTGTTTCTAGATTCACTAGAATGCGTTTTTTCTCCGATACGAGCAATTTCATTAGATTGATGGAGCAATTGTGTAGGATGGTGTCCCATTCTTTCATAAAGGTTTGGTTCTCAGTACCAAAGGTGGGTTGCTTTAGAATCCTAAGGCCTCTAGGGATTCTATCAACACTAACATAGTGTTCTAGACCTTTGATGTCCCACCATGCTTTTATTTCCTTAACAAGAAGTCTTTCAATGTCCCAAAACATATTGTCAAGGTTATCTGAGGTGGGTATTTCCTCTGGTTTGTTGGTTTCATTGAAGATTTTATTACACAAATTGCTCCTTTTATCTGTACGTTCGTTTAATCTGAACATGCTGTGTAAATCTACTAGCCCAATTTGAGGCAGCTGTAAGAAATAGTACAGAGATATGTGTATATGGGGTGAACTGACAGCGCCAAAAAAGTAGTAGAAATAGTTTTTCACAGTATGTCTATTATATTCCCTTGTAAAATATTCGTTCTCTACGATATCACTCCCCTTTATTTATGGGGCGTCTGCTCAATCTTAAATAAAACCTACACTTGTACGTGTGTAGAATAAAAGGAATTTAGAAAAAGCAGATAAGATCAGAGCGACCACCGGTGATAAAAGTATAAAACTAGAGATAAAAATTTAAAAGCAAAAGCGGGATTTATTTGTAACGAACGTAATCAGTTAAAAATATATGCTTTCAAACACACATGGCAACATATAAAAAATGCGTATTTTTCTAAAAAAGGATTTTTTCGGTTTAAAAATAAACCATAGAAATATTCAGAAAAAAGGCATGTAAAAGAACACAGATGTGTACTAAAAACAGGTCCTCATAATCATAATAGAGGTACCATGCGAGGCATTAATAAAACTAAAATTAATTAAAAAAGAGAGGTAATGAATAGAGTAAACAGCTTATCTTGAGGATATTCAGTAATGGCAGGAATCACCCAACGCGTTTCGTCTGGTTTGACTTCATCAAGGGGTAGTGAGCACATTGGGACATGTCAACTATTTATACCCCTATGGGTCAGGAAGTAATTGGTGACATCACTTCCTGTGACAGGATGTACAGAATGCAGGATATGTTAGCATGTTAAAAAATACAATATAAATAATGTCTGCAGTGAGGGATGTTAACATTATGTAGAGCGCCTGAATTGCGCTAAGATATTGTGTTCAGAATCTTTGTAAATACAAAAATACTTTTCAGTCTGTTTAAGTCCGGTTTTGACGCAAATCGCGTCATTTCCGCCCCACTTCCGGTGTCCGTGGATCCTTTCCGCGCATGCGCCGGTTGCTGTGAGAGGAAGTGCGGCGGCCATTTTCTTAGAGTCCGTGTGATGACACTGTTGTCTATACTGGAAGCAAATGCCGGCGGCCATGTTTTTGTAGCTTATATGTATATACTTATGCAGTTTTGATACGCTGACTCCGTCTCCACACAGGAAGCCACACATGTAAATAGGAAAAACGAGAGTCAGTGAAGCTGCAGATGATTCCACAAACGTGTCAAATTACTGTTTTATTTAGAGATAGCACTAATTAGGTACAAATTGTAATTGGACTATGCATCATGACACTACTCATTTGTTATTATAGTACTTCAAGAGTGACGTATATTTTGCGGCATCAATTGTATTCTGTGGGTCTGCATAAGTTATTGTCATGCAAAGTTAAGTTGGATGGAGGGAACTTTCTCGGTGAGATCGGCATTATGATTAGATTTCCAGAGATACAAATATTGTTTAGAAGGCCATATGGAGAATAATTTAGTTTAAATGAATATGAGAATAAATATATAAAAAAATATATATAAAGGCGTACATTAAAATGGGGTGGGGGAGACGGGGTGGGGAATAAGGGGAGGAGACGGAGACGTACGAGGAAGGAGATTGCAGAAACAGCACCAGCCCATGTTCCAGTTGTTATTACAGTACCCAGTCTTCTTGGGATGTTCCCATACCCAGTACTGGCCGGGCCCACTCTGCTTGGCTTCCAAGATCGGACGGATTTGGGCATATCCAGTGTGGTATGACTGTATTCTGAGGTCAGGGTAGTGAAAGAAATGGTCCAGAGGTTGGGGAGCCCAACTCTCCGTTTTCAACCCGGACTCGGCTAAAAAGAGGGGGGGGGGGGGGGGGGGGAAGGGGAAGGAGGATGCGGATAAAATTAGAGGAGGGAATGCAAGCTTACGTTTATAGAAAGGGGGCTATTTCATAGCCTTCATTCAGTCCATTCGGATGAAGGGATTTCAGTTCGTGTATCCAGAACATTTCCCTCCTTGACAGGAGGTTGGAGAGGTCCCCCCCTCTTTCTCCTAATGCCACTAGCTCCAAGCCTTTGAACGTAAGTTCTTCTGGGTTAGAGCCGTGATGTTGTAGGAAATGTCTGGAAACCGCGTGTGTTTGGACCCGGTTCTTTATGTTCCTTATATGTTCCTGTATACGGATCTTCAGTGGTCTTTTAGTCTTTCCGATGTATTTCATCTTGCACGAGCATTCCAGAAGGTAGATGACGGAGCATGTATTACAATTAATGAAATGCTTGATTTTGTACTCCTTGGTTTCATCTGTGTTTTTGAAGGTTTTTCTATTGGGGTTCACAAATTTGCAAATATTGCAGTGACCACATTTAAAACATCCCACACATCTCGGTAGTGTGTTTCTTGGAGTGTCATAATTCCTTAGCATGCTTGGTGCGAGCAGGTCCTTTAAATTTTGTGATTTCTTGAAAACCACTTGTGGTTCGGTTGGTAGATAATCTTTAAGAATAGGGTCCATTAATAATATGTTCCAGTGTGATTTAAGTGTTTGTTTGATCAGATTGTGATGTTTACTGTAGGTGGTAATGAATCTAACCGTGTCTTTAGGAGTTTCCTTGGGTTTGTATTCCAGGAGTTTATTTCTTTCCAGGGTTTTTGCTTTCGTATTTGCAGCTGCTGTGATGTGTTCAGGATATCCTTTCTCTTTGAATCTCTCTGTATAAACTGTCATTTGGGCATCACGATCATCCGTCTTCGTGCAGTTCCGTGCAATCCTTGTAAACTGAGAAAGGGGAATGTTATTCTTCCATCGTTTAAGGTGGTTGCTACGGTAGTGGACATAGCTGTTTGTGTCCACTTTCTTAATGAAATTCTTCGAGATGATTTCCTTCCCTTGGTGAGTCAATACTAGATCTAGGAACTCTATCTGTTCCGTGCTATTGTTGGAGGTGAATTTCAAGTTCCTGGTATTGTCAGATATATATATATCTAAACAATATTTGTATCTCTGGAAATCTAATCATAATGCCGATCTCACCGAGAAAGTTCCCTCCATCCAACTTAACTTTGCATGACAATAACTTATGCAGACCCACAGAATACAATTGATGCCGCAAAATATACGTCACTCTTGAAGTACTATAATAACAAATGAGTAGTGTCATGATGCATAGTCCAATTACAATTTGTACCTAATTAGTGCTATCTCTAAATAAAACAGTAATTTGACACGTTTGTGGAATCATCTGCAGCTTCACTGACTCTCGATTTTCCTATTTACATGTGTGGCTTCCTGTGTGGAGTCAGCGTATCAAAACTGCATAAGTATATACATATAAGCTACAAAAACATGGCCGCCGGCATTTGCTTCCAGTATAGACAACAGTCTCATCACACGGACTCTAAGAAAATGGCCGCCGCACTTCCTCTCACAGCAACCGGCGCATGCGCGGAAAGGATCCACGGACACCGGAAGTGGGGCGGAAATGACGCGATTTGCGTCAAAACCGGACTTAAACAGACTGAAAAGTATTTTTGTATTTACAAAGATTCTGAACACAATATCTTAGCGCAATTCAGGCGCTCTACATAATGTTAACATCCCTCACTGCAGACATTATTTATATTGTATTTTTTAACATGCTAACATATCCTGCATTCTGTACATCCTGTCACAGGAAGTGATGTCACCAATTACTTCCTGACCCATAGGGGTATAAATAGTTGACATGTCCCAATGTGCTCACTACCCCTTGATGAAGTCAAACCAGACGAAACGCGTTGGGTGATTCCTGCCATTACTGAATATCCTCAAGATAAGCTGTTTACTCTATTCATTACCTCTCTTTTTTAATTAATTTTAGTTTTATTAATGCCTCGCATGGTACCTCTATTATGATTATGAGGACCTGTTTTTAGTACACATCTGTGTTCTTTTACATGCCTTTTTTCTGAATATTTCTATGGTTTATTTTTAAACCGAAAAAATCCTTTTTTAGAAAAATACGCATTTTTTATATGTTGCCATGTGTGTTTGAAAGCATATATTTTTAACTGATTACGTTCGTTACAAATAAATCCCGCTTTTGCTTTTAAATTTTTATCTCTAGTTTTATACTTTTATCACCGGTGGTCGCTCTGATCTTATCTGCTTTTTCTAAATTCCTTTTATTCTACACACGTACAAGTGTAGGTTTTATTTAAGATTGAGCAGACGCCCCATAAATAAAGGGGAGTGATATCGTAGAGAACGAATATTTTACAAGGGAATATAATAGACATACTGTGAAAAACTATTTCTACTACTTTTTTGGCGCTGTCAGTTAACCCCATATATACATATATATATATATATATATATATATATATATATATATATATATAATATCACTAGTACTGCAGCCGGACAGGTATATATATTTATTATGTAATGACTGATGACGGACCTGCTGGACACTGTCAGCTCAGCAGCACCACAGACTGCTACAGTAAGCTACTATAGTAGTATGTATCAAGAAGAAAGAGAAAAAAAAAAAACCACGGGTAGGTGGTATACAATTATGGATGGACCAGCGACTGCCGACACAGAGGTAGCTACAGCCGTGGACTACCGTACTGTGTCTGCTGCTAATATAGACTGGATGATAATGAGATGAAATTAATATATATATATATATATTATATCACTAGTACTGCAGCCGGACAGGTATATATATTTATTATGTAATGACTGATGACGGACCTGCTGGACACTGTCAGCTCAGCAGCACCGCAGACTGCTACAGTAAGCTACTATAGTAGTATGTATCAAGAAGAAAGAGAAAAAAAAAACCACGGGTAGGTGGTATACAATTATGGATGGACCAGCGACTGCCGACACAGAGGTAGCTACAGCCGTGGACTACCGTACTGTGTCTGCTGCTAATATAGACTGGATGATAATGAGATGAAATTAATATATATATATATATATATATATATAATATCACTAGTACTGCAGCCGGACAGGTATATATATTTATTATGTAATGACTGATGACGGACCTGCTGGACACTGTCAGCTCAGCAGCACCGCAGACTGCTACAGTAAGCTACTATAGTAGTATGTATCAAGAAAAAAAAAAAAAAAAAAACACGGGTAGGTGGTATACATATACAATTATATATATATTATATACAATTATATATATATATATATATATATATATATTAAACTGGTGGTGATTAATTAAACTGGTGGTCAGGTCACTGGTCACACTATCAGCAACTTGCAAGTAGTACTCCTAAGCAGACAATCACAATATATACTGGTGGTCAGTGTGGTCACAATGGCAGTGTGGCACTCTGGCAGCAGAGTGCCAGCAAAAGTGTGCACTGTACGTTAAAATATGTACTCCTGCTCTCAGACTCTAACTGCTCCCCACTGTCTCCCCCACAAGTCAGATATACAGTCACACTATCACTTCAGCAAGTAGTAGTACTCCTCCTAATGCTCCCCAAAATTACTAAAGTAAATAATACTGTGTCTCTCTCTACTCTAGTATTCTCACTCTCTATAAACGGAGAGGACGCCAGCCACGTCCTCTCCCTATCAATCTCAATGCACGTGTGAAAATGGCGGCGACGCGCGGCTCCTTATATAGAATCCGAGTCTCGCGATAGAATCCGAGCCTCGCGAGAATCCGACAGCGGGATGATGACGTTCGGGCGCGCTCGGGTTAACCGAGCAAGGCGGGAAGATCCGAGTCGCTCGGACCCGTGTAAAAAAAACTGAAGTTCGGGCGGGTTCGGTTTCCGAGGAACCGAACCCGCTCATCTCTACTCTATACCCGATGTAATTCATCTCTACTCTATACCCGATGTAATTCCTTGTGGAGCCCAGTGTACCTCGCAGAAAGAGATTTAACAACGGTAAGTTCTTACCATAAATCTCGTTTTCTTCTCCACTATGCTAACGCTGATTACAGGGAGTTATATCTCCTTTTCATCTAATGATTTGATATTGCTCATTTTATTGTGTGATTATCCTGCATTTATATTGCTGTGATTACTTTATCTCTTTAAGTTTATATACTTCATCATTTTTACTGTTGTGTGCCATAGTTGCAGGGGGCTCACATTATCCACATTATTCAGAAATTTAGGATTAGTTTTACGTGTGGAATGCTTATACTTGACTGGGGCTCCTAGGAGTCCTATTAGTTACTCTCCTATTATTGTCTATTATAAGTTATCTTTTCTATGCTAGGAAGTTATGATTCTTGGCCTAATGGCTCGCAGGGGTTTATAATTTCTGCACTGGTGCGACTCACTCTTTTACTTTTATGTTCTGTTCTATTTTATTTTGTCTAATTTTTTCACTCCCGAGTATCTTTGGTATCCTTTATCCCTTATCGATTTTGGCAGCATTGCAGTGTTCGTATCAGCATATACATGCAATTACTGTGTATGCATAATTTATTACCTGGGCTTCTAAATGGGAATGTATTGGTAGGAATTAGTAATCATTGCATTCACATGGCATATTTCACTATTTAAAGTTTAGTATTAGGCTTTAGGTGCTGACACATAAGTGCTGGCATAAAACTGTCATTATAATTATAATATTAGCATTGGACCCAGCAATATGATGCCCTAGGCAAGATTTTGGCTGGTGCCCCCTAGTACCGCCGCTAGTTCCGCCTCTGACTCTGCACCTCTTTCCCAGCACCATCACCCTTCACCCATAGCAGTCCTCATTTTAGTGTTCTTACCCCCTATATTTTAAATAGGAACAGTTGGCACATTCGGCGTGCAGCCCAAAAAGGGGCATGTTCTTGCTGGGAAGGGGCATGGCCACACAATAATACCCCCAATTCAAATTATGCCACACAGTACTGCAACTTTATTCACATTTTATCATGCGATAGTGTCCCTAATTCACGTAACATCACACAGTAGTACCACTTTACCTTATAAGTGTTAATCCTCACAGTAGTGCCCCTTATTCACATTACACCACACCATATTGCTCCTTATTCACATTACACCACACCATATTGCTCTTTATTCTCATTAGACCACAGAGTAGTGTCCTTTCTATACGTTACCCCACACAGTAGAGCACCTTATACACATAATGCCACACATTAGTAATGCATTTATGTACATAATACCACATAGTAATGCCCCTTACACATATGGCACACATTATTAATGCCCTTATACACATAATGACACACATAATGTCCCTTTCACATATGCCGCACATTACTAGTGCACTTATAGACACAATGACACACATAGTGCCCCTTACACATTTGCCGCACATTATTAATGCATTTGTACACATGACACACATAATGCCCTGGATACAGATGTGTCCTTATACATCTTACCTCAATACGCCATGCAGCAGGAGATGCCTGGCGTGAGTCAGCTGGCAGCTCTGCTAATGTCGGGTGCCTTTTTGTGATGAAAATGCATCTTATTTGCATTACTATGTGGCTGGGATGCACAAGCAGCTTCTGCTGATTAAAATGATATGCAGCATGTCTACATTCTGCGTGCGCTTGTGACTGTATCTGCATATAAAATGCTACGTTACAGTGATTTCCAGGAATTCACTGTAAAATAGTATTTCATGTGCAAATACAGCCGCAGTCACACACAGAATATAGGCATGCCACATATTTTAATCAGCAGAAGCTGCTTGTGTCCCAGGCATACCAAATGCCCTAGGGATATGCCTAGTTTGTCTATGCCTAGGGCCGGCTCTGGTTATACCTGAATTAAACCACAGGGAAACAAAAGGGAACCATCTACACACCAACACTGCCACATATGGACTGTTTTAATGCCTCAAAAGTATGTAAATCTAATTTTCATGTCATGCATATTATCTGTCTTTTTGAACTATGGGTTTCATTTCGAGTTAATCGTAGCTGTGCTAAATTTAGCACAGCTACGATCATGAACTCAGACATGCGGGGGGACGCCCAGCACAGGGCTAGTCCGCCCCGCATGTCAGTGCCGGCCCACCCCGCACAAATACAAAAGCATTGCACAGCCAGTAACTCCCAGCCTGCGCAGCTCCTGCGGCTGGCCGGGAGTAGTGTGTCGCTGCTGCTGGCCACAGCGGCTGCGTGATACTTCACGCAGCCGGCGCTGCACGCCCCCCCAACGGTCCGGCCACGCCTGCATTGGCTCAGCCCCTTCCCGCCCAGCGACCGCCTCTGTCTCAGAGGCGATCGCTAGGCAGCGACGACTGCCATGAGCTGGCACCGCAGTTCCCACCCGATCGCTAAGACAAACTGCAGCGAGCGATCGGGTCGGAATGACCCCCTATGAAAAGACATCTCCAATCTGCTCACTACATTTCTCTCTTATGCAAACTCAAACATGTTTTTGATGATGTAATGATTTGCTTGTAATTGGCATTGCTTGTGCGGGGAAGTTGTTCAATGACACATAGTTTATTGTTGAATGCTGCCTGGTGTTTACTCAAACACAGTAATCATTATCTCCTTTGATCATATAGCCATTTGTTGTCAGGTGTAGCCTGTCTTAAACAGACTTACTATATCTTTAGATTTAGTTAGGTGTAGCCATAGTGTAAAGGACAAAGTGAGATTTCTGAACAGTAAAAAGCAAACACTGAACAACATCACTAAACAGCAACAGTGGAGGCCCAGGGGCAACAAAGTTGTGGGGCCCCCCAGTAGTAACATTGCTCATAACCACCCCCCCCCCCATGACAAACACACACACACACACACACACACACACACACACACACACACACACACACACACACACACACACACACACACACACACACACACACACACACACACACTGTGCCGTTACTAGGGATTTTTGTGCCCTGTGCCAGATAGAGCATTGGTACCCCCCATTTTAAATAGGTAGATTGTGCACTGGAAAAAGGGAGTGTTGTGGGGAAGGGGTGTAGACACACAATAGCACCCCCAATTCAAATTATGCCACACAGAAGTGACTGTTGCATTACACTGCATGGTACTACCCGTTATACATGTCATATCACACAGTAGTTCCCCTCATACATGTTACGTCACACAGTAGTGCTTTACGCACGTTATGCCACACAGTAGTAGCGTCCTTTATATATAATGGCACACAGTAATGCCCCTTACATATTGGGAGTCATTCCGAGTTGATCGTAGCTGTGCAAAATTTTGCACAGCTACGATCATCTTTCCTGACATGCGGGGGGATGCCCAGCATGGGGCTAGTCCACCCCCCAAATCAGTCCGGCCCCCCTCGCAGAAGTGCAAAGGCATTGCACAGTGGCGATGCCATTGCACTTCAGGAGTAACTCCCGGCCAGCGCAGCTTTAGCGTGCTGGCCGGGAGCTACTCCTCGCACCCTGGCCTGCAGCGGCTGCGTATGATGTCACGCAGCCGCTGCGGCCCGCCCCCCTTCTGGTCCGGCCACGCCTGCGTTGGCCGGACCGCGCCTACGAAACGACAGCCAAACGCTGCCGTTTCACCCCCTCCCGCCCATCGATCGCCTCTGCCTGTCAAACAGGCAGAGGCGATCGCTATCCTGCTACGGCCTTCGGCCATCCCGCAGGCGCACTACGGCGCATGCGCAGTAGGGACCCGTTCGCTCTGCTGCGTTAAAACGCAGCGAGCAAACGGGTCGGAATGACCCCCATTATGCCACCCATTATTATTGCCCTTATAGAAATTATACCACAGTAATGCCCCTTACACATTATGCTAGACATTAGTAGTGCCTTACACTCATTATGCCGCACAACATCACCCCATAACTCTCTGTTAGACCGCGTAGGGAACATAATGTTACCGTAGCGGCATAAACGCACCGTCTGGGCCTCCGCAGTGCCACTCGATGCATCACCTTGGCCTGTGAGGGGTTAATGGTTTTTTTCTGGGAGGAACGTAGAGAGAGGGCTGGGGGCCTATTGGCTGCATCATGAGAGGGGGCTGGCCTGTCATGCATATATGCAGCTGGCAGGATACTTCCTGCCTCTCTTCCAGCTCTTTTTTCGTGAGGACTGCAAGTATTGAGCTTATTGCATTAAAATACTCCTTATTCATTCTGCTCACATCTCATTTAAACCTTTTTATCTCCTCTTCCCTCTGTTCTTTACCCTTTGTATCTTCCTCTACTCCTTTCTTATCCCCCTTTTCCTATCCTTCTTTCTCGTGTTCTTATCTTATTCCTCCCCTTCCCCTTGCTATTTTGGCCTACCTTATGGCCACTAGACTACGTGCAAGCCGCGCTGCTGGCCTCCCCGCCCGGCTCCTGGATGCGTCTGATGTCCAGCCGGCACGGGGAAGGACTGCAGCGAATGCCATACGGGAGACCCAGGGCGCGCGCGGCCGAGCTCGGCCTCCCGCCCGGGCTCCCCCGCGCTTGCGCTCTCCGTCCCCGCTGCTAGCCACGGCGGGGAACGGAGCGCTGGGCGGCCGGGGACGTACACGGCACACGGCCAGGGACAGTGTCCTGCCGTCCCTGAGCCCGCCGCTCGCTACCCGCGGCTGCTCTGATCACGTGGGGCCGGGACAGAGCTCCCGGCCCGCGGATCAGCAGCCGTATCCTCTCCTGCAGGGGGACTCTGCTGAGGGTGGTGGGCGGGAAGGGGGTTGTGCGGCTGCCAGACCTGCACAGTCCAGGCAGCGCGCGCGTGGCACACTTGATCCTGCCGCTGGGGGGGCCCAGATGAGGCCTGGCCCCGCTGTGCGGCCCTCCCCTTCACCCAGTCAGGTCCAGCCAGCGCCCTCCACCGACAGGGCAGAGCGTCGCCCCCGCCCCTCTACTGCGCTTCCTCCTTTGCCTGTCTCTGTTAGGGCGGGGCCCGTCCGGCGGGGGCGTTCTGCGTCTGCCCGCGGCAGCACAGCCCACCGGGCCTCTCCTGCCGGGGGTGGCCCCGGAGCGCCCCCCCCCCCCTTCCAGGATACCGCGCCTGGCGCTGCTGCCGCCGTCCATGGCCATGCGGCTCCGACCGGGGTTCCTCACCCCGCTAGGGGGCGGCGTGCGCCGTCGGGGGGTGTCCGTTCCGCCCCTCCCCGCGGCCGGTCATCTCCCGCCGATTTTGCTGCGGACGGGTCACATTCCTACGTTGCCCCTGCGGCCAACGCTCGGGATCGGAGGAGGTTGCGGCGTGGGCAATTGGCGCGGGATTTCTCGCAGCGGGACAGCGATACCGTGACGCCTGACAGTGAGGGATCATCTGGGTCCTTGCTCCCAACGGGGGGTTTACGATCCTCCCGTGGAGAGCACGATTCGCGTGGCGGCACTGATTTTCCTACGCCCGCCACGTCTGCTGCACCCTTGGTGGACACCACCGTTCTGTCCGCCATTTGTGCAGCTGTTGTGTCGGCGGTGGCGCCCTTGTTATCCTCCGTACCCGGGGGACTTGGGCGGCCCGCTGCTTCTTTGGCAGATAGCATTGCGCATGCTCTTGCCCCGCTTCTGTCCTCTGGCGCGACGGTTCCCCCGCCTGCCCCGCTCCCGGCTGCGGCAAGCCTGGTGGGGGAGCAGGGGAACCATGTCTCTTTTGTCTCCCCAGCCGCGGACGTCGGGTCAGAAATGGAGTCTGTCGGTGCATCCGCGAGTCATCCGGTGGCCGTTGGGACGGACGGTGTTCCCTCTTGTGCAGGTGAGTCTTCATCAGACCCAGACTGGTCCCGGGGGAGCGCAGTTACACCCCGTAGCGGCTTGGGATGGGTTTCTCACTCCAGCTCCTCTAGCGTCGGCAGCAGTGTGCGTAGGTTTTCTAGCAAGCGCAGGAGGCGCAGCAGCAGGGGTCGGTACACGGACTCTTCCCTTGCCTCCACGTCCTCGGAGGGTCTGTCCTCCTCTGACGGCGGCTTGCACAGGGTAAAGCGTCGCAGACGGCACGAGCGTCGGTATTCAACCTCATCCGCCTCCCAAGTCTCGGTGGAATCAGACACCGTGCACTGTGCTAATACGGCGGTGCAACGTGGTCTAAGGCCCCGGGTCCGGGACCGGATCCGTAAGGGCCAATACGTGAATATTTTCGCTCTTACTAGTGACGATCGAAAAGCTAAGAAAAAAGGGCAGGGCAGCGAGGACGCTTTGCGCTCCTACCCGAATTGGGTACGCTGCATGTTGATATTTGCGGCATGTTACCTAGAGACCCGCCTGGACGAACATATGAACATAGTGCGATATCAATTCCTCATACATGTTCTGTACCACAAGTATAAAGGGTCGGCCTGGCGTCGTTATGATGAGGATTTTGGGCGAAAACAACACGGGCGGCAGATCTATAACTTCGGCAAGAAAGATGTGGAACTTTGCTCGGAACTGACCCAGGGTTCGGCCGGCGCTGAGGAAAGCAGCACGACGAGGACATGGGCTAAGCGTCCTGCCTCTCGTTCTGCCGGCTTTCGCAGCGGTTCAGGGCGCGCGGGGCATGGAAAATGCTTCGCTTTTAATAATGCACAATGCGACTTAGGCGGTCGCTGTCGTTTTCGTCACTCCTGTATCCGATGTGGGGGGGCCACGGGATCAAGGACTGTCCCAGTCCTGGGGTCGGAGGGGCTTCCGGTCCGCAGACCCTGCAGAGTCGCGCTCCCGCGGCCTCTGGCGTTGGCCACAGCCCTCACCCCAATTAGACTTCGGGCACTCCTTCCCTGGCTGCGACAGGACCCGCGGCCGGCAGACGCCCAATTCTTACACTCGGGATTCGCGTCGGGCTTCCCCTTGCCTATACATGGTCAGGTGGGCCCCGGGACAGGTACGAACCTGCGCTCGGCCAGGGAATTTCCGGAAGTGCTCCGCCAGAAGGTGGAGGCCGAGGTGGCGCTAGGTAGGATGGTTGGCCCTTTCCGGAAACCCCCCTTGCCAGACCTGGTATTGTCCCGTGTTGGCATAGTGCCCAAAAAGACCATGGGGAAATTTCGCCTTATCCAGCATCTGTCCTGTCCTCCGGGGTCATCAGTTAATGATGCCATTCCTCCGGATCAGTGTTGGGTTGTTTACCTATCCTTTGACTCAGCCATCGACACCATCCGGTCTTTTGGTACGGGGGCGGTGATGTGTAAAGTGGACATTTAGTCAGCGTTCCGCCTCCTCCCGCTGCACCCGTCTGCCTTTCAGTTTATGGGTTTTAAGCTGGACGATGGTTTTTACATTGATCGGTGCCTCCCTATGGGCTGTTCCATCTCTTGCGCCTACTTCGAGAGATTCAGTTCTTTCCTCCACTGGTGTCTCCAGCAGGAGACGGGCGAACGGGGCATTTCGCACTACGTAGACGATTTCCTTTTTATCGGTCCATCAGACTCGGATCGCTGCGTCCTCTTGCTGCAGGGGGCTCTTGCCCTCTTCGCACACTTCGGTGTTCCGGTGGCACCTGAGAAGACGGAGGGTCCCTCCGCCTCCTTGGTTTACCTCGGGATTCAGATTGATACGGTCGGTGGTCTGTGTAGGCTCCCTGCGGACAAGGTGTTGCGCTTACACGATGGTATCCTATATGCGCTGGCGGCGGGCAAGCTCACTTTCAAACAGGCTCAATCCTTATTGGGCCTGTTTAACTTTGCTTGCAAGGTGATACCCATGGGCAGGGTCTTCTGTAGAAAATTGGAACGGGCTACCGTGGGGGTTAGACGCCCACATCATTTTCTGCGGTTATCTCTCGAAATCCGAAGGGATTTGCGCATTTGGGACGAATTTCTTGTTCGTTTCAACGGCATCTGTATTTGGCAAGAGGCGGCTGTGTCTAGCGCAGCGCTGGAGTTTTTCACGGACGCCTCTGGCGCTTACGGGTTCTGAGCTTATTTTGCAGGCCGTTGGTGCGCGTGTCCCTGGCCTAGGGCCTGGCTTAGCGGGGGCCTCACAACGAAAATGCTGTTGCTCGAAGTATTTCCCATTCTTGTCGCTCTGGAATTGTGGTGCGAGGCCCTGCGTAACAAACAGGTTATCTTCTGGTGCGACAATATGGGCGTGGTTTTTGCCATAAACCGGCAAAAATCCACGTCCTTGCCGGTCCTGCGGGTCCTTGCACAGATAGTCTTGCTATGTTTGGTGAACAACATTACGTTGCGAGCCAAACATGTCCCTGGCGTGCGTAAAGAAATTGCGGATGCCCTGTCTCGGGGCGCTTGGCAGCGGTTTCGGCGCTTGGCTCCTGCAGCACTACTCCATGGGGAATCATGTCCTGCTTATGTGTGGCAGGTCATCCACCCGGATTGTAGGAGTTAGCACACAGATTGTTGGCCCCTGCTACGTTTACGGCCTATCGTGCCGCCTGGGAACAGTGGAGTCGCTTCCTCCTGGAGTGAGGCCAGCGTGCTAAGACCTCTCACGACTTACTCTTAGAATATATCTGGATGCTGTACTCCAACGGGATTTCGCGGGCGTCTGTTAACAGGATTTTGGCGGGTATATCATACTTTCGGCAGCTTCGGGGGGAAAGCGGATTTTACGAAGTCCTTTTCCTCCGGCGGGTGTTGAAAGGTTGGGCTCGGGCGTTCCCACCCCTCCCGGATACTCGTCTGCCGATCACGGGTGCTTTGCTGCGGCGGATTTTGGGATCCCTCTGGAGTATTTGCTCCTTGGGATACGAAGTTCGCCTCTTCATGGCGGCCTTTACGATGGCCTTCCACGGTGCTTTCAGTGTGGGCGAGCTGGTGGCCGTCTCTCGGACTTCTGCCTCGCCCATGCTGGCGGCCCACGTCGTCGTACGCCCCGACGGTTGGTGGTGCAGGATTCAGCGCTCCAAGACTGACGTAGTCGGCAGGGGGCAGTGGGTTCGAATGGGCCGGGCTCGTGCGCGGGGCATTTGTCCAGTTGCCACGGCCCAGGCTTATTCGTCCCTTCGGCCTCCCAACGCCCACCAGGTGGCTTGTCCATAGCGATGGTTCCCCGTTGACCAGATATCAATTCCGGTCGGTTTTGGGGCGTTGTATTTTGTACCTGGGTCTATCTCCGGCCGACTATGGGACTCACTCTTTCCGCATCGGCGCTGCTTCAGCAGCCGCTGCGGCGGGTTGGTCCGAAGTCGAAGTCCGGGCACTGGGTAGGTGGACGTCTGGTGCAGTCAGACGCTATATCAGGCCTTTTCCTCCCAGTGCGCCCATTTGAGGACTAGCCGCTCGTCGCAGTTGCATTTTGCGATTGCGGGGGCCTTGAAGAATTTTTGTTTTATCGTTGGTTTTACTACGGCTTTTGCCGGCTAACGAAGTTTTGTTTTTGCCTCAAGTCAAATTGGGTGGCCCAACCCCCCCCCCCCACCTCCCCTTCCACTCCCCGTTAGGGACGCAGTTAGGTTGCCCATTTAGAAATGCTCTCTTTAATGTTAACCTTCGTCACACCCTTCTTTTACAGGACGGCGGTTACATCCGCACTTTATATGCATGGTGGCCTGGTCGTGCCGCACAGTCGTATCTCCGTCCGGGATCCGACTCTATACCGGTCTGACGGGGTGCATTTGTCGCCAGCTGGCATGGTGATCTTCTTGGATGACATTATTCACGTTAGTTGTTTAGGTTTTTCGTTGCCTTAGTTAGTGTTTAGTTGTTCGTTAGTGTTTAGTTAGTTTTGTCGGCTTTTAGCCCCTCCTCTAGTTAGTGTTAGTTCGGTGGCGGCGGCAGGTTGGTAACCTGGCAGTTGGCCGGTTTCTGAACGGTTACTTAATTTTAACCATGAGTTCAAGGTTAGAAGTTTGGGTGAGCTTTTAGAAACATTTTTCTGAGTCGTTTGAATTAGTTTCCGGGCATCACTTTACCAAGTGGAGCCCATTAATTGGTATAAACATATGTGGATGGCGGGGCCGGTGGCCCGATTTTTACCTCGTAGGGGCTGAGCGTACCTCCATCCCTACAACTGTGGCTGGGCAGGGGTAGTGGCAGAAGGTCGACCCCTGTCCTTGGAATTTTGAATTTTTAATGTCCGGGATGGAGGCAGGAGGCCGATCCCGGAACATTGGGGGCAGAAGGCTCCCTCACACATATGTTTTTATTGCTTGCTTTTTTCTGTATTACAATGTTTTTTTCACCCATGTTACGTTTATTATGTTAACCGTTCTTCTCCCCGCCACCTTAGTTAGAGAGGGAAGTCTACATTTTAGTTTTAGTATTTAATAGGCCTTCCTCTCAGTCAGAAAATAAAAGCTGACCCCTTTCACGCCAATTACAGTTGTTGTGTCTTTATTTTATAGAATAAGTGTGCTTGAGTGGCGAGTGGATGCATCTGACGTGTGGAGTTTAAGACCGCGTAGGGAACATAATGTTACCGTAGCGGCATAAACGCACCGTCTGGGCCTCCGCAGCGCCACTCGAGGCATCACCTTGGCCTGTGAGGGGTTAATGGTTTTTTGCTGGGAGGAACGTAGAGAGAGGGCTGGGGGCCTATTGGCTGCATCATGAGAGGGGGCTGGCCTGTCATGCATATATGCAGCTGGCAGGATACTTCCTGCCTCTCTTCCAGCTCTTTTTTCGTGACCCGCCCTCCCTCCCTGGGGACTTGGTTTCTGTTCAGCAGCTGTGTCATTGTGTCGGCTTTGGGTGGCCGGTTTCTGAACGGTTACTTAATTTTAACCATGAGTTCAAGGTTAGAAGTTTGGGTGAGCTTTTAGAAACATTTTTCTGAGTCGTTTGAATTAGTTTCCGGGCATCACTTTACCAAGTGGAGCCCATTAATTGGTATAAACATATGATGGCGGGGCCGGTGGCCCGATTTTTACCTCGTAGGGGCTGAGCGTACCTCCATCCCTACAACTGTGGCTGGGCAGGGGTAGTGGCAGAAGGTCGACCCCTATCCTTGGAATTTTTAATTTTTAATGTCCGGGATGGAGGCAGGAGGCCGGTCCCGGAACATTGGGGGCAGAAGGCTCCCTCACACATATGATTTTATTGCTTGCTTTTTTCTGTATTACAATGTTTTTTTCACCCATGTTACGTTTATTATGTTAACCGTTCTTCTCCCCGCCACCTTAGTTAGAGAGGGAAGTCTACATTTTAGTTTTAGTATTTAATAGGCCTTCCTCTCAGTCAGAAAATAAAAGCTGACCCCTTTCACGCCAATTACAGTTGTTGTGTCTTTATTTTATAGAATAAGTGTGCTTGAGTGGCGAGTGGATGCATCTGACGTGTGGAGTTTATTAATAAAAAAATTAGTCTTAAATTTTTTTATAGAAAATTAATAAAAAAATATAAAAAAAGAAAAAATAATTAAAAAAAGGCACGGATAAAGATTAGATCAGTAGTTAAAATTGCTTTGAGAGAAAGAAGGTGGTCCCTTAATTAGGTAGACAGGAAATGAGAAAGCAGAGATAGACCTGCAGACAGAAAAGGAAAAAGATAGGTGAGGGAAGGTGGTACTGCAGGGGCAGTGGTGGAAGTAGATGTAGCATTAAGGACAGTCAGTAGATGGAAAGTGGGAAGCCTGGCACCAGAGGTGTATCTAGGGTACCGGGCGCCCCTGGCAAAGTAAGGGACTAACCCCCCCCCCCCCATATTTGAAATAGGGAAGGTGCCTGGGCAAAAAAGGTGCATGATCTTGTGGGAAAGGGGCATGACCACACAATAGTACTCCATACCTTCCAACTTTTTAACAGAAGAAAGAGGGACCCTTGGTGTGGCAGGAAAAGGGGGCGTGGCCTCCAAAAAGGGGGCGTGGATTCACTGGAGTGCCGTAATTGCGAACCACGCCCCCCGGTTTTCGTCACTGAGGGGGCATGCCCAGCGCTCTGGGAGCTGCTGGCATGCCCTCTCTCTGACTGCACTGAATACACGCTGTGCGCATGCGCACAGCAACTATTCACCGCTGCTCTGCTAAGCAACTGCCCCCCCCCCCCCACAGCGGAACACTGCGGCCAAGGGTGGGACAGCGGGACAGTCCCCAAAAAACGGGACTGTCCCACGAAAATCGGGACAGTTGGGAGGTATGGTACTCCCAATTCAAATTACATTACACAGTAGTACCCCTTATACACATTATGTCACACCATAGTGCCCCTTACACATCATGCCCACACAGTAATCCTTGTCACACTGTGGAGAAATCAGCAGTGCCTAGCCAAGGAGGGGCACTGCCCAGCGAAGTTTCCTGCAGTCAGGGGGTATAATCAAATATTAATGGCAGTGAAAAGGTATCTCTGCATACTACCTAGTAGTGGTGATGTAGTGATATATTAAGAATAGCATTCTAGTAGTTTATTTTGAGTTTCTTCACTGTGGTGCATTGTGGTGCCGAACACCGGTGCCAGCTCTTGGCTGCTGTGTGAACCATCAGCCCAGGCACTGCCACTACTAGATGATTCCACTCCCTGGCCAAGGATGGCACCACCAGGCAGCGTCCCCTCCTCAGCCAGTGCACCTGGTGAGTGTCATCCTGGCCAATGGGTAGATAACCTCCTGTCCCCAGCACATAACCGTAGTCCCCACCCCATCCCAGCACATAGAAGTAGTCCCCCTCCTCCTCCCAGCACATAAATGTAAGAGGTGCGGCTGCGCGTGTGGTGGTGCCTGCTGCCGTGCAGGTGTAGATTCGGTACTCACCAGGCGCCGCTCTCTCTCACCTTCAGGTACCGGAACCTTCAACGGACCTGGCAATCTTCAATCGGATCCGGACACAGCGATTCCCTCTCGGAGCTGACCGACGACCGAGCTGAGGAGAGAATAGTTTACCTTTCAGGGGGTATCGACCCTTCTTCCACTGGGAAAAGGGGATACCCCAGGGGTGACCGCGACCTTCACCGGTTGGATGAAAGGTCATCACTGGCACAAAGCCTCAGCCACCCAGCTTTCACACACTCGCGCTCTCGCACGTAGTGTGATGAAAAGGATTCTCACGTCCGTGAGCAATCCCGACTCCGGCGCTCGGGGACAGACAAGGGACAAACATACACGGATGCTACTCACCGTCACAAGTCTTGCACTCCGATCTTCTCCACTTACAGGTCCCTGTAAGGAGGCAAAGAGAAACAGCCGTGCAGGGCCAAGAACTACCCTAGTGTGCGTCCGCTACACTAGCTACATAAACAGAGCCCTCAAACTAGCTCGTGTGAGTGGTGCAACACAACTATGCACAACTTAAACAAACAGACACTTTGCCCTGCACGGTAACAACATACACAATATCGGAATACAAGATCACACGGTGCTGTCCCCTTTACACCCCTACCTCTGGAAAGGGGGTGGGCGCCGCACGGCCTACCCACCTCCTGTACCTTCCCTTATGTGGGCCCCAGGGCCTGCCTACCTAAATACCTCAGGGTGGCCTGGGCCTAGCGCCCAGTGCCACCTTTATTCACCTCGGGGGTCTTATTCACTGGGCCTAGCGCCCCCTAGCTGCACACAGGCCGGAGGCCTGATTTCGCCCACGGGCCTAGCGCCCGCCTAACTTGTTGCCCGTTGGGTGACCTGGGCCTTGTGCCAAGGGTCACCTTATCATATCCCTAATCGGCCAAAATACACTAGGGCCTAATGCACCCTATTTGGCCCCCAGGCCTAGTGCCTGTTTCACCCCTCGGGCCTAATGCCCGCCTAACTGTCTCGCAGCCCTGTGGCCTGACTATCCGGGCCGGGGGTTTCCCGGCTACTCATGGCCACGGGCCTGGAGGGCCCGACTAAATGCCCCACGGGCCGGGAGGGCCCGACTACTTGCCCACAGGCCGGGAGGGCCTGACTGTGCTCACGGGCCTAATGCCCGAACACCCGGTGGTCTAGGGAGGAGCGGGTACAGGGGCACCTGAAAAGGGCCTACCTGACCCGCTGGGAGAGGCACCAGGGGGGAGCTTCGCCAGCCCTTTGCTTCCCACCCCTGGTGACCTCTCTGGCGCTGTTCTTTAATCTTCGGCCGCTGGCCCGTCCTGGCCAGCGGCGCCGCCGTCGCCTCGCCGCGTCCAGCCGCCGCTGGACATCTTCTTCCTGCCGCCGGACGTCTTCAGGCCTCTTCCGCGGCCACCCGAGCTCCCACCGCGACATCTTCTTCCTCGCGCCGCCGGGATCTTCGCCGCTCCTCTCTCTGCTCTTCCAGCCCGGCGTCCTCTTCTGCCTTCGCGCTCAAATGCCCCCGCAGCCTCTGGTCCGGTGCAGGGAAAAGGGTAATCCCTACACCGGACACCCGCCGCCACACACTGACAGGCGCTGGGGACAGACAAGCTGTCCCAGCGCTGTCAGCGACATTGTCCCGCAGGGGACATAGGCTCCCTGGCTGCTGCAGCTGGAATGTGTCCTGTAAAACAGGACACATTCCCACATTTCCCCCCCCCTTTTTCCTTTGTAGTCCCTACAAAGGTCTCCACGACGTCCCTTGTCCGCGGGTCAGGGAATTCCGAGGTCCCGCCGGCGAGGTTGTGTTCGAGGGCCCAGCCCGGACGGGCTGTGACCCCACATCCTTCCACCTCCAGCTCCGGGTTCCTCTTCTTCGTTCCTCCTGACCTCCATCGGTGGATCCTCTGGGGAAGTGGCATCTCCCCACGGTCGCTCAACGTGGGCCACCAAGGGGAATCTTCCTCCACGGGGACAGCAGTCCCCCACTCTTGGCCTTCCAGATCGTCTGGGACATCGTCCCTGTCTTCAGGGCGTGGTACCGACCACCACCCAACAGCGGAATCCTCCGGGGCATCCATTTCCTCCCGGGCAACAGCCATCATATGTCGAATTTCCTCGTGGGGCATCTCCAAAGGTCCTATGTCTTCCTCTGGAACGGGTCCTCCCACGGCATCACGATCCTCTCCCCGTACGTCCGTCTATTTCAGCACTTCCGGCAGGTATTCTTGCTCCAGGACTATCTCCTCCTTTTCACGGAGGGCATTCAACTGGGAGCACGACTCTACCCGATCCTGCCAGTCACTCTCGTCGGCGCTTCCGATGCCAGAGTCGTCCTCCATCTGTTCTTGGAGGGATTCGTCGGCGGACAGCTCACCGTAGTCCGAGTCCTCCTCCGATATCTGGACTGGGGTATTATTTTCCTCATCAGCGTACTTAGTCTCTTCCGCTGGTACCTCTGCTTCCTCAGCGTACTCCCTCGCTTCCGCTGGCATCGTTACTTCCTCAGCGTACTCCTTCGCTTCCGCTGGCATCTCTAGGTACCCAGGACACATCTGTTCCGCACGTCCTGGGCGTGGACGGTTCCATCGCGGGGAGATTCCGGACGTCTCCGTCACTGGGTCTTCACGCTTTTCTTCACAGCGTGGTCTCTTCACCTCCCAGTCGTCCACCTCCGCCTTATGCGGGAAAGGATTCTGCCTTACTGGGGTCACTTTCTTGGGACAAAGTAGGTCCGCGGCATCTTCCCAGGGGCACTCACTGGCCGCATGTCCTGGTCGCTGACACTTCCAACAAGGGAGGGCCACTGCCACCTTCTCCAAGACGGGTTCCTTGTCCACCTCCTTCACTGGGGAATCTTCACCCGTTGATTCCGGCTCAGAGGAAATGGGCACCTGCGAACTAACTTCAAGCAGGGTCTTCTGCTCCATTTCCCTGGTTTCCTCCTCCCATCTCTGGGCGCGACCATCTGCAATCATCCGGTCTTCATTCCACGGACAATCAGGAAGCGCATATCCTCTCGCCTCGCAGAGCGCACACACAGGCTCTGCAGCCACCTGGTCCCAAAGCTGCTGACGAGACTCCGTCATCTGCTTCACCGTGGTCTCGTAGTCCGTCCTGTCTTCAGTCCATGGACATTCCAGGAGCCGATGCCGGGGATCTCCACAGCTTTCACACCAGGAATCAACCTCGTCTTCGCTCCACTCTTCGTCCCAGGGACAACTGTTATGCTCATGCCCGTAGTTTCCGTAGAGCAAACACCAGGACTCCTTCTTCACTTGGCCCTGCTGACGTCTTCGGTCCGCTTCTTGGACCACCTTCTTTGGGGACGTCTCTCGCCACGTACACTCGTCGGCAAAGTACCCTGTTTGCCGACATCTCTTGCAGGGCGTCACAGCGGCCTCCTTGCGCCCCTTCTCCCGGCGCTCTTCTTTTCCACGCTGGACTGACCGCTGCACCATCTTCAGGAGGTCTGCCCCAGACACCGTCACCCAGTCGCTCTGGTCCGCACATGTCCGGGGGTGAGTCTGTTCCGGAGCCGTCCGCAGGGAGGTCATCTTGGTGGCGTTCCACATCGTGTCCGTGGTCCGGTATCCTTGATCCTGCCGACTACGCCAAAATGTAAGAGGTGCGGCTGCGCGTGTGGTGGTGCCTGCTGCCGTGCAGGTGTAGATTCGGTACTCACCAGGCGCCGCTCTCTCTCACCTTCAGGTACCGGAACCTTCAACGGACCTGGCAATCTTCAATCGGATCCGGACACGGCGATTCCCTCTCGGAGCTGACCGACGACCGAGCTGAGGAGAGAATAGTTTACCTTAAAGGGGGTATCGACCCTTCTTCCACTGGGAAAAGGGGATACCCCAGGGGTGACCGCGACCTTCACCGGTTGGGTGAAAGGTCATCACTGGCACAAAGCCTCAGCCACCCAGCTTTCACACACTCGCGCTCTCGCACGTAGTGTGATGAAAAGGATTCTCACGTCCGTGAGCAATCCCGACTCCGGCGCTCGGGGACAGACAAGGGACAAACATACACGGATGCTACTCACCGTCACAAGTCTTGCACTCCGATCTTCTCCACTTACAGGTCCCTGTAAGGAGGCAAAGAGAAACAGCCGTGCAGGGCCAAGAACTACCCTAGTGTGCGTCCGCTACACTAGCTACATAAACAGAGCCCTCAAACTAGCTTGTGTGAGTGGTGCAACACAACTATGCACAACTTAAACAAACAGACACTTTGCCCTGCACGGTAACAACATACACAATATCGGAATACAAGATCACACGGTGCTGTCCCTTTACACCCATACCTCTGGAAAGGGGGTGGGCGCCGCACGGCCTACCCACCTCCTGTACCTTCCCTTATGTGGGCCCCATGCCTGCCTACCTAAATACCTCAGGGTGGCCTGGGCCTAGCGCCCAGTGCCACCTTTATTCACCTCGGGGGTCTTATTCACTGGGCCTAGCGCCCCCTAGCTGCACACAGGCCGGAGGCCTGATTTCGCCCACGGGCCTAGCACCCGCCTAACTTGTTGCCCGTTGGGTGACCTGGGCCTTGTGCCCAAGGTCACCTTATCATATCCCTAATCGGCCAAAATACACTAGGGCCTAATGCACCCTATTTGGCCCCCAGGCCTAGTGCCTGTTTCACCCCTCGGGCCTAATGCCCGCCTAACTGTCTCGCAGCCCTGTGGCCTGACTATCCGGGCCGGGGGTTTCCCCGGCTACTCATGGCCACGGGCCTGGAGGGCCCGACTAAATGCCCCACGGGCCGGGAGGGCCCGACTACTTGCCCACAGGCCGGGAGGGCCTGACTGTGCCCACGGGCCTAATGCCCGAACACCCGGTGGTCTAGGGAGGAGCGGGTACAGGGGCACCTGAAAAGGGCCTACCTGACCCGCTGGGAGAGGCACCAGGGGGGAGCTTCGCCAGCCCTTTGCTTCCCACCCCTGGTGACCTCTCTGGCGCTGTTCTTTAATCTTCGGCCGCTGGCCCGTCCTGGCCAGCGGCGCCGCCGTCGCCTCGCCGCGTCCAGCCGCCGCTGGACATCTTCCTGCCGCCGAACGTCTTCAGGCCTCTTCCGCGGCCACCCGAGCTCCCACCGCGACGTCTTCTTCCTCGCGCCGCCGGGATCTTCGCCGCTCCTCGGCGCGGCCTCCTCTCTCTGCTCTTCCCGCCCGGCGTCCTCTTCTGCCTTCGCGCTCCCGCGCGCGGTCTTTTCTTCAGGCTCCCGCCCGGCGTCTGACGCCAGGGGCCAGGGGCGGGGCCTATGACGCGGCGAGCGCCGATTGGCTCGACGCGCCCCTCTCCGATTGGCTGCCGCTCCGGGAGCAGCGATTGGCTCCCGGAGGGCGCCAACATTCAAATGCCCCCGCAGCCTCTGGTCCGGTGCAGGGAAAAGGGTAATCCCTGCACCGGACACCCGCCGCCACACACTGACAGGCGCTGGGGACAGACAAGCTATCCCAGCGCTGTCTGCGACGTTGTCCCGCAGGGGACATAGGCTCCCTGGCTGCTGCAGCTGGAATGTGTCCTGTAAAACAGGACACATTCCCACATAGACGTAGTCCCCACCCTCTCCCAGCACATAGAAGTAGTCCCCATCCCGCTCCCAGCACATAGACGTAGTCTCCATCCCGCTCATAGTACGTAGACGTAGTCCCCTTCCTCCTCACAGCACATACAAGTAGTCCCCATCCCGCTCCCAGCACATAGCCATGGTCTCCCCCCTCCCAGCACATAGCCACGGTCTCCCCCCTCTCTGCACATAGCCATGGTCTCCCCCCTCCCTGCATATAGTCTTTTCCCCTCCTTGCATATAGTCCTCTCCCCTCCTTGCATATAGTCCTCTCCCCTCCCAGCACAGAGTCTTCCCCTCCCTGCATATAGTCCTCTCCCCTCCCAGCACAGAGTCTCCCCCCTCTCTGCATATACTGTAGTCCTCCCCACTCCCTGCATATAGTCATCTCCCCTCCCAGCGCAGGGTCTCCCCGCCCCCTTGCATATAGTCCTCTCCCCTCCCAGAACATAGGCCCTCATTCCGAGTTGTTCGCTCGCTAGCTGCTTTTAGCAGCCGTGCAAACGCTAAGCCGCCGCCCTCTGGGAGTGTATCTTAGCTTAGCAGAAGTGCGAACGAAAGTATAATAATTTTGTGCAGCTTCAGAGTAGCTCCAGACCTACTCCTAGCTTGCGATCACTGCAGACTATTTAGTTCCTGTTTTGACGTCACGAACACGCCGTGCGTTCGGCCAGCCACGCCTGCGTTTTTATCTGGCACGCCCAGGCCCGGCGCTACCCGCTCAGCGAAGGGATGCAGTGCAGGGAGGCGCTGGGACAGAGAGGCGCTTTCCCTGCTCTGAATCCCTTCACTGCTGCGCCGTCCTGTCCCCCCTGCTGCCGCTGTGTCTGTCACTGTATGACAGTCACTGGCAGCAGCGCCTGCAGAATCTAAAACCTCCTGCCTCCCCTCCCTGTGTGACAGCGGCTGAGTACGGGACAGAAGGGGGCGGAGCTAAACGGACCGAAAGGGGGCGGGGCTAAACGGGACAGAAGGGGCGGAGCTACACTGACCAGGCTGCAGTACAGAGGGAGACTGGCTTAGGTAAGTGGTGGGTGTGTGTGTGTGTGTGTGTGTGTGTGTGTGTGTGTGTGTGTGTGTGTGTGTGTGTGTGCATATGGTGGGTGGTGGGTGTGTATGTGTGTGTATATATGTGTGAATTGTGTGTGTGAGGTATGTCTGCGTACGCGCACTTTATGGACCCTAGTACTGGGGGGGGCATTACGTATAATGACGCTACTACTGGGGGAGGCCATTACATGCAAGGACGCTACTACTACTGGGGGGGCATTACGTATAAGGACGCTACTACTACAGGGGGGCATTACGTGAAACTACGCTACTACTGGGGTCGCCATTATTTATAAGGACGATACTACTACTAGGGGGGAATTACGTATAAGGATGTTACTACTACTGTGGGTGCACTACGTATAAGGATGCTACTACTACAGGGGGGGCTTTACGCGTAACGACGCTACTACTACTGGGAGGGTGCATTACGTATAAGGACGCTACTACAGGGGGGGCATTACGCGTAACAACGCTACTACTGCTGGGGGGGGCATTACTTATAAGGACGCTACTAGTACTACGGGGGAATTACATATAAGGAGGCTTCTACTGGGGGTGCATTATGTATAAGGACGCTACTACTACTGTGGGGCATTACGTATATGGACGATACTACTATTATGGGGAATTACGTATAAGGACCCTTTTACTACTGGGGGTGCACTACGTATAAGGACGCTACTACTGCTGGGGGGGGCATTACGTATAAGAACGCAACTACTACTTGGGGGCATTATATAGAAGGACGCTACTATTACTCGGGGGGGCATTACGTATAACAATGCTACCACTACTAGAGGGGCATTACGTATAAGGATGCTACTACTGGGGGGGCATTATGCATAAGGACGCTACTACTACAGGGGGGGGGGGGGCATTACATGTAAAGATGCTACTACTGGGGGGGCCATTACGTATAAGGACGCTACTAGTACTGTGGGGGGGGCATTACGTATAAGGACGCTACTACTACTAGGGGGGAATTACGTACAAGGACGCTTCTACTACTGGGGGATCACTACGTATAAGGACGCTTCTACTACTGGGGGGGGCATTACGTATATAAGGACGCGTCTACTACTGGGGGTGCACTACGTATAAGGATGCTACTACTACTCTGGGTGCATTATGTATAAGGATGCTACTACTACTGGGGGGGCACTACGTATAAGGATGCTACTACTACTGGGGTGCATTACATATAAGGACGCTACTACTACGGGTGGGGCATTACGTATAAGATTAATAAGATTGTGCTACATTGTGGCGTAATTTTAAATGGGGTACTATTGTGTGGCCATGCCCCTTAGTTGTGAGACCACACCCCTTTTCCCAGCGCACGCCAACGGAATATGGGAGGGCGCAATTTTATAGTTTGCAGGGGGGCGCCGAACACCCTAGCACCGGCCCTGGGCACGCCTGCGTTTTTTCACTCACTCCCTGAAAACGGCCAGTTGACACCCAGAAACACCCACTTCCTGTCAATCACTCTGTGGTCAGCAGTGCGACTGAAAAGCTTCGCTAGACCTTGTGTGAAACTACATCGTTCATTGTAAGAGTATGACGCGCGTGCGTATTGCGCCGCATACGCATGCGCAGAACTGCCTTTTTTTTGCTTGATTGCTGCGCTACAAACGAAAGCAGCTAGCGATCAACTCGGAATGACCACCATAGTCTCCCCCCTCCCTGCATATAGTCCTCTCCCCTCCCAGTACATAGGCCCTCATTCCGAGTTGATCGCTCGCTAGCTGCTTTTAGCAGCAGTGCAAACGCTAGCAGAATAGCAGAATAGCTAGCTTAATAGAAACGCTAGCTTAGCAGAATAGCAAACGACAGATTAGCAGAACTGCTCGAAAATCTTTCCCTGCAGTTTCTGAGCAGCTCCAGACCTACTCCTAGATTGCGATCACCTCAGTCCGTTTTGTTCCTGCTTTGACGTCACAAACACGCCCTGCGTTTGGCCAGCCACTCCACCGTTTCTCCAGCCACTCCTGTGTTTTTGCCAGACATGCCTGCGTTTTTTAGCACACTCACGGAAAACGCTCAGTTTCCGCCCAGAAACACCCACTTCCTGTCAATCACACACCGATCAGCAGAGCGACTGAAAAGCGTTGCACGCCCCTGTGTAAAATTGCTTAGTTTTGTGTGAATTTACTTGACGCGTGCGCCCTGCGGCCCATACGCATGCGCAGAACAGCCGGTTTTTAGCCTGATCGCTATGCTGCGAAAAACAGCAGCGAGCGAACAACTCGGAATGAGGACCATAGTCTCCCCCCTCCCTGCATATAGTCCTCTCCCCTCCCAGTACATAGGGGGTAATTCTGAGCTGATCACAGCAGCAATTTTGTTAGCAATTGGGCAAAACCATGGGGGTCATTCCGAGTTGGTCGCTATGTGTTTCGTTCGCACAACATATTCGCAATTCTGCGATAATGTTGCAAAATTGCGAACGTCCGCCCCCAACGTACTTCTGCTATTTCGTACGCAGTATTACACAAGGTAGGCGTATGCCATATTACAACGCAGTAATGCGAATCCAACGTATACGCACAAACTTCCTCGCAAAAATACGATGTCATCTTAGATTTACACATTCCTCTTAAATGTGCTGAGGCTTTAGCAAACAAACGCACAGCAATGTTTTTTGCCAATAATTAAGATGACACCTTGCAAGTCAAACTCAACAAGCGTCTCTCAATTTAAAAACCAATTAGTGTACTGATTGATTGTGTGCATGACCAATTAAGTCTGCAAAGAATACCTCAAGAACACTTTGTTGGCCTAATTGGACATTACCATATTTTTTTTTAAAGCAAGTGCAAGAGATGTGTAAACTGTGCCTGACATAAATGTAAATAGCATAATTTTGTGTGTTTGTTTATTGTGTGAATGTATGTGTTTACATTTGTTTTTTACAATATAACCTACTAAGTAACCTAATTTGTATGTAATAAATAAGAATAATGTTTAAAGTATTTTTTTTTTTTTGTTGTTGCTGTTGTTAGGTAACCAATTTTTCCTTTGCAATATGTTTTAATTTTTTAGCATTAAAAACATAACAATCGCATAATGGCGAAAAATTTTAATATTTTTTAAACATTTTTTTAACATATCAAAACTTAATTTTTTTTTTTTTAATATACATTTTTTAAAATTTTCAAGTTCACAGAGCATGCCCTCCAAATGGGCCTTCATGCGCTCAATGATGACTGAGGCTCTTCTGGGATCTCCAACGGCAACATCTGAAATGCAGAGTAAAAAATCAATTTTAAACATAACTCACATTACCTATTACTTCACAATTCCACAAAGCACACTTCCATATAAAATAATAAACATCATGGATGTATAAAAGACAAAACAGTAGCATACCAACACACAATCATACTCAGCAATTTTTGTCATAGCAAAATTAAAATGTGTTAAATTCTAACACACCATGATGTACATTTACTAAGCTGGGAGTAATATTTAGGTTGTGATGTTGTCCATAGCAACCAATAACATTCAACTTCTCTTCTAGAAGGTTGGAAATAAGTGTAACTTTGTTTTGTTTTGGTTGCTATGGTAAACATCCAATCTTGTATCACACCCCCAAATTAGTACATGTAACCCCATACTGGTCTTCATTCACATCTGTGTTGAAACAGACTTGTTTTTTGTGCTGTTTTGACCTGCATCATCACAATGCATATCAACATCTTCAGAAGGACAACATATCCTAGCATGCCCACAATCCCTGAAAGGCTGCCTTACAAAATTATGTTGTTTTTTTTTATTTTTATTTTATAATAATTGCATTTTGTGATTGTAACTTACACAACACAAATCATTGTGTCCTTATGCTGGATAACAAAGTGACTCCTGCGACTTTTGAATTAAAATATTGCAACACCAAAGCTCAATTGTTAAAGTTAAAACACACAAAAATTAACACTCTGCTCTAAATGTGTTGCATATAATGTTTAATATCCAAACCGTGTTGTGCATGCAAACCTGTCGACATAGTCATTATCAACCAGATGTACACACTGTACATATAATGTCCCACACACAAATGTGAATGCATCATCCATACCATGATGAAGAAGACGAGCATTTAACCTAGAGAAAAGATTGGCCATTGTACAACATTTTTTGTTTAAGATTGTTTGTTGTATATTTCTTAATTTTAACAAAGGAATGTGTCCGAACTTACTTTCCTCAACCACTTGTCCACCTCCCTCTACTGCCTCTGGTGCCTCTGCTGCCCATTCGGTGTCACATGTAGGCTGGCTTGGTGATGGAGGCTGGATGGGGGATAGGTGCTGGCTGGGGGATGGAGGCTGGAGGGGTGAGGTTGGCTGGATGGGGGATGGGTGCAGGAGGGTGGGGGGTGTTTTTTTGGGACACAGCGGGTGAGGGGGGCAGAGAGGGGAATTTATCCAAAGAGTGGGCTTGGGCTGGAGAGGGGGTGTGGGCTGGAGAGGGGGTTTGTGCAGGAGAGGCTGAGGTGGCAGGAGAGGGGGATTGGGCAGGAGAGGCTGAGGTGGCAGGAGAGGGGGATTGGGCAGGAGAGGCTGAGGTGGCAGGAGAGGGGGTTTGTGCAGGAGAGGCTGAGGTGGCAGGAGAGGGGGATTGGGCAGGAGAGGCAGAGGTGGCAGGAGAGGAGGATTGGCCAGGAGAGGTGGTGTGGCGTGGAGAGGGGGATTGGGAAAGAGAGTGGGCTTGGGCAGAAGAGGGGGATTGGGCCGGAGAGGGGGATTGGGCAGGAGAGGGTGAGGGTGATCGTGAAGGGGATGGTGATGGGGAATGTTGCTGGGGTTGCCTCCCAGCACCAGCACTTTGCCCTTGTGCTCGCCCTATAATGACATATGTTAAATTTATCAAAAAGCATAATCATTTTGAACCACAGCATATTCCTATTACTCTGTTCTGTACCATGTTAAAGAGACAGGGTTAACATTACTAAGTTAGTAAAATATATTTTATGGTGATGTTGGCCTTAACAAACAAACCTATTCTAACTAAACTTTATTAAATACCTTCTATCCATAAAAAACTATATTCACATTTTTAATTATAAACAACATCCCCAATTTTAAAAAACCCCCACACATTTTGTAAAAAACAAAAACCACTGAGCAGGTTATTGTGTTCAGTTTTCTGCCTGTGTAGTAATTATGCACAACAACATACAGTCAGTACCATACCTCCCAACATGAGTCTCTCCAGGAGGGACAGAATGTTCTGCTCCGTCACTTCACTCTTAATGTATGATTGCCATCACTTGTGCATAGAAAACTTGAGAATAACAATTAAGTTACAAATCCATAAGCAGAGTATTGTGTTCCTCTTGCAAAAGCTCATATTGGGAGGTATGCATCACTGCATAACCTACCTACACACACTCATGCAAATTTTTTTTGGGCAAATTTTTGCACTCACACTTAACGAAAGTATGCAAAGGTTATGCGTAAAACCCGTTAGGTCACGAAATGTTACTTACTGCGGACACGTAGGTTCCTGATCTGTTGGCGGAGCTCCGCTAGGAGGTCTGGCGTGCGCCTCCGCAGGTCGCTCCAGCGCCTCTCTAACTGTATTACGCTCCTGCGGCAGCGGAGGCGGCTCCGTAACAGGCGGCGGACCTCCACGTAGGCCTCGCGTTTAACCCTATTTGGGATAAATCGCCCTACGCGGCCTACGCGTCGGTCCATCACCGCCACTAGCACGCGGAGTTCCCGCCGTGTGAAGGGTGCTGCACGCATCATGGCAATGGCGTTTTCCTTATTTGGGCATATATTTATAGTGTGTGTTAGCATGTGATTGGTCTAAAATCTATGCTGTCATTAAAATAAACTTTATTGATGTCTGCAATGCTGTGAAGAGCAGTGTATAGTTCGCTAGAGCGGAAATACGCAGTCGCGGAAGAGCATGTTAAAAGTCTAAACTATTCTCACAAAAACCCCAACACACACACACACACACACACACACACACACACACACACACACACACACACACACACACACACACACACACATTGTATAAAATTAACACAAAACTCTGTGTACTCACCACATTTTGTGTGATAAATCAGCTGCACAGTCACAAAGTGCCCAACATTTAGTAACATATGTTGGGGGTAAAATGTAAAAAAAAAACAGGATTAATTATTGGGAAAAAAAAACAATATTTTGCAACGTCACATTATTATATTCAAAGAAAAAACATTGTAAGCTTAACATGTTTTTTATTAAATTTTAAAAACATAATAAGATATTCACACACACCCTAACAATTACACAATGACCTTACAATAGCAACCTAAATTACATCTGAGCAAAATGACCATAAGCATACAGAGTTTTCTCTATCGTCCTAGTGGATGCTGGGGTTCCTGAAAGGACCATGGGGAATAGCGGCTCCGCAGGAGACAGGGCACAAAAAGTAAAGCTTTTTCGATCAGGTGGTGTGCACTGGCTCCTCCCCCTATGACCCTCCTCCAGACTCCAGTTAGATTTTTGTGCCCGGCCGAGAAGGGTGCAATCTAGGTGGCTCTCCTAAAGAGCTGCTTAGAGAAAGTTTAGCTAGGTTTTTTATGTTACAGTGATTCCTGCTGGCAACAGGATCACTGCAGCGAGGGACTGAGGGGAGAAGGAGTCAACTCACCTGCGTGCAGGATGGATTGGCTTCTTGGCTACTGGACATCAAGCTCCAGAGGGACGATCACAGGTACAGCCTGGATGGTCACCGGAGCCGCGCCGCCGGCCCCCTTGCAGATGCTGAAGACAGAAGAGGTCCAGAATCGGCGGCTGAAGACTCCTGCAGTCTTCTAAAGGTAGCGCACAGCACTGCAGCTGTGCGCCATTTTCCTCTCAGCACACTTCACACGGCAGTCACTGAGGGTGCAGGGCGCTGGGAGGGGGGCGCCCTGGGAGGCAAAATAGTACCTATAAAGGCTAAAAATACCTCACATATAGCCCTAGAGGCTATATGGAGATATTTAACCCCTGCCTGATTTCTCAAAATAGCGGGAGACGAGCCCGCCGGAAAAGGGGCGGGGCCTATCTCCTCAGCACACGGCGCCATTTCCTCTCACAGCTCCGCTGGTCAGGACGGCTCCCAGGTCTCTCCCCTGCACTGCACTACAGAAACAGGGTAAAACAGAGAGGGGGGGCAAATTTATGGCGATATTTTTATATAACAAAGCAGCTATAGGGGAGCACTTATGATAAGGCTATCCCTGATATATATATAGCGCTTTTGGTGTGTGCTGGCAAACTCTCCCTCTGTCTCCCCAAAGGGCTAGTGGGTCCTGTCTTCATTAGGAGCATTCCCTGTGTGTCTGCTGTGTGTCGGTACGTGTGTGTCGACATGTATGAGGACGATATTGGTGTGGAGGCGGAGCAATTGCCAAATATGGGGATGTCACCTCCTAGGGGGTCGACACCAGAATGGATGCCTTTATTTATGGAACTACGGGATAGTGTCAACACGCTAAAGCAGTCGTTTGACGACATGAGACGGCCGGACAATCAATTAGTGCCTGTCCAGGCGACTCAAACACCGTCAGGGGCTGTGAAACGCCCTTTGCCTCAGTCGGTCGACACAGACCCAGACACAGGCGATGACTCCAGTGGTGACGGTGACGAATCAACCGTATTTTCCAGTAGGGCCACACGTTATATGATTTTGGCAATGAAGGAGGCGTTACATTTAGCTGATACTACAGGTACCACTAAACAGGGTATTATGTGGGGTATGAAAAAACTACCTATAGTTTTTCCTGAATCAGAAGAACTAAATGACGTGTGTAATGAAGCGTGGGTTGCCCCTGATAAAAAGCTGATAATTTCAAAGAAATTATTGGCATTATACCCTTTCCCGCCAGAGGTTAGGGAGCGCTGGGAAACACCTCCTAGGGTGGACAAGGCGCTAACACGCTTATCTAAACAAGTGGCGTTACCCTCTCCTGAGACGGCCGCACTTAAAGATCCATCAGATAGGAGGATGGAAAATATCCAAAAAAGTATATACACACATGCAGGTGTTATACTACGACCAGCTGTAGCAACTGCCTGGATGGGCAGTGCGGGGGTAGTTTGGTCAGAATCCCTGATTGAAAATATTGATACCCTGGACAGGGACAATATTTTACTGTCGTTAGAACAAATAAAGGATGCATTTCTTTATATGCGTGATGCACAGAGGGATATATGCACACTGGCATCACGGGTAAGTGCTATGTCCATTTCGGCCAGAAGAGCTTTATGGACGCGACAGTGGACAGGCGATGCGGATTCAAAACGGCATATGGAAGTTTTGCCGTATAAGGGGGAGGAGTTATTTGGAGTCGGTCTATCAGATTTGGTGGCCACGGCTACAGCCGGGAAATCCACCTTTCTACCTCAAGTCACTCCCCAACAGAAAAAGGCACCGACTTTTCAACCGCAGCCCTTTCGTTCCTTTAAAAATAAGAGAGCAAAGGGCTATTCATATTTGCCACGAGGCAAAGGTCGAGGGAAGAGACAGCAACACGCAGCTCCTTCCCAGGATCAGAAGCCCTCCCCGGCTTCTACAAAAGCCTCAGCATGACGCTGGGGCTTCTCAAGCGGACTCGGGGACGGTGGGCGGTCGTCTCAAAAATTACAGCGCGCAGTGGGCTCACTCGCAAGTAGATCCCTGGATCCTGCAGATAATATCTCAGGGATACAGGTTGGAATTAGAGACAGATCCACCTCGCCGTTTCCTGAGGTCTGCTTTACCAACGTCCCCCTCCGAAAGGGAGACGGTGTTGGAAGCCATTCACAAGCTGTACTCTCAGCAGGTGATAGTCAAGGTACCTCTTCTGCAACAAGGGAAGGGGTATTATTCCACTCTTTTTGTGGTACCGAAACCGGATGGCTCGGTAAGGCCTATTCTAAATCTGAAGTCCTTGAACCTGTACATAAAGAAGTTCAAGTTCAAAATGGAGTCACTCAGAGCAGTGATAGCGAACCTGGAAGAGGGGGACTTTATGGTATCCTTGGACATCAAGGATGCGTATCTCCACGTTCCAATTTACCCCTCACACCAGGGGTACCTCAGGTTCGTTGTACAAAACTGTCACTATCAGTTTCAGACGCTGCCGTTCGGATTGTCCACGGCACCTCGGATCTTTACAAAGGTAATGGCCGAGATGATGATTCTTCTTCGAAGAAAAGGCGTATTAATTATCCCATACTTGGACGATCTCCTAATAAGGGCGAGGTCCAGAGAACAGCTAGAGATGGGATTAGCACTGTCTCAAGAAGTGCTAAAACAGCACGGGTGGATTCTGAATATTCCAAAATCCCAGTTAATGCCGACAACTCGTCTGCTGTTCCTAGGGATGATTCTGGACACGGTTCAGAAAAAGGTTTTTCTCCCGGAGGAAAAAGCCAAGGAGTTATCCGAGCTTGTCAGGAACCTCCTAAAACCAGGAAAGGTGTCTGTACATCAATGCACAAGAGTCCTGGGAAAAATGGTGGCTTCTTACGAAGCGATTCCATTCGGCAGATTCCACGCAAGAATTTTCCAAAGGGATCTGTTGGACAAATGGTCAGGGTCGCATCTTCAGATGCACCTACGGATAACCCTGTCTCCAAGGACAAGGGTGTCTCTTCTGTGGTGGTTGCAGAGTGCTCATCTATTGGAGGGCCGCAGATTCGGAATACAGGATTGGATCCTGGTGACCACGGACGCCAGCCTGAGAGGCTGGGGAGCAGTCACACAAGGAAGAAACTTCCAGGGAGTATGGACGAGCCTGGAAACGTCTCTTCACATAAACATTCTGGAACTAAGAGCAATATACAATGCTCTAAACCAGGCAGAACCTCTGCTTCAGGGAAAACCGGTATTGATCCAGTCGGACAACATCACGGCAGTCGCCCATGTGAACAGACAGGGCGGCACAAGAAGCAGGAGGGCAATGGCAGAAGCTGCAAGGATTCTTCGCTGGGCAGAGAATCATGTGATAGCACTGTCAGCAGTGTTCATCCCGGGAGTGGACAACTGGGAAGCAGACTTCCTCAGCAGACACGATCTTCACCCGGGAGAGTGGGGACTTCATCCAGAAGTCTTCCACATGCTGGTAACCCGTTGGGAAAGACCAATGGTGGACATGATGGCGTCTCGCCTCAACAAAAAACTGGACAGGTATTGCGCCAGGTCAAGAGATCCGCAGGCAATAGCTGTGGACGCGCTGGTAACGCCTTGGGTGTACCAGTCGGTGTATGTGTTTCCTCCTCTGCCTCTCATACCAAAAGTATTGAGAATTATACGGCAAAGAGGCGTAAGAACGATACTAGTGGTTCCGGATTGGCCAAGGAGGACTTGGTACCCGGAACTTCAAGAGATGATCACGGAAGATCCGTGGCCTCTACCTCTAAGGAGGGACTTGCTTCAGCAGGGTCCCTGTCTGTTTCAAGACTTACCGCGGCTGCGTTTGACGGCATGGCGGTTGAACGCCGGATCCTAAAGGAAAGAGGCATGCCGGAAGAAGTCATTCCTACTTTGATTAAAGCAAGGAAGGAAGTAACCGTGCAACATTATCACCGAATTTGGCGAAAATATGTTGCGTGGTGCGAAGATCGGAGTGCTCCGACGGAGGAATTTCAACTGGGTCGATTCCTATATTTCCTGCAATCAGGATTGTCAATGGGTCTCAAATTGGGATCTATTAAGGTTCAAATTTCGGCCCTGTCGATTTTCTTTCAAAAAGAATTGGCTTCAGTCCCTGAAGTCCAGACCTTTGTTAAGGGAGTGCTGCATATTCAGCCTCCTGTGGTGCCTCCAGTGGCACCGTGGGATCTAAATGTGGTTTTGGACTTCCTAAAATCTCATTGGTTTGAACCACTAAAAAAGGTGGATTTGAAATATCTCACATGGAAAGTGACCATGCTTCTAGCCCTGGCTTCTGCCAGGAGAGTGTCAGAATTGGCAGCTTTATCTTACAAAAGCCCATATCTGATTTTCCATTCGGACAGGGCAGAACTGCGGACTCGTCCGCATTTTCTCCCTAAGGTGGTGTCAGCATTTCATCTGAACCAGCCTATTGTAGTGCCTGCGGCTACAAGTGACTTGGAGGACTCCAAGTTACTGGACGTTGTCAGAGCATTAAAAATATATATTGCAAGGACAGCTGGAGTCAGAAAATCTGACTCGTTGTTTATATTGTATGCACCCAACAAGATGGGTGCTCCTGCGTCTAAGCAGACGATTGCTCGTTGGATCTGTAGCACAATCCAACTTGCACATTCTGTGGCAGGCTTGCCACAGCCTAAATCTGTAAAGGCCCACTCCACAAGGAAGGTGGGCTCATCTTGGGCGGCTGCCCGAGGGGTCTCGGCATTACAACTTTGCCGAGCAGCTACGTGGTCAGGGGAGAACACGTTTGTAAAATTTTACAAATTTGATACTCTGGCTAAGGAGGACCTGGAGTTCTCTCATTCGGTGCTGCAGAGTCATCCGCACTCTCCCGCCCGTTTGGGAGCTTTGGTATAATCCCCATGGTCCTTTCAGGAACCCCAGCATCCACTAGGACGATAGAGAAAATAAGATTTTACTTACCGATAAATCTATTTCTCGGAGTCCGTAGTGGATGCTGGGCGCCCATCCCAAGTGCGGATTATCTGCATAAGTTGTACATAGTTATTGTTAACTAATTCGGGTTATTGTTAAAGGAAGCCATCTTTCAGAGGCTCCGCTGTTATCATACTGTTAACTGGGTTTAGATCACAAGTTGTACGGTGTGATTGGTGTGGCTGGTATGAGTCTTACCCGGGATTCAAAATCCTCCCTTATTGTGTACGCTCGTCCGGGCACAGTACCTAACTGGAGTCTGGAGGAGGGTCATAGGGGGAGGAGCCAGTGCACACCACCTGATCGAAAAAGCTTTACTTTTTGTGCCCTGTCTCCTGCGGAGCCGCTATTCCCCATGGTCCTTTCAGGAACCCCAGCATCCACTACGGACTCCGAGAAATAGATTTATCGGTAAGTAAAATCTTATTTTTAGTACTTTCCAAAAACATAACAAAATACACTATACCTGAAATATTCTTGCACAATGCTTCGCTTCGCTTCCCCTCCGGGAAACTCTCCCACCACCAAATCTCCGGCCAACCCCTGGCTCCTCATCTGGCAATTCCTCTGTGTGAGGAAGCTCAACGCGACTCCTTACCGCGATGTTATGGAGTATAGCGCACAGGACCACTATTTTACTTGCCATCTCCGGAGAATACATGATGTCGCCACCAGTGCGGTGGAGCACACGAAAACGTCCTTTAAGGACCCCAATTGTGCGCTCCACCAGCTGTCTAGTGGCAGTAAGCGCGGAGTTAAATGCCGTCTGTGGTCCTGGCCTGGGCTTACGGTAAGGAGTCATGAGCCAGGGGGTGCAAGGATATCCACGGTCTCCTGTTTGATGAGAAAATAAAATTAGAATGAGAATATTATTTTGTTTTTAAAATTTTGCCAAAAAAAAAGTTTAAAGACTCACCCAATAACCACATGTCTTGCCGTGGACTTGATCTTAATCTCTGCCATATCCCTGATTGTCTAATGACATAGGCATCATGTGAGTTTCCAGGAAACTTGGCATTCAGGGAAAAGATCTGGAGGGATGGCCCACAAACAACCATTACATTCAGAGAATGAAACAGTTTCCTGTTTCTATAAATTTCTTCATTATGTCTTGGTGGCACAATAGCTACATGTGTGCCATCCACAACCCCAATAACATGTGGGAAGCGACTACCACCTTCCTCAAATTGCCGCTTCACCACATCTAGGGCACCATCATCCAAAGGCATAGCAATAAATTGCTTCACACGCTTTATGAAAGCCTGGCTGACACGCCGCAGGACCTTACTGAACTGTCCCTGCGACATGCCATCCAGGTCTCCCACAACATGTTGGTATGAACCTGTGGCAACAAAATGTAACACAGCAAGGAATTGTGTCAATGGTGGTATTGCTGTAGGATACCGAATTGAAGACTCCAGATCACTCTCTATTATGGAGAGAGTGTCTAGGATTAGATGTGGTGGCAGCCTGTATCTTCGCAAAACCACATCATCTGGCATCCCAAAAAGGAGGACATGGGTGGGAAAAATTGGTGGCCTAGCACGCCTCCGTTGCCTTGGTTGATGAGGAGCCGGTTGCGGTTGGCGGGCTGGTGGTTGGGGTGGGAGTGCTTCCATGGGTTGGGGTGGGAGGGCTTCAGCAGCCACAAATACGGACATCACCAACTTAAAATAAAGGTAAGAATATTGAGAATAAGACAAGTTATAAACACACATTGTCAACCATAATCAAAGTAAAATTGTCTGGGTGTTAACTTACTGCAGGAGCATACGACATTTCTTCTTGAATCAATTACGGACCAAGTATAAATTTTTACAAAAAAGTGAAAGCACTAATTAGATTTTTGAAACAAACATAGGTTAAGCAAACCAATTCTCAATGTGTAAACAAGCCAAACATACACATATAATAAGAACAACTACATATTTTCAAACAACTAAGTATAAATATTGTAAATTATGTTTAAAGTTTAAACAACATTGTAGACAAACTGGATCCCTTTAGTAGCTATTACAAGCAAGAACAGCACTACTTTGAGTCAAAATCACTAACATTCAAAAAATTTAATAAAACATATCAAATTGTGATTACAAACATAATATAAACACTTTGAACACACACATACTCAACAACACACAGGCCTAGGCTACTTACCTGCTCAAGAAAGCAACAGAAATTAATTTCTTAGCCAGTGCCAAAATAAACAGGCTAATTTGCCAAAATAAGACAATGGGATACAGTCTCCACCAAAAAATACCTACAAGAAACAGACAAGGAGGCTAAGAGCACATATAGACAATTAACACAAAGAGACACAAACACAGGCATAGGGTACTTACCGGCTCAATAAGAAAATAGAGAAATTCTGCTTAGCCAGTGCCAAAATAAACAGGCTAATTTGCCAAAATAAGACAATGGGATACAGTCTCCACCAAAAAATACCTACAAGAAACAGACAAGGAGGCTAAGAGCACATATAGACAATTAACACAAAGAGACACAAACACAGGCCTAGGGTACTAACCGGCTCAATAAGAAAATAGAGAAATTCTGCTTAGCCAGTGCCAAAATAAACAGGCTAATTTGCCAAAATAAGACAATGGGATACAGTCTCCACCAAAAAATACCTACAAGAAACAGACAAGGAGGCTAAGAGCACATATAGACAATTAACACAAAGAGACACAAACACAGGCCTAGGGTACTTACCGGCTCAATAAGAAAATAGAGAAATTCTGCTTAGCCAGTGCCAAAATAAACAGGCTAATTTGCCAAAATAAGACAATGGGATACAGTCTCCACCAAAAAATACCTACAAGAAACAGACAAGGAGGCTAAGAGCAACAAGAACAAAACAAACAAATAAAACATAAACACTAAAGTACAGGTTATCCAAAAAAAAAAAAAATTAGAATCAGATATCCTCCCAAAATCTGAACCACACCTGCATTGCAACAACAAACATACTTGCATTAAAAAAAAAAAAAGAATGCAGGAATACTCACAAACGAAATTTCGCAAAACAAATGCAATACGCTGTACATGCTATAAGCTAATAAACGGAAAACTGTATGCCTGACAATGCTAAAATTACTCACTCTGCAAACTTCAAAAGACCACCTTCTCACACCAGACACAGCAACTTCTTTCATCACACACACACTCACAGCGTAAAAACCAGGCCCTTATATAGCCAGTACAATCAGTAACACTATTAGCATACTGTACACCTGTGTGAATGATCGCAGCGCACGTAGGTATAAATAGCCACACACTTGGGCGAACAGACGTCATCTCCAACATGGCTACTCGTGAGGAATTAGCAGCAGAGATGGACCGCATTATGCAGCAGCAGATAGCATTGACCAAAAAACGCATACAATGCCAGAAATGAATGCTGGAATCCGCCTCTGCGGATTTGGAAGAGGCTGGACCCAGTACTCAGGAAATTCCAGCTTCTGAGCCCCAACAATTAAGTGGGGATACCCTGGCAGACACACATACTGGGCAAACTGAGGGAGAATCATCATTAGCCACTCAAGCACAACATACAGAAGCTGCTAGTGACGAGGAAGATGGTGAGGAGCAACAGGAGCAAAGCTCACAGGCTACCTCCAGACGTAGAAAAAGACAGCCAGCATTCACTAAGAGGGAGTTGCGTGTTTTGGTCACGCAGGCCATGTCCAAAATACATAGAGGACCGAAAAAGATGGGTGCTGCTACGAAAGATCGCATCTGGAGGGACATCACACATTCAGTGAATGAAGTCGGCTCTATCGTCAGAACATCACAGGAAGTTAGACGACGGTAAGTGCATCTTGGCAGTCCATTCTCTATGCTAAGTAGTCTTAAAAAGGTAGTTACATGTGATGTTGGGTATAGCAAACAAAAGCAGAACATGTGTCCTATATATTTATTACATTAAAGAATAATACTCTACCTTGCCCCTATTTTCCCAAACATATGTAGTTGGGCCGACTTCAAATCCCGCCTGAAGGGCAAGAGGGCTGCGGAGTGGAATGCCTCAAGGGCTACAGGTGGAGGACCAGCTGTCGCTGTGGAGTTTACCGACTTGGAGGAGATGGCGATGGACTGTGTGAGTTATGAGGAGGGCCAAGGGGTGTCTCATATGGACACGGACCTGCCTGAGATCCTGACGGAACATGACTTGCCAGGTAAGTTTACACACATATTTTTCTGGATTTTAAACTGTCTAAAAATACAAAAAATAATTCTTTTTTTTACTCTTTTCCCACACATTCTTCTATTTGCTTGCAACATAACACAGCACAGGGGGGTGAGCAGTTGGAGTCACAGGAGGCATATGTGGCTGAGGCTGAGGTGGAGGGACCTAGTGGGTCTGGCAGTGTGGGACGACAAATCCCACCTCTCCAGGTTCCAACTGGCCCCCCACCCAACCCTCTGCTATCCCGGAGATCCTGCTTGAAATAGCTAGGTATGGTGAGAGCCTAAATGCTTTTCAAGACTGGGTCATCCGGGAGGTAAGCCAGATAGCTGTCCGGCTCAGTGAGCACCGAACCAGTGTTGAGCAAGGTGTTGCTCAACTCTGCCAAGGTCTGGCAGAGATCAGGCAGGGACAAGAACAACTTGCCTCCTCATTCCAAAGCCTTGCAACTAACATCTTGCAAGGCCTCCAGGCCATCGCTGTCTCCCTTGCCCACAGTGGCAGAGAGCCACCCACATCGGCTCCCTCCCCTGCCCCTGCCCAGGAAGAACAGCCCACTGGGCAGGGCCAACGAAGGTCGCTCCGCAGACCAAGCCAAGAAGAACAGCCTCAGGCGGGAAGAAAAAGAAGAAAGTGATGTCTCTCAAGATGGGCAGCACCCATGTTTTTCATGTTGTCTCTATGTTATTTTGGAGTTGGCTTCTGTGGCCAGAATGGCTAACTCCCTCTTAGTGAAATGTATGAATAATGTTTGGAGGTATTGTAGCCTGTGAGCTTTTTTTCTGAAACACCAGAGCCATCTTCCTCTTACTAGTGTGCTATGTATTGATGTGTTTGTGTGGTGGATCCTAATTCTTTCTCAGTTGGCCCAATATTTTTGTCTGGCAGGGTGTTTAATATTTTTTGTTTGACTTCAAATTATCATTTGGCCAGAAGCTGGAGTTTGCCGAGTACTGAGTTCTGCTATATCATTTGTGTCAGTGGCATCTGCTTGCTGCTTGGTCCATCTCTGCCTGTGAGACTCACCTGTAGCCATGTTGTTTTGATTTGAAAATATATTACTGCAGTAATAAAAAAATAATACTTTACAAAAATTGAGTACTTTATTCAAGGTAATGCATTAGGTAAATCTTAGTTCCAGGAAGATTAGCTAAGCATATAGACACTTGGGGAACAAGGGAACAATCTGCAAAAAAAAAAAAAAATTGCATCTTTAAAAATGCAACAGGTATGCCTTGCACCACACTTTAAGGTCCATATTAATTTAAATGACACAACTATTTTTCTTATTTTCAATGGGCAACAGGACATCATTTAAAACATTGACAGATATTAAAAACAAAGATGAAACTATCATTTATGCACAAAATTAAGTGTATGCTGCATTATGTTGGTCACAGTTTATTTAGGTTAAATGTTGCAGCTTTTAAAATCCATTTTGAGTAATTTCACTTGTTTGCATTTGGTAGTCTTACACACATTAAAACCTGCCCTTTACAAAAATGTTTACACACCAACTTGAACACAAATAACAACCTTATTTGGCAGTGTGTGAGATTTATATGTGATTAGAATAAACATGTAATGTGGGTTCAGACAATTGCTGTTTGCTAACTCTCATCTGAGCAGTATTTAACAAGTAATTGGCCAACAGATGAATGTGCTCTCCAATTAACTGCTAATTAGTGCATACACACTTGTAACAGTACTTCGCAAATGCAGAGTAACTGCAGACCTACTCTGCTGCTGCGTGAAGATTGCAATGGATTCCTATGTTAGTTTTAACATTGACAATGTTTTTTTGCGAAAAGCACGCCTATTGCTAGTTGCATACTCCCACACTGTACGCCCACTTTCACGCCCATGTCGGACCATTGCAAAGTCTCGCCCATGCCACGCCTCCGCCACTCCCCGTTTTCGTTTCTGAGTAACGTGAAGTTTTCTTTTTAGTATTTCTGCACAAGTGTCGTATCGGTGTGCTCGCGCATGCGTATTTACGCTTTTGCGCATGCGCAGTTAGTTGATTTCTTGCCGTTTGCGATGCGATGAATCTCTGCGATCAACTCGGAATGAGGGCCCATGTGCACTGCAGGTGGGGCAGATATAACATTTGCAGAGAGAGTTAGATTTGGGTGGGTTATTTTGTTTCTGTGCAGGGTAAATACTGGCTGCTTTATTTTTACACTGCAATTTAGATTTTAGTTTGAACACACCCCACCCAAATCTAACTCTCTCTGCACATGTTATATCTGCCCCTCCTGCAGTGCACATGGGGGGTCATTCCGAGTTGTTGGCTCGTTATTTTTTTCTCGCAACGGAGCGATTAGTCGCTAATGCGCATGCGCAATGTCCGCAGTGCGACTGCGCCAAGTAAATTAGCTATGCAGTTAGGTATTTTACTCACGGCATTACAAGGTTTTTTCTTCGTTCTGGTGATCGTAATGTGATTGACAGGAAGTGGGTGTTTCTGGGCGGAAACTGGCCGTTTTATGGGAGTGTGTGTAAAAACGCTACCGTTTCTGGGAAAAACGCGGGAGTGGCTGGAGAAATGGAGGAGTGTCTGGGCGAACGCTGGGTGTGTTTGTGACGTCAAACCAGGAACGACAAGCACTGAACTGATCGCACTGGCAGAGTAAGTCTCGAGCTACTCAGAAACTGCACAGAGAAGTCTTTTCGCAATATTGCGAATCTTACGTTCGCAATTTTGATAAGCTAAGATTCACTCCCAGTAGGCTTCGGCTTAGCGTGTGCAAAGCTGCTAAAAGCAGCTTGCGAGCGAACAACTCGGAATGACCCCCATGGTTTTGACCAACTGCTAAAAAATTTCCTGCTGCGATCAACTTGGAATTACCCCCATGGTTTTGCCCAACTGCTAAAAAATTTCCTGCTGCGATTAACTTGGAATTACCCCCATAGTCTCCCCTCTCCCTGCATATAATCCTCTCCCATCCCAGAACATAGGACCTCATTCCGAGTTGTTCGCTCGCTAGCTGCTTTTAGCAGCATTGCACACGCTAGGCCGCCGCCCTCTGGGAGTGTATCTTAGCTTAGCAGAAGTGCGAACGAAAGGATCGCAGCGCTGCTACAAAAAAAGATGGGCCCTCATTCCGAGTTGTTCGCTCGCAAGCTGCTTTTAGCAGCTTTGCACACGCTAAGCCGCCGCCTACTGGGATTGAATCTTAGCATAGTAAAATTGCGAACGAAAAATTCTCAAAATTGCAATTACACACCTCTTAGCAGTTTCTGAGTAGCTTCAAACTTACTCGGCATCTGCGATCAGTTCAGTGCTTGTCGTTCCTGGTTTGACGTCACAAACACACCCAGCGTTCGCCCAGACACTCCTCCGTTTCTCCAGCCACTCCCGCGTTTTTCCCAGAAACGGTAGCGTTTTTTCACACACACCCATAAAACGGCCTGTTTCCGCCCAGAAACCCCCACTTCCTGTCAATCACATTACGATCACCAGAACGAAGAAAAAACCGTGAGTAAAATTCCTAACTGCATAGCAAATTTACTTGGCGCAGTCGCACTGCGGACATTGCGCATGCGCATTCGCGACTAATCGCTCCGTTGCGGAAAAAAAATAACGAGCGAACAACTCGGAATGACCCCCATTGTGCAGTTTCTGAGTAGCTCGAGACTTACTGCTAGCTAGCGATCACTTCAGACTGTTTAGTTCCTGTTTTGACGTCACGAACACGCCCTGCGTTCGGCCAGCCATGCCTGCGTTTTTCCAGGCACGCCTGCGTTTGTATCTGACACGCCTGAGTTTTTACACACACTCCCCGAAAACGGTCTGTTACCACCCAGAAACACCCATTTCCTGTCAATCACTCTGCGGTCAGCAGTGCGACTGAAAAGCGTCGCTAGACCTTGTGTGAAACTGCAATGGCTTGTGTGAAAGTACGTCGCGCATGCGCATTGCTCACCATACGCATGCGCAGAAGTGCCGATTTTTTGCCTGAGCGCTGCGCTGCGAACGAAAAGCAGCTAGCGATCAACTCGGAATGAGGGCCCTAGTCTTCCCCTTCCATGCATATAGTCCTTTCCACTCCCTGCATATAGACCTCCAAGCACATATCAATTAATATGTTGCAGTAACTAATGTGAAGAGCTGGGTATTGCCTGGGCTGGCGGATTGCACAGTAGGCAGGAACACCACACTTCGGCACCGCACCACACTTCATGAAGAAAGTGAAAGTAAACTACAGCTCCCAGCAACCCTAGCTGCCAGGAGCTCCCGACAGCAAAGGCTGGGAACTGTAGTTCACTTTCATGTTCTTCACTAGTGCATTGTGGTGCCGAACACCAGCGCCTGTTCCTGCCTACTGAGAGATCCTCAGCCCAGGCGATGCCACTACTAAGTGATTCCACTCATTGGTCGAGGGTGGCACTGCCAGGCGGTGCCCCCTCCTCGGCTGGCGCCCCTGGCGAGTGCCATCCTGGCCAATGGGTAGATACACCCCTGCCTGGCACGAAGAGAGTATGAGGAGAATGCAGGGAGAGAGAGGGAGCAGCGGTTAGGGGGGACACTGGGGCTAATTCAGAGTTGATCGCTGCAGAAAATTTGTTAGCAGTTGGGCAAAAGCATGTGCACTGCAAGGGAGGCAGATGTAACATGTGCAGAGAGAGTTAGATTTGGGTGGGTTATATTGTTTCTGTGCAGGGTAAATACTGGCTGCTTTATTTTTACACTGCAATTTAGATTTCAGTTTGAACACACCCCACCCAAATCTAACTCTCTGTGCACTTTATATCTGTCCATCCTGCAGTGCACATGGTTTTGCCCAACTGCTAACATATTTGATGCTGCGATCAACTCTGAATTAGATCCACAGTCTGGAGCTGCAATAGCAGTGAGGCAGGCAGTTGTGGAAGGAGAAGAGGAGCCGAGGGGAGGATTAGAGTAGTGAAGTGTGATGATGTTAGTGGCTGGGGGGAACACCTGGGGGTGGGTTTGAGTGCTGGGAGCCTGTCGCACCCCGTACATCCCTTCACTACACCCCTGCAGACACAGATGATTAGCCACAATATAAAAATGCTTAGAGAACCCCACAGAATGATACATTACCCCAACCACCCCCTGAAACACGCAGTGTACCAGTAGGATGTTCAGGAACTGCTTCATGAGCAGAGAAATGGTTATAGACAGTCCAGACACGACACACCCTCCTCCCCACTCTCCCTGTGTTAGTCCCAGCAGGCAGAGCTCTTGCAGTGGGTGCAAAGTCAGAAGTGCACTAGACCCAGACACCCGCTGCTCCCACAACTTGCTGCAACACCTGCGGGCGTAGTGCTCAGTAGTGCTCCCTGTATCTGTCTGAGTTCCCTGGGTGGCTGCTGCTACTAGAATCGGGGTGCTGTTGATTCCATCGCTGGGAACCCGGACGGAGATGGCTACTCACATTGTTAATGCCCTCACTGTTGCTGCTGAGCTCTGAGTCTGGATTACGGACTCTTCCTGGACTTCCATGATTGGATATCATACCTTAAGCCACGCCCCCCCACTTTGAGGCATGCCTCCCTTTCATACTGTATTACTATATTAGCCGCTGTGGCCCCAGCCACTCTACACTCATGCAGTGTCTGACTATAGAGGTGAGGCTGAGCTGTTGCTGCCTCACCTCACTTCTATTACAGCAATTACAGGGAGTTGGGCCGCCGGAGAGAGGGTGAAAGCGAAGAAGCTATGGAGCAGCGCCGCGGTGATGTGACTCACTGGTTACAGGGATGGCCGGAGGTAGCTGCTGCAACAGGAATGTCTGCCGCCTCTTCTGCCTAATGCCGAAGGAACACCTCCGCTGCGTAGGACACTGTAAAGCATGAACACCTGTGTGTGGGGGCTCCTAATCTGTGGGGGCCCCGGGATGACCGCCCCTGTTGCCCCACCTTTATTCCGGCCCTGCCAATCAGGTAATGTCAACTTTAGACTTGACATTTGTTTTGTACTGTCTGAACATGGTTACTAATGGACCCCATTTTCCCTTCGCCACCAATGGACCATTGCGGGGGTGGCGAAGGGAAAATGGGGTCGGAGGTATTTTCGGAGCAGCTGCGTGATTTCACATGCAGCCACTCCAATGTAAAAAATGGCAGTGACCCTCCGGCATACATAGCCTAGCTGCAGCTGCAGGGGAGCATCCCTAGTTTCTGCAGGAGCGAAATTGCAATTGCAGTTGTTTACGATTGCTTCGCTGAGGCCGCCAATTAGCATGCTGGGTGGCTCCCAGCATGCTACAGAAGGGTAATTAAAACCCCAATTAAACAATGAACAAACCCCAATTAGACAATGAACAAATAAGCATAGTGATCAGTGCTGTACATTGAAGTCAAGCTGTTTTTTCTTAAATCAGGCTTTTCCCAAAAACAAACTTTCTTATGACACCTGGAAACCTTTCCCATATGGCAGAAACTTACATCAAGTTCTGACCCACAGACCTTGAAAGATAGCCTTATATTCCCTTCTTTAAACCTAACAGCAGTTAAAAGGTATGCAGCAGACACTTACTTTAAAATCATGCCTCGCATTCACGTAACAGCTTCATTAATCCTCCATATACATCCGGACACAGGTACAATGTAACGGGTCTACTAAGTTATGCCGGCGCTTGGGATCCCAGCGCCCAGCATACCGGTGCCGGGATCCCGACCGCCGGCATGCAGGCAGCAGGGTGAGCACAAAAGAGTCCCGTGCGGGCTCGCTGCAGGCACGGTGGTGCACTATGCGTACCAGGCTATTTATTTTCCCTCCAGGGTTGTCAGTATGCCAGCTGTCAGGATCCCTACAGCCAGCATATCAAATGCCTCCCCAATGTAACAGCCAGAGTGAAGCAAGTGGGTGAAGACACTGAATCTTACATGTGGCAGCCAGACAGTGCCGCACGTAAGATCCAGCATCTTCACCCACTTGCTTCACTCTGGCTGTTACATTTTAATCTTCTTATTAAAACTTGGTTTTGGAGCCAGCCTGTGTCCGGATGTATATGGAGGATTAAAGAACCTGTGATGTAATGTATATGGAGGATTAAAGAACCTGTTATGTGATTTTAATGTGTCTGCTGCATACCTTTTAACTGCTGTTGGGTTTAAATATTTAAGAGAAAACAGTTTCACTTCAATGTACAATGCTTATCACTCTGCTTATTTGTTCAATGCTACAGAACTGATTGCAGATTCTGTTTTTTAGCTGAATCTGCAATCTGTGCTGAATAACCCCCTTTGGTTTCTTAACATGTTTACAGTTTTACTATGGTTAAGCTAAAAATATAAAATCAAACAACTTACAGGATCCAAAACAATATGCCAAACATATTTTCTTGACTTTCTTGACTCCGTGATGAAAATAATAGATCAGAAAGGATGGGGGGGAAGGAACGGGGTGCTGTAAATATAGCATATCTACTATCTAGTGTAACAGGAGTCTTGCTAGAATGCACTCTGCTACAAAAATTCCACCAGCAACAGACTCCAGGCTTGTGCAAAAACAACAAATACCTTTCTCATACGTCCTAGAGGACACTGGGGATGCTTCAAGAACCAAGGGTTATAGACAGGATCCGCATGAGACATAGGCACACTTTAAGACTTTGATTGGGTGTGAACTGGCTCCTCCGTCTATGCCCCTCCTCCAGACTCCAGTTTAGATTCTGTGCCCAGCGAGACTGGTCACACACAGGGGAGCTCTACTGAGTTTCTCTGAAAATACTTTATGTTACGTTTATTATTTTCAGGGAGACCTGCTGGCAACAGGCTCCCTGCTTCGACTGAGGGGAGAGAAGCAGACCTACTTCTCTGAGTTCAAAGGCTCTGCTTCTTAGGCTACTGGACACCATTAGCTCCAGACTGTCCGATCCCTTGGTACGCCTAGCTGCTCGTTCCCGGAGCCGCGCCGTCACCCCCCCTTGCAGAGCCAGAAGAAAGAAGCCGGGTGAGTAAAAGAAGAGAAGAAGACTTCAGTGACGGCAGAAGACTTCAGTGTTGAGGTACTGCACAGCGGTCGCGCTGCGCGCCATGCTCCCACACACACAGCGGCACTGGCAGGGTGCAGGGCACAGGGGGGGCGCCCTGGGCAGCATGAACACTGAAGTTTTAAACTGGCAAATAAGTGTACTAAAAGTGCCTAGGCACTAAATATAGGACCCCCGCCAGTATAATTTGTAGATTTGAGCGGGACTGAAGCGCGCCGGTGAGGGGGCGTGGCTTAGCCCTCACAGCTCTCTCCAGCGCCATTTTCTCCTCAGAGACGCTGGTCCTTCCTAAACACTGCTGTATAGTTCAGAGTGGAAAATGAGGGGGGGGGGGGGGGGGGGGCACAGTTGTTTGCTGTAATATAAGGTGAAATAAAAACACTATATCATGGGCGCTGGGGGAAATGAGCTGATAAACTCCTTCTGTGTTTCCATGACAGAATGTACTGGGGTCTATCCCTTGTAGCCAGTGTAATGTCGGTGGGTGTTTGGTACACGTGTGTCGGCATATTTGAGGCAGAGGGCTCTGCCACGCTATGTATTCGCCCTGCTTGGCGATGCATTGTACCACAAAGAATTCCTAGTGTACGTGAGTACACGTGGCCAATAAAGCTGATTCTGATTCTGAAAGGAAATGACTATGTCGGTGCTGTCGATTCCTAATGGTACTTGGTACATGTCAATATGTCAACATATCTGTAGAGGTATATTTTTCCCAAGAGAAAACTATATGGGAGACACAGACGAGGGGGGTGTCCCTGTCGACACCAACAATATCTGACTGGGTGGATATTAGAGATGAGCGCCTGAAATTTTTCGGGTTTTGTGTTTTGGTTTTGGGTTCGGTTCCGCGGCCGTGTTTTGGGTTCGAACGCGTTTTGGCAAAACCTCACCGAATTATTTTTGTCGGATTCGGGTGTGTTTTGGATTCGGGTGTTTTTTTCCAAAAACACTAAAAAACAGCTTAAATCATAGAATTTGGGGGTCATTTTGATCCCAAAGTATTATTAACCTCAAAAACCATAATTTACACTCATTTTCAGTCTATTCTGAATACCTCACACCTCACAATATTATTTTTAGTCCTAAAATTTGCACCGAGGTCGCTGTGTGAGTAAGATAAGCGACCCTAGTGGCCGACACAAACACCGGGCCCATCTAGGAGTGGCACTGCAGTGTCACGCAGGATGTCCCTTCCAAAAAACCCTCCCCAAACAGCACATGACGCAAAGAAAAAAAGAGGCGCAATGAGGTAGCTGACTGTGTGAGTAAGATTAGCGACCCTAGTGGCCGACACAAACACCGGGCCCATCTAGGAGTGGCACTGCAGTGTCACGCAGGATGTCCCTTCCAAAAAACCCTCCCCAAACAGCACATGACGCAAAGAAAAAAAGAGGCGCAATGAGGTAGCTGTGTGAGTAAGATTAGCGACCCTAGTGGCCGACACAAACACCGGGCCCATCTAGGAGTGGCACTGCAGTGTCACGCAGGATGTCCCTTCCAAAAAACCCTCCCCAAACAGCACATGACGCAAAGAAAAAAAGAGGCGCAATGAGGTAGCTGACTGTGTGAGTAAGATTAAGACAATTTTATTTTAGGTTTTGGAGTCCTTTTTTTACTGATATTTGGTGTTTTGGTTTTGACATGCTCTGTACTATGCCATTGGGCATCGGCCTTGGCAGACGACGTTGCTGGCATTTCATCGTCTCGGCCATGACTAGTGGCAGCAGCTTCAGCACGAGGTGGAAGTGGATCTTGATCTTTCCCTAATTTTGGAACCTCAACATTTTTGTTCTCCATATTTTAATAGGCACAACTAAAAGGCACCTCAGGTAAACAATGCAGATGGATGGATTGGATACTAGTATACAATTATGGACGGGCTGCCGAGTGCCGACACAGAGGTAGCCACAGCCGTGAACTACCGCACTGTACTGTGTCTGCTGCTAATATATAGACTGGTTGATAAAGAGATAGTATACTCGTAACTAGTATGTATGTATAAAGAAAGAAAAAAAAACCACGGTTAGGTCACTGGTATATACAATTATGGACGGGCTGCCGAGTGCCGACACAGAGGTAGCCACAGCCGTGAACTACCGCACTGTACTGTGTCTGCTGCTAATATATAGACTGGTTGATAAAGAGATAGTATACTCGTAACTAGTATGTATGTATAAAGAAAGAAAAAAAAACCACGGTTAGGTCACTGGTATATACAATTATGGACGGGCTGCCGAGTGCCGACACAGAGGTAGCCACAGCCGTGAACTACCGCACTGTACTGTGTCTGCTGCTAATATATAGACTGGTTGATAAAGAGATAGTATACTCGTAACTAGTATGTATGTATAAAGAAAGAAAAAAAAACCACGGTTAGGTCACTGGTATATACAATTATGGACGGGCTGCGGAGTGCCGACACAGAGGTAGCCACAGCCGTGAACTACCGCACTGTACTGTGTCTGCTGCTAATATATAGACTGGTTGATAAAGAGATAGTATACTCGTAACTAGTATGTATGTATAAAGAAAGAAAAAAAAACCACGGTTAGGTGGTATATACAATTATGGACGGGCTGCCGAGTGCCGACACAGAGGTAGCCACAGCCGTGAACTACCGCACTGTACTGTGTCTGCTGCTAATATATAGACTGGTTGATAAAGAGATAGTATACTCGTAACTAGTATGTATGTATAAAGAAAGAAAAAAAAACCACGGTTAGGTCACTGGTATATACAATTATGGACGGGCTGCCGAGTGCCGACACAGAGGTAGCCACAGCCATGAACTACCGCACTGTACTGTGTCTGCTGCTAATATATAGACTGGTTGATAAAGAGATAGTATACTCGTAACTAGTATGTATGTATAAAGAAAGAAAAAAAAACCACGGTTAGGTCACTGGTATATACAATTATGGACGGGCTGCCGAGTGCCGACACAGAGGTAGCCACAGCCGTGAACTACCGCACTGTACACTGGTTGATAAAGAGATAGTAGTATACTCGTAACAACTAGTATGACGACGGTATAAAGAATGAAAAAAAAACCACGGTTAGGTGGTATATAATACAATTATGGTTGGACGGACTGCCTGCCGAGTGCCGACACAGAGGTAGCCACAGCCGTGAACTACCGCACTGTACACTGGTTGATAAAGAGATAGTAGTATACTCGTAACAACTAGTATGACGACGGTATAAAGAATGAAAAAAAAACCACGGTTAGGTGGTATATAATACAATTATGGTTGGACGGACTGCCTGCCGAGTGCCGACACAGAGGTAGCCACAGCCGTGAACTACCGCACTGTACACTGGTTGATAAAGAGATAGTAGTATACTCGTAACAACTAGTATGACGACGGTATAAAGAACGAAAAAAAAACCACGGTTAGGTGGTATATATTATAATACAATTATGGATGGACGGACTGCCTGCCGAGTTCCGACACAGAGGTAGCCACAGCCGTGAACTACCGCACTGTACACTGGTTGATAAAGAGATAGTAGTATACTCGTAACAACTAGTATGACTATGACGACGGTATAAAGAAAGAAAAAAAAAACCACGGTTAGGTGGTATATAATACAATTATGGATGGACGGACTGCCTGCCGAGTGCCGACACAGAGGTAGCCACAGCCGTGAACTACCGCACTGTACTGTGTCTGCTGCTAATATAGACTGGTTGATAAAGAGATAGTATACAATACTACTAATATACTGGTGGTCAGGCACTGGTCACCACTAGTCACACTGGCAGTGGCACTCCTGCAGCAAAAGTGTGCACTGTTTAATTTTAATATAATATTATTTATCATGTACTCCTGGCTCCTGCTATAACAACCTGCAGTGCTCCCCAGTCTCCCCCACAATTATAAGCTTTATATACAATACATTGATGTGCAGCACACTGGGCTGAGCAGTGCACACAGACTGAGTCACTGTGTGACTGTGTATCGTTTTTTTCAGGCAGAGAACGGATATATTAAATAAAACAAACAACTGCACTGTCTCTGGTGGTCACTGGTCACTGTGGTCGTCAGTCACTAAACTCTGTCTGCACTCTGCACTCTCTTCTAATCTACAGTATCACAGCAATCTCTCTCTCTCTCTCTCTTCTAAATCTAATCTAAATGGAGAGGACGCCAGCCACGTCCTCTCCCTATCAATCTCAATGCACGTGTGAAAATGGCGGCGACGCGCGGCTCCTTATATAGAATCCGAGTCTCGCGATAGAATCCGAGCCTCGCGAGAATCCGACAGCGTCATGATGACGTTCGGGCGCGCTCGGGTTAACCGAGCAAGGCGGGAAGATCCGAGTCGCTCGGACCCGTGAAAAAAAAAGTGAAGTTCGTGCGGGTTCGGATTCAAAGAAACCGAACCCGCTCATCTCTAGTGGATATGGACATGATAATGTGATGCATATCAGATAAAGCTATACCTATATGTAATATGTATGTATAGTAAGATTATATAGGTCTGTGGCAAGCAAACAGACGTGATAATATTTATGGAGGGAGTCATATTCATTGAATGGATTTCTCTCAGACCCCTCAGGGTCGCAAAAATGTTATATCTGCTGCGGGATACACGGCTGGGGCTCTCCAGGATCGCGTGGCCGCGCTTCAGGAGGTGGTAAGTAGGTCCCGCTCGTGGGACCCGGTCTTTATCGCGATCCGGCGCGGACAGTGGGAGGCGGGTCGCGCGCGCTGGCGGTGGATACTGTGGCAGTACAGGCGATCCCACTAGATCACCAGGGCATGGGCGCAGGTCAGGTTTTTTCTTAAAACCGATTTTACTATCGCCCACAGTACCCGGTGGTTTTGCCAGCAAGGGGGATAAGGCTTAGACGTGAAGCCCCTCCCCCAGCCCCAGGGCGCCATTTCCAGCAAGTGTTCCCGCCCTGGAGCTGCATCTCTGTCTTTTCCTCACTCCCTGTCAGTGTCTGCGGCGCCATTACTTCTCAGCTCACTGTTCCTGGGACTGCTTGGGCAAATCCTCCTACGTAAAGCCGCCTGGTTGTCAGCGCTGTGCCTTTACATGACACTTAAGTATTCTACCTGTCTTTTTAGTCAGTGTTAGTAAGAAAGAGTGCATTTAGTCAGGGGTTTATAGTACAATTAACCTGTGATATACTGTACATCCAGTTTCTTACTGTGTAGTGTTATATCTATTGACTATATAGCTGTGTAAGCTAGTCCAGTGCAATATTATTGTCTGTAATAACCTCTGCATTGTACAAACTGTGACTATTTGTGTGTGCATTGATAGCTGAGTGGTGTCCATCTCGTGTCTTTCACTCAACTTGATATCCCTATATTCTATAACCTGAGGGGGCTTGGTGCGTCAGGTGTTATTTAATATAGGATTTTCACAAAGATATACTGTATTACGTATTTTTCTCTGTGATTTAGTCACCATATCTCTCCTTTATCTCTGCTGGTGCTGACTACACTGCGCAGGGGTTTGGGTTTAGGGATATAGGGGGTCATTCAGAGTCATTCGCTCGTTGCCGATTTTCGCTATACTGCGATTAGTCGCTTACTGCGCATGCGCAAGGTTCGCAGAGCGCATGCGCTTGGTTATTTTACACAAAAGTTAGGTATTTTACTCACGGCATAACAAAGCTTTTTCAACGCTGTGCTGATCGTAGTGTGATTGACAGGAAGTGGGTGTTTCTTGGCAGAAACTGGCCGTTTTATGGGAGTGTGCGGAAAAACACAGGCGTTCGAGTTGCAAAACGCAGGAGTGGCTGGAGAAACGGGGGAGTGGTTGGGCAAACGCTGGGTGTTGGGGCACGGTGCTGGAGCATCACTCCTTGCAGGGTCGGTGGACCAAGGAGGAATCTCTCCTCTCGATCAACATTCTGGAATTGCGGGCGGTCTTCAATGCGTTGAACCTAGCCCAGCATTTGATTCAGAACCATCCTGTTCAAGTACAGTCAGACAACGCCACCACAGTGGCTTACATAAATCATCAAGGCGGCACTCGAAGCCGTTTGGCAATGAAGGAAGCCTCACGGATTCTACGTTGGGCAGAACGCCATCTACCGGCAATATCGGCAATATTCATTCCGGGAGTCCTGAATTGGGAAGCGGACTTTCTCAGTCGTCAGGACGTGCATGCCGGCGAGTGGTGCCTCCATCCAGAAGTGTTTCAACTCCTCATGGAAAGGTGGGGTCTTCCAGATGTGGATCTGATGGCGTCTTGACACAATCACAAGGTTCCGGTCTTCGGAGCAAGGACAAGGGATCCTTAAGCAGCATTCGTGGATGCGCTGGCGGTGCCGTGGAGGTTTCAGCTGCCGTACTTGTTCCCTCCGGTGTCACTCCTGCCCAGGGTAATTCGGAAGTTCAAGCAAGAAAAAGGAAATCTGCTTCTCATAGCTCCGGCGTGGCCCAGACGGCACTGGTCCTCAGACCTGCAAGGCCTATTGTCAGAGCATCCAATTCTACTTCCGCAACGCCCAGACCTTCTCGTTCAGGGCCCTTGTGTCTACCAGGACTTAGCCCGGCTATCTTTGACGGCGTGGCTCTTTAAGCTTCCGTCTTGAGGGCTAAGGGTTTTTCTGAAGAGGTCATTAAAACTATGTTGCGGGCCCGGAAACCGGCTTCTGCTCGGATTTACCATAGGGTCTGGCATTCATACTTAGTTTGGTGCGCATCTAATGATTATGACGCTTCCAAGTTTAGTACAGCCAAACTGTTGGCTTTTCTGCAGCAGGGCCTAGATTTAGGCCTGCGTCTGGCCTCCCTCAAGGTTCATATTTCTGCCTTGTCGGTGTGGTTTCAGAGAAAAATTGCGACTTTACCTGATGTTCATACTTTCACTCAAGGTGTGTTGCATATCCAACCTCCCTATGTCCCTCCTGTGACTCCTTGGGACTTGTAGGTGGTTCTGGAGGCGTTGCAGGAGCCTCCATTTGAACCTCTTGGTTCAGCTGACCTTAAGTGGCTTTCCCTTAAGGTGGTGTTCTTGCTGGCTATTGCCTCTGCTAGAAGAGTGTCGGATCTGGGTGCCTTGTCTTGTAGTTCCCCATATCTGATTTTTCACCGTGACCGGGCGGTTCTTAGGACTCGTGTCGGATATTTACTTAAGGTGGTTTCTTCGTTCCACCTTAATCAGGAGATTGTGGTTCCAGCCTTTGTATCTCCTGATTTGTCTCCCTAAGAGCGGTCTTTGGATGTGGTACGGGCTCTCCGTATCTATGTGAAGAGAACTGCTTCTATTCGAAAATCTGATTCTCTCTTTGTTTTGTTTGGATTTCACAAACGTGGCTGGCCTGCTCACAAGCAGACCCTGGCCAGATGGATTAGAATGGTGATTGCACATGCTTATGTGCAGGCTGGTCGGTCAGCTCCTGCTCACATTACGGCCCATTCTACTCGGTCTGTTGGATCTTCTTGGGTGGCCCAACGCGGTGCGTCCCTTGAAAAATTGTGCAAGGCGGCTACGTGGTCCTCTGGGAACACGTTCATAAAGTTCTATGCCTTCGATACTACCGCTTCCCAGGATGCTTCCTTTGGACGCCGGGTTCTTGTGCCCGCTACAGTGCGTCCCCTCCCATAAGGAACTGCTTTAGGACATCCCCATTGTCCAGACTTGTGGAGCCCAGTGTACCCCGCAGCAGAAAACGAGTTTTATGGTAAGAACTTACCTTTGTTAAAACTCTTTCTGCGAGGTACACTGGGCTCCACAAGGCTCCCACCCTGACGCACTTAGCTTCTTTGGGTTCATATGGCATTAGCCGCTGACACTTCTCCTGTCGTGAGAGTGTGGTGTATGTGGCTACTAACCGTTGTCGTCTCTTTTCCTGCTACTGCATTGGGCTGGTTAACTAAACTGAGCTCCTGTGCTGGGAGGAGGGGTGATATAGGAGGCAGCGCTGTGAATTCTGGCAACAGTCAAAGCTTTGAGCCTGTTGGTGCCTCGGATCAAGATCCTACTCTACACCCCATTGTCCAGATTTGTGGAGCCCAGTGTACCTCGCATAAAGAGTTTTAACAAAGGTAAGTTCTTACCATAAAACTCATTTTTGCCCAGTTACTACTCCCTGAGATTGACTCGAATAATCTTTCTTAGGTCGACCATAATGTTTCCTGATCAGATCCTCAAAAATTGGCATTCAGTACCTGTTCATACACATTAGAATATTAACGTCACTAGGGACCTTGCTGTTCCTGACAAAATATATGTATGCGTATTGGATGTGTATATGTAGATATATGTGTGTGTATATATATATATATATATATATATATATGTTTATGTGTATATATGTAGATATATGTGTATATAGGTGCATTGGAAGGTATATATGTATGTATATATGTATATAGAGATATTTATAATGAATGCTGTGGTAAAGTTTTTCCTTCTCAATGGATAGAAGGTGAGAGTCACCCCGTGTTCTGCACGGGGCCCTGTCACAAAGGATCGTATGCAGGAAGATATGTGATACTCTAAATATGTGTCCGCATGTCCGTTGATTATACTTGCATTACATGCGCATGGTGGAGTAGTCGTATGCAACTTAAATAGAGTCATGTCTATATCATTGCAGCATACTGCCATGCGACTACAAGGGATATAGGACTCTTGTTTTCGCGGGCCACTTCCATGGCGGTCTCGACTAGGAGGGCGTTGTGGATTCACCAATGGAATGCTGAGGCTGACTCCGAGAAGAACTGGAGTATCTTCCCTATGAAGGTGAAACCTGGTTTGGGGATGGCTTACTTAAGTTGATTTCGGCAGATACCACTGGTAAGTCTACCTTCTTGACCTATGTTCCCTCACAACGGTTGGTGACGCATTTTTGTAGGATGCAGACATGTTGGTCGAATGGATACGGTTTTCCCTTTCTTTGCAGGTAGAGGAAGGTGAAAAAGGTAAGAGGTCAGCAGCCTTTTCAATTTCGCAGAAGCAGAATTCCTCCTCTGTTTCTACCACATCCACCGCAGGTCGCTGGGACTAGATTGCAGGAGCCCACACCGGTGGGACCACGTCTAATACTCTTCAGTCAGTCCTGGAACGGACATGGACCAGTGAGTTTAAGAATAGAATTCAAAGGGGGACATACTGGAGATCCAGACGATTCCCCTCACTGAATTTTCAAAATCTCCTCTGGACGGGGAGGTAGTATGCGACGCCATACTAGGTCAGGATCAGGTAATTGTCCTGCTGTCCCGGTAATTAAAAAAAAAAAAAAAAGCTGTTATTCAAGCTTTTTTGTGCTTCTGACGTCGGAAGGCCGGGTCAGAACAACCCCAAACAATTTCTACTTAAGAAATTGAACTACAAGATGGAATCTCTCGGGGCAGGGATCTCCAGTCTGTTAAAAGAGAAAGAGGGAATGAATACGGTTCTTCCCTTCCGCATTAGGTTTACCTGGGTTTGCTATTCAGGATTGTCAGTGCCAATTCACTGGAGTGATGGCGGTATGATGATTTCCTTCAACAGTTAAAGCATTATTACTCTGTACTGGGACGCTCTCCTGCGTACGGGGAGGGCAAGAACAAGTGGTGCAAAACGTTGTTTTATCCCTGACGGAGCTTCAACAAGGTGGTTGGCTCCTGAACTTGCCGGAATCACGGTTGATCCCAACGACGTGGTTGTCGGCGTTGGGAAAACTGTTGGATACAGGACTATTGAGAGTTTGTTTCTTCCAATGGAAAGAGCTCTGAAGATCCAGAGTCGGGTCAGTTCTACAACAGTGTCAATCCATCAATACGTTCCATTGATGAAATAGATTGCGGCCTACGAGGCCATTCAGTGAGCAGGTTAAATGCCAGAGGGTTGTTAGCGGGACCATTTGGACATGTGGTCCGGGTCTCACCTGCACATGCACCGGAAAATAATCTTATCTTCCAGGGCCAGAGTTTCTCTCCTGTGGTGGCTGCTCAGTTCTCACCTCCTAGAGGGTAGAAGGTTCGGGATCCAGGATGGGATCCTGGTGTCCATGGATGCAAGTCTCCAGGGCTGGGGAGCAGTCATTCAGAGGGAAACGAATTTCCAGGGAAAATGGTCAGGCTAGGAAGCTTGTCTGCACATAAACATTCTGGAACATCTTGTTTGTGGTCTGCCCGTCTTAATTCAGTCGGACAACATACAGCAGTGGCGTACGTAAACCGCCAGGGCGGCTCGGAGAGCAGAGCGGAGATGGAAGAAGCCACAAAAGTTTTCAGCTGGGCAGAAAGACATGTAAAAGCTCTGTCAGTGATCTTCATTTCGGGTGTAGACAACTGGGAAACAGACTTCCTCAGCAGACACGATCTCCATTCAGGAGAGTGGGGTCTTCATTAAGAGTTCTTTGCAGAAGTGTCAAGTCGTTGGGGAATTCCTCAAATAGACATGTTGACGTTTCACCGACACAAGAAACTTCAAAGATATTGTTCCAGGTCGAGGGACCCTCAAGTGATAGAGGTGGACGCCCTGGTGACAACGTGGGTGTTTCAGTCGGTCTAGGTGTTCCCTCCACTTCCACTCCGTCCAAGGTGATAAAGATCATGAGAGGAACAAGGGTTCAGGCGATACTCATTGTTCCAGACTGGCCAAGGAGGGCCTGGTATCTAGATCTTCAGGAGTTGCTCATAGAAGATCCCGGGCCGCTTCCTCTTCGAGAGGTCCTGTTACAACAAGGACCGTGCATGTATCAAGACTTACCGCGGCTGCGTTTGACGGCATGGCGGTTGAATGCCAAATCCTAGCCCGGAAGGGTATTCCCAGTGAAGTCATTCCCACACTTCTTCAGGCTAGAAAAGAAGTAACGGCAAAGCATTACCACCGTTTTTAGAGAAAATATGTGTCTTGGTGTGAATCCAAGAAAGCTCCTATGGAGGATTTTCTGCGGGGGCTGTTGCACCATATTTTGCGTGCAGGTGTGGATGCGGGCCTAAAGTTAGTCTCCATTAAAGTACAAATTTCGGCCTTATCAATTCTCTTCCAAAAAGAATTGGCCTCCATTCCAGAAATACAGACCTTCTTGAAAGGCGTGTTGCACATCCAACTTCCCTTTGTGCCCCCTGTGGCTCCATGGGTTCTTAATGTGGGGTTGCAGTTCCTGCAATCTCATTGGTTTGAACCTTTACGTAAGGTTGCATGAAAATTTCTTATTTGAAAAGTAGTCATGATGTTGGCCTTAGAATCCGCAAGGCGGATATCTGAGTTGGCGGCTTTGTCTCACAAAAGCCCCTATTTAATCTTCCATGCTGACAGAGCGGAGTTGAGAACTCGTCAGCAATTTCTGCCAAAAGTGGTTTCACGTAAGCCAACCTATTGGGGTGCCAGTGACTACTGACACCTTGGCGGAATCGAAGTCTCTTGATGTGGTCAGAGCTTTAAAATTCTATGTAGCCAGAACGGCTCATATTGGTAAAAGAGAGGCTCTGTTTGTCCTATGGGCTCCCAACATGATTGCGCGCTGGATCTGTGCTACGATTCAGCAGGCTCATTCTACGGTTGGATTGCCATTACCAAAATCGGTGTAGGCCCATTCTACTAGAAAGGTGGGCTCATCCTGGGCGGCTGGCCAAGGGGTCTCGGCATTACAGCTTGGCCGAGCTACTGCTTAACCGGGATCAAACACTTTTACGAAGTTTTACAAGTTTGATACCATAGCTGATGAGGACCTCTTGTTTGGTCATTCGGTGCTGCAGAGTCGTCCGCACTCTCCCGCCCGTTCTAGAGCTTTGGTATAAGCCCCATGGTTCTTGAAGCATCCCCAGCAACCTCTAGGACGTATGAGAAAATAGGATTTTAATACCTACCGGTAAATCCTTTTCTCTTAGTCCGTAGAGGATGCTGGGCGCCCGTCCCAGTGCGTACTGTATCTGCAGTTATTGGATATGTTTACACACATGGTGTGTTGTGTTAAGTCAGCCTGTGGCTGATGATGCTCATGCCATGGCATGCGTTGTGCTGTTATTGGTTGTGTTTACACACACAGGTTGTGTTACGCTTTATGTCAGCGTATTGCTGCATATTCTTGATGCCGTCGGCTGCTGTTCTTTTGAATGCCACGTTCTGCGGCATACTGAGGTGTGAGCTGGTGAGATGCTCACCGTGGTTTAACAATAAATTCTTTCCTTGAAATGTCCGTCTCCCAGGACACAGTTACTTAAACTGGAGTCAGGAGGAGGGGCATAGAGGGAGGAGCCAGTTCACACCCAATCAAAGTATTAAAGTGTGCCTATGGCTCCTGCGGATCCCGTCTATACCCCATGGTTCTTGAAGCATTCCCAGCATCCTCTACGGACTAAGAGAAAAGGATTTACCGGTAGGTATTAATATCCTATTTTTATTCAGGTTGCTCAAAAACAAAGATACACATAAAACAAAGATAACTGTCTCTAGTATAAACAACCAGGGAGGTTAGGCCCTGCCTCACTCCCTTTTACTTAATAAGGAACCCTTTAGGTCCTGGCATCCTGACACTAGTGCCCCAGTCTTCCGGATCCCACTGTCCCTAGCAGACCTATCAGCTGGGAACTAACTACCGTCAGGAGACCTGACTAATGGGAGTGACTCTGCTTTAAACCGAGCAGCCAGGTGCTGGCTGATGAAGAAGCTTCTTGGGCTAAGAAGCCTATAAGACCTGGTCTGGGCCCAATAGATGGGAACCCGGTCCATCCACACTTCCCACCTGCCCCCAGGACCCTGTGAGAAGCTTCGAGGTGGCAAAGTACCTCTCCTGCCACACTAGACATTAGTAAAGCATTTGACACTGTCCCACATCGCAGACTGCTAATTTTTTTTTAAAAGTGTGGGTTTGGATAATAAAACAGTTAAATGGATAAGAACTAGAGATGAGCAGGCTAGGTTCCCTGAGAACCGAACCCCCCCGAACTTCACTACCTGAGCCCGGATCCGAGTCAGGATCGGGTTTTCCCACTTGACTCGGAAACCAGAACGAGGCATAACATCATCATCCCGCTGTCGGATTCTCGCGGGGTTTGGATTCCATATAAGGAGCCGCGCGTCACCGCCATTTTCACTCTGGCATTGGAGAGTGTAGCGAGAAGACGTGTCTCCGTCCTCAGTGTTTTTCAGTGTCCTGCATCAGTACAGTGGTAGTGTCTTGTGCTGCATCAGTCCAGTCACAGTGGTGGTGTCCTCTGCTGCCATATGTCCAGTGCTGCTGTATAAGTACAGTCCAGTGGTGCTGTGTTGTACCTCATGAGTTTAGTGGTGGTGTATTGTGCTGCATCAGTCCAGTCACAGTGGTGGTCTTCTGCATACTTGCCTACTCTCTCGGAAGCTGCGGGAGGCTCCCGTTTTGTGGGGTAGCCCCCCACACCCCCAGAAGAGTAGACAGGTCTCTCGCATCCTAGTGATGCGGGCAGGATAGAGAGATACTCTCCCGAGTTCGCAGGTCCGTAGAGTGGGGGAGGAGTTAAAATTACGCGAATCACGTCATTTTAGCCCTGCCCCCTTCCCAAGGACCCATGAATAGCTGCGTTTTCCTTATAAGGGGCAGGGCTTGATGATGTCACAGCCCGAACCCGCCCCCTGAAGTCTCCTGCAGCATCTCCTCTCCGGGCTTCTCCCGGAGAGGAGACATTCAAAGTAGGTAAGTCCAGTGCTGCTGTATAAGTCCAGTCCAGTGGTGCTGTGTTGTGCTGCTTCAGTTCAGTGGTGGTGTATTGTGCTGCATCAGTCCAGTCACAGTGGTGGTGTCCTCTGCTGCCATATGTCCAGTGCTGCTGTATAAGTCCAGTCCATTGCAGTGGTGCTGTGTTGTCCTGCATCAGTACAGTGGTGGTGTCCCTGTGCTTCTGTATATGTCCAGTGGTACTGCCGTATATGTCCAGTGATACTGCCATATATGTCCATTGATACTGCCGTATATGTCCAGCAGTACTGCGGTATAAATCCAGTGATACTGCCATATACACTACAGATGTGTCCTCTGTTATCTTGGCTGATTGAGGCATTAGTTACGATCGGGAATACACAGCGTGCCTGGGCGCAAGGAGGCACACCTAGTCGTAGGGAGGCGCACAGAGCGTTTGGCATTACCTTTAAATGTAATACCTGCGATCATCCACCAGATGTCGCTTTTTAAAATTACGACTGCGCATGCGTGTGGTCTCTATTAAAATACAATACCGAAATACATAGTAAGAACTACTGTACTTTACTGGTGCGTCTCATTACGCTACAATATGCTACAATAAGTCATACAGTATATTACAGTGTACAGACGTAAATACAGTAGTACAGTATATACTGATATAACTGAACATGATAAAGCCAAAGTATAGTCCATCGACGTTAGGAATATGTGAGCTTCCAAGTCCCGCAGACAAATCAACAAATAAAACAAGTAGTGTACACAGATGCAAACGAATGTTACAGGTACATTGTGGTGTATTGACGTTAGGGATATTGTATGTTAGCGTCCTAATCCCGTAGCCATTACGGCATAATCAAAACCAATGGGCTTATTCATCAGTCGGCGGCGACGTGTCCGAGTGGTGAAGTGTTCTGCTTCCCATGCTTAGAGTCCTGGGTTCGATTACCAAAGTACTAATGCATGTTAGTTTTTTCTAGAGATGAGCGCCTGAAATTTTTCGGGTTTTGTGTTTTGGTTTTGGGTTCGGTTCCGCGGCCGTGTTTTGGGTTCGAACGCGTTTTGGCAAAACCTCACCGAATTTTTTTTGTCGGATTCGGGTGTGTTTTGGATTCGGGTGTTTTTTTCAAAAAACACTAAAAAACAGCTTAAATCATAGAATTTGGGGGTCATTTTGATCCCAAAGTATTATTAACCTCAAAAACCATAATTTACACTCATTTTCAGTCTATTCTGAATACCTCACACCTCACAATATTATTTTTAGTCCTAAAATTTGCACCGAGGTCGCTGTGTGAGTAAGATAAGCGACCCTAGTGGCCGACACAAACACCGGGCCCATCTAGGAGTGGCACTGCAGTGTCACGCAGGATGTCCCTTCCAAAAAACCCTCCCCAAACAGCACATGACGCAAAGAAAAAAAGAGGCGCAATGAGGTAGCTGTGTGAGTAAGATTAGCGACCCTAGTGGCCGACACAAACACCGGGCCCATCTAGGAGTGGCACTGCAGTGTCACGCAGGATGTCCCTTCCAAAAAACCCTCCCCAAACAGCACATGACGCAAAGAAAAAAAGAGGCGCAATGAGGTAGCTGTGTGAGTAAGATTAGCGACCCTAGTGGCCGACACAAACACCGGGCCCATCTAGGAGTGGCACTGCAGTGTCACGCAGGATGTCCCTTCCAAAAAACCCTCCCCAAACAGCACATGACGCAAAGAAAAAAAGAGGCGCAATGAGGTAGCTGTGTGAGTAAGATTAGCGACCCTAGTGGCCGACACAAACACCGGGCCCATCTAGGAGTGGCACTGCAGTGTCACGCAGGATGTCCCTTCCAAAAAACCCTCCCCAAACAGCACACGACGCAAAGAAAAAAAGAGGCGCAATGAGGTAGCTGTGTGAGTAAGATTAGCGACCCTAGTGGCCGACACAAACACCGGGCCCATCTAGGAGTGGCACTGCAGTGTCACGCAGGATGTCCCTTCCAAAAAACCCTCCCCAAACAGCACATGACGCAAAGAAAAAAAGAGGCGCAATGAGGTAGCTGACTGTGTGAGTAAGATTAGCGACCCTAGTGGCCGACACAAACACCGGGCCCATCTAGGAGTGGCACTGCAGTGTCACGCAGGATGTCCCTTCCAAAAAAACCCTCCCCAATCAGCACATGATGCAAAGAAAAAGAAAAGAAAAAAGAGGTGCAAGATGGAATTGTCCTTGGGCCCTCCCACCCACCCTTATGTTGTATAAACAAAACTGGACATGCACACTTTAACCAACCCATCATTTCAGTGACAGGGTCTGCCACACGACTGTGACTGATATGACGGGTTGGTTTGGACCCCCCCCAAAAAAGAAGCAATTAATCTCTCCTTGCACAAACTGGCTCTACAGAGGCAAGATGTCCACCTCATCTTCACCCTCCGATATATCACCGTGTACATCCCCCTCCTCACAGATTATCAATTCGTCCCCACTGGAATCCACCATCTCAGCTCCCTGTGTACTTTGTGGAGGCAATTGCTGCTGGTCAATGTCTCCGCGGAGGAATTGATTATAATTCATTTTAATGAACATCATCTTCTCCACATTTTCTGGATGTAACCTCGTACGCCGATTGCTGACAAGGTGAGCGGCGGCACTAAACACTCTTTCGGAGTACACACTTGTGGGAGGGCAACTTAGGTAGAATAAAGCCAGTTTGTGCAAGGGCCTCCAAATTGCCTCTTTTTCCTGCCAGTATAAGTACGGACTGTGTGACGTGCCTACTTGGATGCGGTCACTCATATAATCCTCCACCATTCTATCAATGTTGAGAGAATCATATGCAGTGACAGTAGACGACATGTCCGTAATCGTTGTCAGGTCCGGACCAGATGTCAGCATCAGCAGTCGCTCCAGACTGCCCTGCATCACCGCCAGCGGGTGGGCTCGGAATTCTGAGCCTTTTCCTCGCACCCCCAGTTGCGGGAGAATGTGAAGGAGGAGATGTTGACAGGTCGCGTTCCGCTTGACTTGACAATTTTGTCACCAGCAGGTCTTTCAACCCCAGCAGACCTGTGTCTGCCGGAAAGAGAGATCCAAGGTAGGCTTTAAATCTAGGATCGAGCACGGTGGCCAAAATGTAGTGCTCTGATTTCAACAGATTGACCACCCGTGAATCCTTGTTAAGCGAATTAAGGGCTGCATCCACAAGTCCCACATGCCTAGCGGAATCGCTCCCTTTTAGCTCCTTCTTCAATGCCTCCAGCTTCTTCTGCAAAAGCCTGATGAGGGGAATGACCTGACTCAGGCTGGCAGTGTCTGAACTGACTTCACGTGTGGCAAGTTCAAAGGGCATCAGAACCTTGCACAACGTTGAAATCATTCTCCACTGCACTTGAGACAGGTGCATTCCACCTACTATATCGTGCTCAATTGTATAGGCTTGAATGGCCTTTTGCTGCTCCTCCAACCTCTGAAGCATATAGAGGGTTGAATTCCACCTCGTTACCACTTCTTGCTTCAGATGATGGCAGGGCAGGTTCAGTAGTTTTTGGTGGTGCTCCAGTCTTCTGTACGTGGTGCCTGTACGCCGAAAGTGTCCCGCAATTTTTCTGGCCACCGACAGCATCTCTTGCACGCCCCTGTCGTTTTTTAAAAAATTCTGCACCACCAAATTCAAGGTATGTGCAAAACATGGGACGTGCTGGAATTTGCCCATATTTAATGCACACACAATATTGCTGGCGTTGTCCGATGCCACAAATCCACAGGAGAGTCCAATTGGGGTAAGCCATTCCGCGATGATCTTCCTCAGTTGCCGTAAGAGGTTTTCAGCTGTGTGCGTATTCTGGAAAGCGGTGATACAAAGCGTAGCCTGCCTAGGAAAGAGTTGGCGTTTGCGAGATGCTGCTACTGGTGCCGCCGCTGCTGTTCTTGCGGCGGGAGTCCATACATCTACCCAGTGGGCTGTCACAGTCATATAGTCCTGACCCTGCCCTGCTCCACTTGTCCACATGTCCGTGGTTAAGTGGACATTGGGTACAACTGCATTTTTTAGGACACTGGTGAGTCTTTTTCTGACGTCCGTGTACATTCTCGGTATCGCCTGCCTAGAGAAGTGGAACCTAGATGGTATTTGGTAACGGGGGCACACTGCCTCAATAAATTGTCTAGTTCCCTGTGAACTAACGGCGGATACCGGACGCACGTCTAACACCAACATAGTTGTCAAGGACTCAGTTATCCGCTTTGCAGTAGGATGACTGCTGTGATATTTCATCTTCCTCGCAAAGGACTGTTGAACAGTCAATTGCTTACTGGAAGTAGTACAAGTGGGCTTACGACTTCCCCTCTGGGATGACCATCGACTCCCAGCGGCAACAACAGCAGCGCCAGCAGCAGTAGGCGTTACACGCAAGGATGCATCGGAGGAATCCCAGGCAGGAGAGGACTCGTCAGACTTGCCAGTGACATGGCCTGCAGGACTATTGGCATTCCTGGGGAAGGAGGAAATTGACACTGAGGGAGTTGGTGGGGTGGTTTGCGTGAGCTTGGTTACAAGAGGAAGGGATTTACTGGTCAGTGGACTGCTTCCGCTGTCACCCAAAGTTTTTGAACTTGTCACTGACTTATTATGAATGCGCTGCAGGTGACGTATAAGGGAGGATGTTCCGAGGTGGTTAACGTCCTTACCCCTACTTATTACAGCTTGACAAAGGGAACACACGGCTTGACACCTGTTGTCCGCATTTCTGGTGAAATACCTCCACACCGAAGAGCTGATTTTTTTGGTATTTTCACCAGGCATGTCAACGGCCATATTCCTCCCACGGACAACAGGTGTCTCCCCGGGTGCCTGACTTAAACAAACCACCTCACCATCAGAATCCTCCTGGTCAATTTCCTCCCCAGCGCCAGCAACACCCATATCCTCCTCATCCTGGTGTACTTCAACACTGACATCTTCAATCTGACTATCAGGAACTGGACTGCGGGTGCTCCTTCCAGCACTTGCAGGGGGCGTGCAAATGGTGGAAGGCGCATGCTCTTCACGTCCAGTGTTGGGAAGGTCAGGCATCGCAACCGACACAATTGGACTCTCCTTGTGGATTTGGGATTTCAAAGAACGCACAGTTCTTTGCGGTGCTTTTGCCAGCTTGAGTCTTTTCAGTTTTCTAGCGAGAGGCTGAGTGCTTCCATCCTCATGTGAAGCTGAACCACTAGCCATGAACATAGGCCAGGGCCTCAGCCGTTCCTTGCCACTCCGTGTGGTAAATGGCATATTGGCAAGTTTACGCTTCTCCTCCGACAATTTTATTTTAGGTTTTGGAGTCCTTTTTTTACTGATATTTGGTGTTTTGGTTTTGACATGCTCTGTACTATGCCATTGGGCATCGGCCTTGGCAGACGACGTTGCTGGCATTTCATCGTCTCGGCCATGACTAGTGGCAGCAGCTTCAGCACGAGGTGGAAGTGGATCTTGATCTTTCCCTAATTTTGGAACCTCAACATTTTTGTTCTCCATATTTTAATAGGCACAACTAAAAGGCACCTCAGGTAAACAATGGAGATGGATGGATTGGATACTAGTATACAATTATGGACGGGCTGCCGAGTGCCGACACAGAGGTAGCCACAGCCGTGAACTACCGCACTGTACTGTGTCTGCTGCTAATATATAGACTGGTTGATAAAGAGATAGTATACTCGTAACTAGTATGTATGTATAAAGAAAGAAAAAAAAACCACGGTTAGGTGGTATATACAATTATGGACGGGCTGCCGAGTGCCGACACAGAGGTAGCCACAGCCGTGAACTACCGCACTGTACTGTGTCTGCTGCTAATATATAGACTGGTTGATAAAGAGATAGTATACTCGTAACTAGTATGTATGTATAAAGAAAGAAAAAAAAACCACGGTTAGGTGGTATATACAATTATGGACGGGCTGCCGAGTGCCGACACAGAGGTAGCCACAGCCGTGAACTACCGCACTGTACTGTGTCTGCTGCTAATATATAGACTGGTTGATAAAGAGATAGTATACTCGTAACTAGTATGTATGTATAAAGAAAGAAAAAAAAAACCACGGTTAGGTGGTATATACAATTATGGACGGGCTGCCGAGTGCCGACACAGAGGTAGCCACAGCCGTGAACTACCGCACTGTACTGTGTCTGCTGCTAATATATAGACTGGTTGATAAAGAGATAGTATACTCGTAACTAGTATGTATGTATAAAGAAAGAAAAAAAAACCACGGTTAGGTGGTATATACAATTATGGACGGGCTGCCGAGTGCCGACACAGAGGTAGCCACAGCCGTGAACTACCGCACTGTACTGTGTCTGCTGCTAATATATAGACTGGTTGATAAAGAGATAGTATACTCGTAACTAGTATGTATGTATAAAGAAAGAAAAAAAAACCACGGTTAGGTGGTATATACAATTATGGACGGGCTGCCGAGTGCCGACACAGAGGTAGCCACAGCCGTGAACTACCGCACTGTACTGTGTCTGCTGCTAATATATAGACTGGTTGATAAAGAGATAGTATACTCGTAACTAGTATGTATGTATAAAGAAAGAAAAAAAAACCACGGTTAGGTGGTATATACAATTATGGACGGGCTGCCGAGTGCCGACACAGAGGTAGCCACAGCCGTGAACTACCGCACTGTACTGTGTCTGCTGCTAATATATAGACTGGTTGATAAAGAGATAGTATACTCGTAACTAGTATGTATGTATAAAGAAAGAAAAAAAACACCACGGTTAGGTGGTATATACAATTATGGACGGGCTGCCGAGTGCCGACACAGAGGTAGCCACAGCCGTGAACTACCGCACTGTACTGTGTCTGCTGCTAATATAGACTGGTTGATAAAGAGATAGTATACTACTAATATTATATACTGGTGGTCAGGTCACTGGTCACTAGTCACACTGGCAGTGGCACTCCTGCAGCAAAAGTGTGCACTGTTTAATTTTAATATAATATTATGTACTCCTGGCTCCTGCTATAACCTATAACTGGCACTGCAGTAGTGCTCCCCAGTCTCCCCCACAATTATAAGCTGTGTGAGCTGAGCAGTCAGACAGATATATAATATATATAGATGATGCAGCACACTGGCCTGAGCCTGAGCAGTGCACACAGATATGGTATGTGACTGACTGAGTCACTGTGTGTATCGCTTTTTTCAGGCAGAGAACGGATATATTAAATAAACTGCACTGTGTGTCTGGTGGTCACTCACTATATAATATATTATGTACTCCTGGCTCCTGCTATAACCTATAACTGGCACTGCAGTAGTGCTCCCCAGTCTCCCCCACAATTATAAGCTGTGTGAGCTGAGCAGTCAGACAGATATATATATAATATTATATATAGATAATAGATGATGCAGCACACTGGCCTGAGCCTGAGCAGTGCACACAGATATGGTATGTGACTGAGTCACTGTGTGCTGTGTATCGCTTTTTTCAGGCAGAGAACGGATTATAAATAAAAGTGGTGGTCACTGGTCACTATCAGCAAAACTCTGCACTGTACACTACTGAGTACTCCTAATGCTCCCCAAAATTAGTAAATCAAGTGTCTCTCTAATCTATTCTAATTCTAAACGGAGAGGACGCCAGCCACGTCCTCTCCCTATCAATCTCAATGCACGTGTGAAAATGGCGGCGACGCGCGGCTCCTTATATAGAATCCGAGTCTCGCGATAGAATCCGAGCCTCGCGAGAATCCGACAGCGTCATGATGACGTTCGGGCGCGCTCGGGTTAACCGAGCAAGGCGGGAAGATCCGAGTCGCTCGGACCCGTGAAAAAAAACATGAAGTTCTGGCGGGTTCGGATTCAGAGAAACCGAACCCGCTCATCTCTAGTTTTTTCCAGACACTTTATTATTATTTTTTATTTTTGTACTGTACTATACTTTCACATTCAATAGAAGTCTGCACACAAGTTTTACATGCAGTGATTATAAGTATGATACTAATTATTCTGCGATTTCCAGCATGATGTTTTTATATCTATGAATGTTTATTTAGTTTGCTGTTCTTTTAATAAAAATATATTTTATTTACCAAACCAGCAGCCTAATTAACCACTTTTGAATATCTGTGCGCTCATACGTTTTAAATTTGTGTATAGGGACAGTTCCCTTTGTTCAGGAGGACTTCCAGATCCTCCTTGTGTGAGCTGCAATTACTATTTAAATTTGATAGTACAAACTTAGTGCCTAATATATATTATTTAAAGTTTTACATAAAGCAGGGCAAAGCTGCAGAAGCGTATCTACTGTAAAATACACATCGGCTACGAGGCTAAGGTTCTATGCACCGTACAGTACACATACAATTCTGTAGCAGGGTAGACTCGATTGAAATGGCTACAGCCTGTGACTCCTTGCCTCGTGGCAGCCCTCAGCTATGGAGCGAGCAACGGCATAGGTTTTGCAAGTTACAGGGCAATGCTGAAGGAGCGTCATAATACCCTAGCTAAAATACACACGTATAGTACAGTAAGGATATTAATTTAAATATATAAATAAATGGAAACAGTAAATGAAAGAATTACAGATCAAATACTGTATGGAGAAACTGTAGAAACCAGCTGGAACAAGTGAGGCCAGCAAAATATTTCAACAGCAGGAACACAAAGAGAGAATTTGCAGGAGAAGTTTCGAAGGCCAGAGACGATCCACACAGCAAGTCTGATTATGAGGAAACAGCTTTGCAGAGTGGTTACCGGGGCTGTGACTGAGACGCTCTATTATCCTGATTCAAACAAAGGAAATTCTTCCCCCCAAAGCATGCTCTGTGATTGGTGTAGGAATGAATGCACCTACACAGGCACCAATCACAGAGCATGCTTTGAGCGGAAAGAATTTCCTTTGTTTGAATCGGGATAAAAGAGCGCCTCAGTCACAGCCCGGTAACCACTCTGAAAAGCTGTTTCCTCGTAATAAGACCTGCTTTGTGGATCGTCTCCGGCCTTCGAAACTTCTCCTGCTAATTTGCTCTCTGTGTTCCTGCTGTTAAAATCCTTTGCTGGCCTCACTTCTTATAGCTGGTTTCTACAGTTTGTCAAGTGGTACTGCCATATAATTCCCGTGATACTGCCATATATGGCCAGTGGTACTGCCATATAATTCCAGTGATACTGCCGTATATGTCCAGTGGTGCTGGCATATAAATCCAGTGATACTGTCATATAATTCCAGTGATACTGCCGTATAATTCCAGTGATACTGCCGTATAATTCCAGTGGTACTGGCTTATAAATCCAGTGATACTGCCGTATAAAACTAGTCCAGTGGTACTGCCGTATAAGTCCAGTGGTACTGTCGTATAATTCCAGTGATACTGCCGTATAATTCCAGTGGTACTGGCGTATAAGTCTAGTGATACTGCCATATAAATCCAGTCCAGTGGTACTGCCGTATAAATCCAGTGGTACTGCCGTATAATTCCAGTGATACTGCCGTATAATTCCAGTGGTACTGCCGTATAATTCCAGTGATACTGCCGTATAATTCCAGTGATACTGCCGTATAATTCCAGTAGTATTCGCGTATAAGTCCAGTGATACTGCTGTATAAATTCAGTCCAGTTGTATTGCCGTATAATTCCAGTGATACTACCGTATAATTCCAGTGGTACTGGTGTATAAATCCAGTGATACCGCCGTATAAAACTAGTCCAGTGGTACTGCCGTATAAGTCCAGTGGTACGGCCGTATAATTCTAGTGGTACTGCCGTATAAATCCAGTGATACTGCCATATAATTCCAGTGATACTGCCGTATAATTCCAGTGATACTGGCTTATAAATCCAGTGATATTATTGTATAAATACAGTCCAGTGGTACTGCCGTATAATTTCAGTGATACTGCCGTATAATTCTAGTGGTACTGGCGTATAAGTCCAGTGATTTTGCTGTATAAATACAGTCCAGTGGTACTGCCGTATAAGTCCAGTGGTACTGCCGTGTAATTCCAGTGATACTGCCGTATAATTCTGGTGGTACTGGCGTATAAATACAGTGATCTTGCCATATAAAACCAGTCCAGAGGCACTGCCGCATAAGTCCAGTGGTACTGCCATATAATTCCAGTGATACTGCCGTATAATTCCCGTGGTACTGGCATATAACTCCAGTGGTACTGCTGTATAAATCAAGTCCAGTGGTACTGCTGTATAATTCCAGTGGTACTGCCATATAATTCCAGTGGTACTGCCATATAATTCCAGTGATACTGCCGTATAAATCCAGTGGTACTGTCGTATAATTCCAGTGATACTTCCGTATAAATCCAATCCAGTGGTGCTGCCATATAAGTTCAGTGGTGCTGTCCTTTGCTATATATTATTTACTCCATATAAAGGGGTTATTAATATTTAATCCAACTCATTTTCACAGGGTTTGCCCTGTGTGGTGTAGAGGTACGCTCTCCTGTACCGCCTATTGTTATATAACTCCAGAAAAATGTAGAACAAAAATTTGGAGGATAAAATAGGGAAAGATCAAGAACCACTTCAACCTAGTGCTGAAGCTGCTGCCACTAGTCATGACAGACGATGAAATGCCATCAACGACGTCTGCCAAGGCCGATGCTCAATGTGATAGTAGAGGGCATGTAAATTCCAAAAAGCCAAAGTTCAGTAAAAAGACCCCAAAAAATAAAAATTTAAATGGATTTAGGAGTAACATAAACTTGCCAATATGCCATTTACGACACGGAGTGGCAAGGAACGACTAAGGCCCTGGCCTATGTTCATGATTAGTGGTTCAGCTTCACATGATGATGGAACCCCGCTAGAAAAATGATAAGAGTTAATTTGGCAAAAGCACAGCAAAGAACTGTGAATTCTAAGATGGTATCACAAATCCCCAAAGAGAGTCCAAGTGTGTCGGCGGTTGCGATGCCTGATCTTACCAACACTTGACGGGAAGAGATGGCTCCTTCCACCATTTGCACGCCCTCTGCAAGTGCTGGAAGTAGCACCCACAGTCCAGTTTCTGATATTAAAATTGAAGATGTCACTGTTGAAGTACACCAGGATGAGGATATGGGTGTTGCTGGCGCTGAGGAGGTAGTTGACGATGAAGATTCTGATGGTGATGTGGTTTGTTTAAATCAGGCATCGGGGAAGACACCTGTTGTCTGTGTGATGCCTGGGCAAAATACCAAAAAAGCCACCTCTTTGGTGTGGAATTATTTCTCCACAAATCTGGACAACAGGTGTCAAGCCGTGTGTTGCCTCTGTCAATCTGTAAGTAGGGGTAAGGATGTTTACCACCTAGGAACATCCTCCCTTATACGTCACCTGCTGCGCATTCACCAGAAGTCAGTGTCAAGTTGTGAAACTTTGGGTAAGAGTGTAAGCAGTCCACTGACACCTAAATCTCTCCTTCCTCTTGTACCCAAGTTCCTGCAAGCCACACCACCAACTCCCTCAACGTCAACTTCCTCCTCAGTCAGGAACATCAGTAGTCCTGCAGGCCATGTCACTTGCAAGACTGAGGAGTCCTCTCCTAACCGGGATTCCTCTGGAGGATCCTTGAGTGGTACGCCTACTGCTGCTGTTGCTGTCGCTGCTGTTGTTGCTTCTGGGAGTCGATCGTCATCCCAGAGGGGAAGTCGGAAGACCACTTGTACTACTTCAAGTAAGCAATTGACTGTCCAACAGTCCTTTGTGAGGAAGATGAAATATGACAGCAGTCATCCTGTTGCAAAGCAGATAACTGAGGCCTTGACAGCTATGTTGGTGTTAGACGTGCATCTGGTATCCGCCATTAGTTCAGTGGGACTTAGAGAATTGATGGAGGTAGTGTCCTCCCATTACCAAATCCCATCTAGGTTCCACTTCACTAGGCAGGCGATACCGAGAATGTACAGAGACATCAGAAAAAGTGTCATCAATGTCCTAAAAAAATGCAGTTGTACCCACTGTCCACTTAACTACGGACACGTGGACATGTGGAACAGGGCAGACTAAGGACTATATCACTGTGACAGCCCATTGGGTCGATGTATTGCCTCCCGCAGCAAAAACAGCAGCGGCACCAGTAGCAGCATCTCGCTAATGCCAACTCGTTCCTAGGCAGCCTACGCTATGTATCACCGATTTCCATAAGAGGCACACTGCTGACAACGTCTTACGGAAACTGAGGGACATCATCGCACAATGGCTTACCCCACTTAGACTCTCCTGGGGATTTGTGATATTGGACAATGCCACCAATATTGTACGTGCATTAATTCCAACATGTCCCATGTTTTGTACATACAATTAATTTAGGGGTGCAGAATTTTTTGAAAGATGACAGGGGCATGCAGGAGATGCTGTCGGTGGCCCGAAAATTGTGGCCCACTTTTGACATTCAGCCACCGCGTGCCGAAAACTGGAGTACCAGCAAACACTTCTGGACCTGCCCTGCCATCACCTGATGCAAGAGGTGGTAATGAGGTGGAATACAATACTCTATATGCTTCAGAGGATGGAGGAGCAGCAAAAGGCCATTCAAGCCTATACTTCCACCTACGGTATAGGCAAAGTAAGGGAAATGCACCTGACTCAAGCGCAGTGGAGAATGGTTTCCGTCTTGTGCAAGGCTCTCCAACCCTTCGAACTTTCCACACGTCAGTTCAGACACTGCCAGCTTGAGTCAGGTCATTCACCTAATCAGGCTTTTGCAGAAGCAGCTGGAGAAAATGAAGGAGGAGCTAAGATAGAGCGATTCCACAAAGTATGTGGGACTTTTGGATGAAACCCTTCATTCGCTTTGCCAGGATTCAAGGGTGGTCAATCTGTTGAAATCAGAGCACTACATTTTGGCCACCGTACCTGATCCTAGGTTTAAAGCCTACGTTGTATCTCTCTTTCTGGCAGACACAAGTCTGCAGAGGTTCAAAACCTGCTGGTGAAAAAAATTGTCAACTCAAGCAGAATGTGACCCGTCAACAGCTCCTCCTTCATTTTCTCCCGCGGCTGGGGCTGCGAGGAAAAGAGTAAGATTTCCTAACCCATCCGCTGGCGGTGATGCAGGGCAGTCAGGAGCGAGTGCTGACATCTGGTCTGGACTGAAGGACCTGCCAATGATTACTGACATGTCTACTGTCACTACATATGATTCTGTCACCATTGAAAGAATGGTGGACGATTATATGAGTGCCAGCATCCAAGTAGGGGTGTAGTATAGTATGCCGGCGGCCGGGCTCCTGGCGGATAGCATACAGGCGCTGGAATCCCGACCACCGGCATACCGACAGCTGGGCGAGCGCAAATTAGCCCCTTGCGGGCTTGCTATGCTTGCCACGCTGCAGGCATGGTGGCGTGTTAGGTGCACCACGCTATCTATTCTCCCTCCAGTGGGGTCGTGGTATACTGTGCGCCGGGATCCCAACAGCCGGCAACCTAAATACCACCCCCAAGTAGGCAAGTCAGACAGTCCGTACGTATACTGGCAGAAAAAAGAGGTAATTTGGATGCCCTTGAACAAACTGGCTTTATTTTACCTAAGTTGCCCCCTCTCCAGTGTGTACTCTAAAAGAGTATTTAGTGCAGCCGGTAACCTTGTCAGCTATCGGCGTAGGAGGTTACTTCCACAAGATGTGGAGAAGATGATGTTCATCAAAATGAATTATAAATTCCTCCGGGAAGACCCATTCCAGCAATTGCCTCCAGAAAGTACATACTCTGTGAGGAGGAGGATGTACACACTGAAAGGGGTGAGGAATCGGAGGATGAGGACGATATTTTGCCTCTGTAGAGCTAGTTTGTGCAAGGAGAGATTGATTGCTTCTTTTCTGGTGGGGGCCCAAACAACCAGTCATGTCAGCCACAGTCGTGTGGCAGAGCCTGTCGCTGAAATGATGGGTTTGTTAAAGTGTGCATGTCCTGTTTATACAACATAAGGGTGGGTGGGAGGGCCCAAGGACAATTCCATCTTGCACCTCTTTTTCTTCTTTGCATCATGTGCTGTTTGGGGACTAGTTTTTTAAAGTGCCATCCTGTCTGACACTGCCGTACAACTCCAGAGGTACTGCCGTATAAGTCATGGGGTACTGCCATATAAGTCCAGTCCAGTGGTGCTGTCTTGTGCTGCATCAGTCCAGTGGTGGTGTCTTGTGTTGCCATAAGTCCAGTGGTGGTGTTCTGTGCTGTATATTATATACTCCAAATAATAGTGTTATATACATTACTTACATTATTATCCAAATGATTTTTACAGGATTTGCCCTGTGTGGTGTAGGGGTACGCTCGCCTGTGCTGCATATTATTATCATAGCTCCAAATAAAAGGGTTATTATTATCCAAATAAATTTTACAGGCTTATTCGGGTGTGTGTGTAGTTTAGGGGTATGCTCTCCTGTGCCACCAATATTGTGCCTGTATTACATCTGGGCAAATTCCAGCACGACCCATGTTGTTTGTGCTGCACACTTGTGTCGCTTAGCATAGTCATACAGCTACCTCATTGCACCTCTTTTTCTTCTTTGCATGGTGTGCTGTTTGCAGGGCCGGATCTAGGGGGGGGGGGGCGAATGGGGCGACCGCCACCCCCCTAACACAGTCATAGCCACGCCCACTTTTGAGCAGAAGAGAATTCTCCGGGGAGAGCCTGAGGCAGAACGATGTGCGCAGCTTATACCACAGCAGCACAGAGGAGCCAGGAGAGCAAGGGTTACAGAGCATTTGCCCCTCACTTGCTGGTGTGTGGGTACTAGGTGTTAGGTGCCGCGGTCCGTGGCGTCGCTCGGTCCATCTCCGAGCGACGACCGCGGCCGCTGCACCCTCCTCCTTGCCCGCCCGGTGCCTAGCAACTAGGGACGCCGTGCGTGCTGAGCCGCCGGGTCCCTAGCAACGCTAGGACGCTGGGCGCGCCGAGCCGCTGGGACCTTAGCAACGGGGACGCCACAGGCGGACCACGTTCCCCGTTGCAGGGATTGATTAATTAGTGTTCACACATGTTCTCTGGTCGTGCAGCAAGGCAGCTGCACAACATTTTTTGTAATTAGGCTCTGTGCTCTTATTGGAGGGTTCCCTGTTAAATGCCTCCTCAGTGCCTCACACAGACGCCGGTGATAGCTTCCTGCATGCTGCTCATGTTTGGTGAACGTCTGTTCCTGGTCTGCTGTGTCCGGTCTCTCCAGTTCTCTGAGTCCCTGAATCTTGGAGTTTGTCATCTGGTCCCAAGGAGTTCTCCTGGTCCTCATTTACCTGTGGCAGTCGATTTAGGTTCCCACTTGGTTTCGTGAGTGGCGGCCCTGCCGCGTGTTACGGCCTAGGCCGCTTTAGTATTATTTTCTTGCATTGGAGCATTTGCGGAGGTTTCCGCTTCCATAGTCCTCTCCGGTACTCGGCGGTGCCGTGTAGGAGAGTGGACAAGTGGATTATTTTGGTTGTTCTTTTCCCTGGCGGTAAGCCACGCATACTTTTAGTTTCAGGTTAGCCAGTAGCCCCTGGCCTTGTTTATTAGTTAGAGGGCCCCTTGTTATTACCCTGCCTCGGTTCACTCTTTGTCTCTCCTTAAGACCTGAGGGGGCATCGGTGTTGGGCAGACGTAATCCGCCCTTCAAACGCAGCTGCCATGGGCCCAAGAAACCATAGTCTCGCAAGAATGAACTGACAGCACGGGTAAGACAACGGAGGTAGGGCGCCAGGGGCTATTCCCATTCCGTTTCCCCTTTCCAGCATTACATCCTGGTACTCAGGTCTCACAGTATAAGATCTCCCCTGACCTGAGTGTCTGGATCATAACACTTGGGGTAATAAATACAATTACCCCATAGCACAGTCACATGTACATAGAACAATCACAAAGCTCTATCTCAGTCTCACTCAAAAAGTTCAGTCAGAATTGATAGAGGAGGAGTTAGGATTGCAGATGGGAGGAGTTGGGACTGTAGAGGGGAGGAGTCAAGATTAAACCGTAAACCGCCCCCCCCCCCTAAAGAAAAGTCTAGATCCGTCCCTGGCTGTTTGGGGCCTAGTTTTTTTTAAGTGTCATCCTGTCTGCAACTTCAGTGCCACTCCTAGATGGGCCAGGTGTTTGTGCCGCTTAGCTTAGTCATACAGCTACCTCATTGCACCTCTTTTACTTCTTTGCATGATGTGCTGTTTGGGGCCTATTTTTTAAATCTGCCATCCTGTCTGCCACTGCAGTGCCACTCCTAGATGGGCCAGGTGTTTGTGCCGCACACTTGTGTCGCTTATCTTAGTCATACAGCTACCTCATTGCACCTCTTTAACTTCTTTGCATGATGTGCTGTTTGGGGCTTATTTTTCTAAATCTGCCATCCTGTCTGACACTGCAGTGCCACTCCTAGATGGGCCAGGTGTTTGTGATGCACACTTGTGTCGCTTAGCTTAGTCATACAGTCACCTCGGTGCAACCTTTTGGCCTAAAAACAATATTGTGAGGTGTGAGGTGTTCAGAATAGACTGGAAATTAGTGGAAATGAATGTTATTGAGGTTAATAATACCGTAGGATCAAAATTACCCCCAAATTCTGTGATTTTAGCTGTTTTTATGTTTTTTAAAAAAATCATCCAGATCCAAAACCAAAACACGAAAGGGTGATTTTGGCAAAACCAATCCAGATCCAAAACATGAGCATGGAACCAGAACCAAAACCAAAACACGAAATGTGCCCGCCGCACATCTCTAATAAGAACCTTGTTGCAGGATAGGAAGCAGACAGTTGTTGTAAATGGAGTGCAATCTTTAGGGGAAAATGTTACCAGTGGAGTACCCAAGGGATCTGCACTTGCACCAGTGCTCTATAATATTTTTGTTGGTGACATTGCAAATAGTATTGAAGGGAAAGTATGGGTGTAATTCAGACTGGGTCACTGCAGCGGCAGCGATCACAGTCTGAAGCCCTTTGTGAAGTGAGCGCGCGCACCCCGGGAAGCCCAGTAAGATCTCAGGGCTGCGATTGCCTCTACCTGATTGACAGGCAGAGCCAGTCGCGGGGTGGGAGGAGGCGTGCCTTCGGCTTTAGAACACCGTTGGTGGGGCGTGGTCCAGACAATGCAGGCATGCCCAGACCATTGCGTGGGTGGGCCGCGGTGGCTGCGTGACGTCACACGCAGCAGCTGTGACCCGGGACGAGGCGGGTGGCCGCCTGCCAGCGCAGGCAGGGAGCTACTCACCAGGTGCGAAAGCATCACCGTTGTGCAATGCTTTTACACACTTGTAGGGTGGAGAAGGGGTAGGGCCTGACATTTTAGCACATCTACGATCAGATCTGAATTACCCCCTATTCCTTTTTGCAGATGATACAAAGATATGCAACAGGGTAGACACAATGGGAGGGGCAAAACAAATGATTGATGACCTAGGTAGACCTGAGGAGTGGTCAAGAACATGGCAACTACAGTTTAATGCTAAAAAATGCAACATTATGCACTTGGGTTACAAAAATATTAAGGCTGAATATAGTATCAAGGGTACTATAATAGAAACTACTGAGGAGGAAATGGATTTAGGAGTCACTATTTCAAGTGACTTAAAGGCGGGAAAGCAATGCAACAAAGCAATGAGAAAGGGAAATCAGAGAAAGGGTGATACAGTGGGTTTACCATTTTTAATTTATATGCCCCCAACCAGTATTCTAAATGTTTTTTTCAGTACTTATCAGGCAAATTATCTCCCTCTATGGATTTTTTGCTGATTATCCCGCACATCATCACCATTGGAAAAAAATAGATTGTGCATGCACATACATTTTGGCTAGACACTTGACTAGATAGTGCTTATCGTTACGTGTGTACGGTACTTAACAATAAAAGCCAACTATACCGATTTACGTCATCATAGCCACTCCCCGGGCACTCCCAGGCTGCTATTTTGTCCACTACATGCAGAGCTGAGTATTGAAAGAGAGATTGCAACGGAATTCAGCACAAAATCGGTAAGTAGATGTACCACTGGCCATCAATGTATTTAAGACAGTGCATTGGCACTATACAGGGTGCAGTCTGGGGGCATTATATGTGACACTGGCATTATATGTGTGGCAATTTTAAGGGGGAATCATTTGTGGCACTTTTAAGGGGGCATTATGTGTAGCCCTTTTAGGGGGGCATTATGTATGGCACTATGATGAAGGGGGCATTACATGTGGCACCAAGGGGGAATTATGTGGCACTATACTGCTCTTGCTGGGTTGTAAAGTTCTACAGCAGCTGGAGGCCCAAACACTTCTTTGCACTGTACTACACATACTGGATGTCATATGAATGTTAACCTATGGGTTTTGTTTTTATTGTCTTTACTCATTTTTCAATAGAAATGCCATGCCAAGCCAACCGTGAATCCTGGACGGGGTTCATTGACCTACATCAGGCCAACAAGGGTCTGTGGTGGATAAATAGCAAGGATTATGCCAAACGAACAAAGAAGAATTAGGCTTATCACTAATTGGTTCAGTACAGAAGAGGCAGGAACAGTGAAGCTAACCTGAAGTGGTTAAAGAAGAATATTCAAAATTTCCGAACAGTGGTGGTCATTCCGAGTTGTTTGCTCGTTGACGATTTTCGCTATGCTGCGATTTGTTGCTAAATGCGCATGCGCATGGTACGCAGCGCGCATGCACTAAGTTATTTTACACAAAACTTAGTAGATTTGCAGGTGTTCGTGCGGCGCTTTTCAGTCGCACTGCTAATTGGTGAGTGATTGACAGGAAAGGGGCGTTTCTGGGTGGTAACTGAGCGTTTTCCAGGAGTGTGCTAAAAAACGCAGGCGTGTCAGGGAAAAATGCGGGAGTGTCTGGAGAAACGGGGGAGTGGCTGGCCGAACGCAGGGCGTGATTGTGACATCAAACCAGGAACTAAACGGACCGAGCTGATCGCAATCTAGGAGTAGGTCTGGAGCTACTCAGAAACTGCTTGAAAATATTTAGTAGCAGTTCTGCTAATCTTTCGTTCGCTATTCTGCTAAGCTAAGATACACTCCCAGAGGGCGGCGGCCTAGCGTTTGCAATGCTGCTAAAAGCAGCTAGCGAGCGAACAACTCGGAATGAGGGCCAGTGTTCCTCAAGAAACAAAGGAGGTATACAGAATCATAGCATTCAGGAACTGGGGCTGATGATGTACAGAAACCAATGATGTGATATTATGACTTACTGTTGTTCACCCGGGAATGAGAGCCAAGGAAAAGGTTGCAAAGTTCCTTGGTTTCAGATTGTTCCATTGATTTGGAAGAAGAGGAAATGGAGAGTCTTGATCTGGTAAGTAGACACTTTTTTTCATGTTAATTCTTTTTTTTAATAAACACTCATTTTAAATTGAACTGCTCAGCCTCACAGACTGTTTGGAGGCTCAATGTGGCATGTTTTAAGTGGAACTTCTGTAATGGCCATTGCATAACTAAGCGCATGCGCTCTGCGAACCTTGCGCATGCGCAGTAAGCGACTAATCGCAGTATAGCGAAAATCGGCAACGAGCGAACAACTCGGAATGACCCCCAATAGCCCCATTTTCAGTGAAAATGGTGCTATTAACCACTTTACTGGCAATCCCCGCCCCCCCCCAAAAAAAAAACGCTCGTCGTTTTTTTTAACGAGTGAATTAGGTGAAGAACATGAGTTTAACCCTATCCAAAATGATTTTAGCAAAAAAAAAAAAAAAAAAGAATTATTATTCTTTTATTTAAAAAAATATATATTCATTTTTTTAAACATCGGAACATTGATCGGTAACAACGCGACCATCGCACCATCCCCCACCCCCAGCGACCATCGCCGCTGGGGGTGGGGGATCCTGGCGTGCTGACCGATCAGCAATGATCGGCAGCACGGCAACACTGGGGGCTGGAAGGCAGCAGAAGTTTTCCTGCCGCTGCTAACACAGTTTATCTGAATAGTCGCATCCTGTGCGACCAGGTCAGATAAAGCACTTGCAGGCATGTTAAGTACTGTAGTGCCTGGTCACCTCTGGGGACCAGAGAGAGAGGAGGAGCAGAGGCAGCCATGCGGCTGCAAGGACCCACCAGGGGGAGAGAAAGCTGACCTGGGCATGCAGCAGGTGCAGGCAACTGGCATGGACCTGGAAGGGAGTGAGTCCTTCTCCCTCCTGCTTCCCTGATGCCTACCTATACCTACATTATTTGTCACCCAACCATTATTTGCCACCCATTATTTGTCCAATAGTTCCAGTAACCAGAAACTATGCACACAACTCTGTACATTGCACCCAAATTAAATATATTGACACTATGGGGTATATTTACTAAGGTCCCGATTTTGACCGAGATGACGTTTTTTCTTCAAAGTGTCATGTCGGGAATTTACTAAGCAAAAATCTCGGCAGTGATGAGGGCATTCGTAATATTTTGGTAGTCCTAGGAAAAAATTACGATTCAATACACCATCGGTCAAATACGCCTGCAATTTGGTAGAAATCGGTAATTTGCTAAAAAGTGCAAATCACAAACACTGCCGACAATAGCCAAACACTGCCGTGCTGAAATACAATTCGTGAAAAAGTGCTAAAAAAAACAGACCTGCTTTTTTATCCCGTGTTTGTATAGACATGTACGGATCCATGAGATCCGTGCATGTTTATCAGTGGGAAGGGGATGGGAAAGTGTTATTTTTTTGAAAAAAAAATGCGTGGGGTCCCCCCTCCTAAGCAAAACCAGCCTCGGGCTCTTTGAGCCGGTCCTGGTTGCAAAAATATGGGGAAAAAAAATGATAGGGGTTCCCCCATATTTAAACAACCAGCACCGGGCTCTGCGCCTGGTTCCAAAAATACGGGGGACAAAAAGCGTAGGGGTCCCCCGTATTTCTGAAACCAGCACCGGGCTCCACTAGCCAGATACATAATGCCACAGCCGGGGGACACTTTTATATAGGTCCCGGCGGCCCTGGCATTACATAACCAACTAGTCACCCCTGGCCGGGGTACCCTGGAGGAGTGGGGACCCCTTCAATCAAGGGGTCCCCCCCTCCAGCCACCCAAGGACCAGGGGTGAAGCCGAGGCTGTCCCCCCCATCCAAGGGCTGCGGATGGGAGGCTGATAGCCGTTTTGTAAAAAAATGAATATTGTTTTTAGTAGCAGTACTACAAGTCCCAGCAAGCCTCCCCCGCAAGCTGGTACTTGGAGAACCACAAGTACCAGCATGCGGAGGAAAACCGGGCCCGTTGGTACCTGTAGTACTACTACTAAAAAAATACCCCAATAAAAACATAAGACACACACCTTGAAAGTAAAACTTTAATGCATACATCCACACCTCCATATACACATACTTACCTATGTTCACACGAGGGTCGGTCCTCTTCTCCATGTAGAATCCATGGTGTACCTGTTGAAAAAATTATACTCACAAAATCCAGTCTAGAAGGCTCCTCTTATAATCCATTTGTAATCCAGGTACTTGGCAAAAAAAACAAAAACGGATACCTGACCTCGCACTGAAAGGGGCCCCATGTTTTCACATGGGACCCCTTTCCCCGAATGCCAGAAACCCCCTCTGACTTATGTCTAAGAGGGTTCCATCAGCCAATCAGGGAGCGCCACATTGTGGCACCCTCCTGATTGGCTGTGTGCTCCTGTACTGTATGACAGGCAGCACCCGGCAGTGTTACAATGTAGCGCCTATGCGCTCCATTATAGCCAATGGTGGGAACTTTGTGGTCAGCGGTGAGGTTACTTTCGGTCAACCGCTGACCACAAAGCTCCCACCATTGGTTATAATGGAGCGCATAGGCGCTACATTGTAACACTGCCGGGTGCTGCCTGTCATACAGTACAGGAGCCCACAGCCAATCAGGAGGGTGCCACAATGTGGCGCTCCCTGATTGGCTGATGGAACCCTCTTAGACATAAGTCAGAGGGGGTTTCTGGCATTCGGGGAAAGGGGTCCCATGTGAAAACATGGGGCCCCTTTCAGTGCGAGGTCGGGTATCCGTTTTTGTTTTTTTGCCAAGTACCTGGATTACAAATGGATTACAAGAGGAGCCTTCTACATTGGATTTTGTGAGTATAATTTTTTCAACAGGTACACCATGGATTCTACATGGAGAAGAGGACCGACCCTCGTGTGAACATAGGTAAGTATGTGTATATGGAGGTGTGGATGTATGCATTAAAGTTTTACTTTCAAGGTGTGTGTCTTATGTTTTTATTGGGGTATTTTTTTAGTAGTAGTACTACAGGTACCAGCGGGCCCGGTTTTCCTCCGCATGCTGGTACTTGTGGTTCTCCAAGTACCAGCTTGCGGGGGAGGCTTGCTGGGACTTGTAGTACTGCTACTAAAAACAATATTCATTTTTTTACAAAACGGCTATCAGCCTCCCATCCGCAGCCCTTGGATAAGTCGGACAGCCTCGGGCTTCACCCCTGGTCCTTGGGTGGCTGGAGGGAGGGGACCCCTTGATTGAAGGGGTCCCCACTCCTCCAGGGTACCCCGGCCAGGGGTGACTAGTTGGTTATGTAATGCCAGGGCCGCCGGGACCTATATAAAAGTGTCCCCCGGCTGTGGCATTATGTATCTGGCTAGTGGAGCCCGGTGCTGGTTTCAGAAATACGGGGGACCTCTACGCTTTTTGTCCCCCGTATTTTTGGAACCAGGACCAGGCGCAGAGCCCGGTGCTGGTTGTTTAAATATGGGGGAACCCCTGTCATTTTTTTTACCATATTTTTGCAACCAGGACCGGCTCAAAGAGCCGAGGCTGGTTTGGCTTAGGAGGGGGGACCCCACGCAATTTTTTTTGGGATTTTAACACTGATTTTATTTTTTTAAAAGGTGCACAATGAAGCCCAGCACGGATCTCTCAGATCCGGCCGAGATTCATTGTATTAAAGTCGGCAGTGTTTTACAAGTCACTCACGTAAAACACTGCCTAAAAAACGAATGACATCGACATCGGTAAATCCGAAAGTGCAGAATACGACAGCTTAGTAAATTAGTCGTACTAAATTCAAAAAGTTGCAATATTACACTTTCGATGTCAATCGTGATTGAACTTTGACCTCAAACGGAAAAATACGAATTTTAGTAAATATACCCCTATATATTTCAACAAAATGTATTTATTTAAAAAAAACACTACATACTTTTCAAAAGTCAAGTATTGATACAATACACACACGTGATGTTCCAGAGTTGCTATTTACCATACAGTAATTTGTTTACTTTATGGAGGATCCCTGCCAGCCCACAGCCCCAACTCCATTGAAATATCTCAAGTAATCCTCCCTGACCTATTTGGTCTTTACATTGGCCATTGGCCATTTGAGGAGACCGTGATCTATCCATAGAATCCACATATCACTGTCCTCAATGTGGTCTGTGTCATCCATCACTGCTGTAGGTGTTGGCCTTTGATGCATTTTCCTACGCCTCAGAAAATTATGTAATGCACAACACCCCAACACAATCCAATCAACCTTATCCACACGGAGCTTGATGGAAGAGTGGAAAATCCAGAATTGATTGCTCAGGATACCATACATATTCTCCACAATACACCTTGCCCGATACAGCTGATAATTGAAAATGCACCACTCCTTTGTCAGCCTCCTTTGTGGATAGGGCTTCATCACATGTTCGTGAAGTGCAAACGCCTCATGGGCCACAAATACAAAGTTGAGGCCATGCTTGCAGTCCTCAGCGCATGGTAAATGGAACCTTTTAGATTACAGCCTCTCATGAAAGACAGTTTCCTTGAATAAGCCACCAGCTGAAGCTCTGCCATTTTTGCCAACATCCGCAAAAATAAAATCATAATTAGTGTTGACAATTGCCCTCATCAAAACACTAAAGAAGCCTTTATAATTATAATACATTGATCCACTCCTAGCAGGTGGAGTAATCCGGACATGTTTCCCATTGATAGCTCCCCCACAATTTGAAAAATTCCACCGCAAGTCAAACTTCTCCATGATGTTTCTCTAATCCTCAGCGCATGAAGGAAACCAGAAAAAATGACGTGCAAACATTTTTTATATTCATGGATTTCCACTGTAAACTTCATTTTTAATATACACACAGCAATTGTGGACATGGCATGCCAATTAAACAATGCCAACAACAGCCCCTCTCACACCCTTCACCTGCCAGTACTGAAGAGTGATAGCTGGGTATGGGCCAGCAAGCGCTTTTGAGCAAATTTGTCGCTGCCAGCACCAGCCGTAAAGCACGGCGGTTGTCAGGCAGATTAAGCATGCGACTCCAGCCTCCTGCTATTGATTTACCCCATAGCAATATGGTGAGCATTTAATAATAAACATGACATTTTAACAAATCTCCTTAAGCAGTGGCATGTGAGAGAATGAATCACTCTGCATCAGCCACTCTTGTGTCCTTTTATGGGCTCTCTCCCATTTACTGATTGCCACAGCTTGAGAATATAATACCCTGACTTAGTATTGGAAGGCACAGTGGCGGAACTAGCGAGCGGTGGGCCCATGTGCGACAAAATGCTTTGCGGCCCCCCCCCCCCCATCTAAGTCCACCGCCTCACCCCTGGAGAGGATCTGGTGAGGGGGACCTGCTCAAGGCCAGAGAAATGGATACCTAGCAACAGTGCCGTAATTAGTCATTTTAGTGCTGTGTGCAAGAAATGGCATCAGTGCCCCGCCCCTCTATGTAAAACAGGGGCAGTGCGCTCCGCAGGCGCGTGCAAAAAATAGGGGCGTGGCTTTGTGGGGAAGGGGTTTGGCCACAAAATAATACCAATTCATATAACGGTGCACAGTAGTCTCCATTATTCAAATTACGCCGCACGGTAGTACCACTACACCAGGTAGAGACCCTTTTACACATTATGGCGTACAGCTTCCCCTTTTTTACACATTACGGCAGACAGCGTCCCCCTTTTTACACATTACAGCAGACAGCGTCCCCTTTTTACACATTACGACAGACAGTGTGCCCTTTTTACACATTACGACAGACAGCGTACCCTTTTTTACACATTACGGCAGACAGCGTCCCCTTTTTATACATTTACGGCAGACAGCATCCCCCTTTTTACACATTACGGCAGGCAGCGTCCCCTTTTTACACATTACGACAGACAGTGTGCCCTTTTTACACATTACGACAGACAGCGTCCCTTTTTTACACATTACTGCAGACAACGTCCCTTTTTTACACATTACGGCAGACAGCGTCCCCTTTTTATACATTACGGCAGACAGCGTCCCCTTTTTACACATTACGACAGACAGTGTGCCCTTTTTACACATTACGACAGACAGCGTCCCTTTTTTACACATTACTGCAGACAACGTCCCTTTTTTACACATTACGGCAGACAGCGTCCCCTTTTTATACATTACGGCAGACAGCGTCCCCTTTTTACACATTACGACAGACAGCGTCCCCTTTTTTACACATTACGGCAGACAGCGTCCCTTTTTTACACATTACAGCAGACAGCGTCCCCTTTTTACACATTACGGCAGACAGCGTCCCATTTTTTGCACATTACGGCAGACAGCGTCCCATTTATTACACATTACGGCGGACAGCGTCCCATTTTTTGCATATTACGGCAGACAGCGTCCCGTTTATTACACATTACGGCAGACAGCGTCCCATTTTTAACACATTACGGCAGACAGCGTCCCCTTTTTACACATTACGGCACACAGCGTCCCTTTTTTACACATTACAACAGACAGCGTCCCATTTTTACACATTACGGCAGACAGCGTCCCATTTTTTGCACATTACGGCAGACAGCGTCCCATTTATTACACATTACGGCAGACAGCATCCCAATTATTACACATTATTACACATTACGGCATTACGGCGATGCGCATCCCAGCATTCACAGCGGCGGAGGGCAGCCTATGGTAAAGGAGAGGGCCAGCAGCAGCAGCGCTTCTACCAATCACACAGCGCTGCTGCGGCTCCCTCCTCCATCCCCCCTCCTCCCCCCCCCCCCCTGTAGCCGGTGCGCGCATCATCTCCTCGGCGGCGGCGGAACACAGCGGCAGCCAGGCGGCATGTAATGAGTCAGTTTGACTCATTACATGCCGTTCTGGCTGCGGCCCCTTGACAGTTGCGGGCCCCAGTGCAAGGCACTGCCTGCACTGGCGCTAGTTCCGCCTCTGGGAAGGCATCCATAGTGACAGAAACTATGAACACTTTGTTCAGGCAAGCCACAAACAATGGGGGTCATTCCGAGTTGTTAGCTCTGTATTTTTTTCTCGCAACGGAGTGATTAGTCGCTAATGCGCATGCGCAATGTCCGCAGTGCGACTGCGCCAAGTAAATTTGCTATGCAGTTAGGTTTTTTACTCACGGCATTACAAGGTTTTTTCTTCGTTCTGGTGATCGTAATGTGATTGACAGAAAGTGGGTGTTTCTGGGCGGAAACTGGCCGTTTTATGGGTGTGTGCGAAAAAACGCTACCGTTTCAGGAAAAAACGCGGGAGTGGCTGGAGAAACGGAGGAGTGTCTGGGCGAACGCTGGGTGTGTTTGTGACGTCAAACCAGGAACGACAAGCACCGAACTGATCGCAGATGCCGAGTAAGTCTGGAGCTACTCAGAAACTGCTAAGAAGTGTCTATTCGCAATTCTGCTAATCTTTCGTTCGCAATTTTAATATGCTAAGATTCACTCCCAGTAGGCGGCGGCTTAGCGTGTGCAAAGCTGCTAAAAGCAGCTTGCGAGCGAACAACTCGGAATGACCCCCAATGTACAGCAAACTAGCAATGTGAAGCGTTCAGCAGGTATAACCTATAACCCAGTGCCAGATTAAGGTCCGCATGGGCCTGGAGCTGAAATTCATGAAGGGCCTATTGTATGCCATCGCAGGGTGCGTAATCAGTGCTGTGGGTTTGTGTGGTCTACACATAGGGTGTGGCTTGCATAAGCTTACTGCTGTTTGTAACTGTATCGCTTACGCCATTTATAGACGACAAAAGCCTTTCCAGCTTCAGTGAAGCCTTCCAGGCTTTGCCGAGTCCCTTCCAGTCAAAGCACAATGTGCATTGCTTTTTAGCCTAGAGGGACAGGACAGAAATGACAGAGGGGCCAAAACAGTAGGGACAGGGGCAGGACAGAGCCTTGAATTCAGCACTAGTGGGAGGAGGTAGTTGGCACTCACTATATATACTAAAACCTATAATATTAGAGTTTATACTGTACATAATCTGCAAGGTGGATTATAACACCCCTCTCCAGCCCCACTCACCACTTGTTCTTGATCTGGTTCTTGCTCTGGCTATGTACTGCAGCCTGCAGCTGCTCAGAGAGCCTGCTCCCACAGCCAGAGGAGGAAGTTCCCAGCAAAACCCGTGCGAGGAGGAGGAGCCAAGAAAGAGAGGCCGTCACTCCAGCATCCGCCCTTTTGCCACAGCTGAAGGGTAGCGCACACAATATCCTTCAGATGGTCTAGCCTCCGAGTAAGCCGTCTGTGTATCCACCCTTCAATTTGGCCTGGCCATTCACCATGGTTAAGATAAATCTTATAGGGATAGTTCCGCAACAGGTTATTCGTGCAGACCTTGACCTTAAAGGATTCTTGGTCTGTGACCGACTTTAAGCTGATAATGTACACAGAGTGTGACAATTACTAGTCGGTGGTGCTCCCAGAGTCAGTAATTTAATGGTATTTACAAGAAGAGAAGAAAGACTCTATGTTGGGGCACTCTTGATCAAAAATTAGACATCTAAAACGTAACTTTTAATAATTATATTCAAAATAAAGTGACATAGTTTATAAGTTTATACATAATAATTATGTTAATCTTAACAAAATATGAATAAATATAGTAATAAGCGCCTTGGTGAAAAATATTTGTAATAAGATGAAAGATGGTCTATCTGTAAAATACAACAAGTTATATATTTTTTTAGATCCCAACAGGAGATGTGCTTTGGTTACCTCCGCGTTATAAATGCTTACAAGTGAAAAAAGAGGGGGGTCAATGTAATGTGACAAAAATTGAATTAATTAAACAATTAAATAATTAAATAATTAAATAATTAAAATGTTGCCTATAAGGGTTCTTTTACACCTACTGCTCTATGTTTAGGCAGCCGTGTACCCAGAAAGGCTTTTACTGGGTGAATATGGTATCATTCGACTTATGCTACAAGCAAAGAAGTCTATAAATGCTGGATAAGTACTGACAAAGCAGAAAGTGTATAATAAAGAAATTTGTTAATAAAAGTGATTTATGCAGAGTAGAATATTACGTATATACTTTATTAGGTATTAGACCAGTGAGCAAGCCTATTCTAAAGGTGAAACGGTCCGTCTGGTTGATCAAGTAGGATTCAGTGGGACTGCGCAGCCCACTCCCAGAGAAGGAACATTTTGGTCTAGTAAGCGCCCTTTCTGGGCAACAAGATCTTTAACATCTTTCTCCCAACTGCTATTATTTAAAAAAATGTTTTTTGGTTACTTAGCTCTGTGATTATATGCATCAATTGATTGTAAGAGTGTAATAACCTGAGTACAATTATGCATTCTTTTTTGCACCAGGTGATAGCTAAACCTCTCTATTAGAGGTATATTTCTGTCGCAAAGCAGGACAAGATAAATGTGCCTTTTTTGCATACTAATAATTTTAGTTTGCTGACACTTGCTAGTGATACATCTATGTGATCGTTAAGCAATATTAACTATCACCTTCTCAGTACCTCTCTGTTTATCAGCATTTTTTTTATGCTTTATACTCATTAAGCTATTTCATTTTCAATTTCTCTTTACCAATTATTGTGATAATGTGCATTAATGTGTAATCGAATTGCACTAATTCAGCAACCAGAGTGCACTGTGTTCGTTACCGCACCAGGGGTTAACCAAACCTCTTTATTAGAACTATACCTTTAACGCAAATTGTACATTATATTAGTATTCTTCACTGTACAAATTGTAAATCAATCTGTTATAGGCCAATAACATTGAAGAGATCATTGAAAGTACATGTTCTATCAGCAATATTAGCAAAAAATTATCCCCATATGTTCTCCCAAATGTACAGCCTACAATTTTCATGCTCTCTCATCCACTAACCTGGACAGCAGAAGCATCTTGGTAGTCATACTCTCTCATTCAGCAGATTACGGCCATACTCCACAGGATACGCCTGATCCCGTTCGATCTTGGAAGCAAATCTGTGGCAGGCCTGGTCAGTAACTGTGTGGGGGACCAGCAGCGAACACCAGGTGCAGTAAACAACCCAGCTGAACAGCAGAAGTAAGACACCCCCTCTTATAACCTCATCTTTTTTCTTTACTTTATCTCTCCTTATTACTAAATTCAGGGTGCTTTTACCTAATAAAGTATATACGTAATATTCTACTCTGCATAAATCACTTTTATTAACAAATTTCTTTATTATACACTTTCTGCTTTGTCAGTACCTATCCAGCATTTATAGACTTCTTTGCTTGTAGCATAAGTCGAATGATACCATATTCACCCAGTAAAAGCCTCTCTGGGTACACGGCTGCCTAAACATAGAGCAGTAGGTGTAAAAGAACCCTTATAGGCAACATTTTAATTATTTAATTATTTAATTATTTAATTGTTTAATTAATTCAATTTTTGTCACATTATATTGACCCCCCTCTTTTTTCACTTGTAAGCATTTATAACGCGGAGGTAACCAAAGCACATCTCCTGTTGGGATCTAAAAAATATATAACTTGTTGTATTTTACAGATAGACCATCTTTCATCTTATTACAAATATTTTTCACCAAGGCGCTTATTACTATATTTATTCATATTTTGTTAAGATTAACATAATTATTATGTATAAACTTATAAACTATGTCACTTTATTTTGAATATAATTATTAAAAGTTACGTTTTAGATGTCTAATTTTTGATCAAGAGTGCCCCAACATAGAGTCTTTCTTCTCTTCTTGTAAATACCATTCACCATGGTTGCCAGCTAGTAAGCCTGAGTCACATACAGCAATAATAACAGAGCTTGGTCGAGTACTCTGTTGTTGTTATTATTGTTGTATGCAGTGGTCGAAGTGTGTATTTAGAAGTGGGGGTATTGAAAATTTAATAAAATGGCCTGGGATCTGGGTACACCTAGAATCCCAGAAACTATAGGGATTACGATAAAGTAAATAACTTTAGATACTTTTTACAACTACAGTATATAGTATAAAAGAAACCATGCTATATAGTTATCCAACCTCTGCTTCCTACCTCCCCTGTGCTCATCATCCTCTTCCCTATACAGTAACTGTTTTATATCAGCTTTTCTTAATGTCTCACGGGTCGCTCCTGCTACTCTTACTTCCTCCTTCCCTTATTTACCCCCTATGCCTCTCATACCCTCTATCCTTCTTCCACCCTGCACTTTTCACTCCCTCCTTCCATCTCTCACCCCTGCACTTCACTATCTCCTTCCATCTCTTGTCCTTGTACCTCACTCCCTCCTTTCTATCTCTGGCCACTGTACCTCACTCCCTCCTTCTCTGTCCCCTGTACCTCATTCCCTCTTCTATCTCTCACCTTTGCAGTGCACCACACTCATTCCCTCCTTTTCTCATCCCTGTACCTCGCTTCTTCCTTCCATCTCTCACCCCTGCACTTCACTATCTCCTTCCATCTCTTGTCCTTGTACCTCACTCCCTCCTTTCTATCTCTGGCCACTGTACCTCACTCCCTCCTTCTCTGTCCCCTGTACCTCTTTCCCTCTTCTATCTCTCACCTTTGCAGTGCACCACACTCATTCCCTCCTTTTCTCATCCCTGTACCTCGCTTCTTCCTTCCATCTCTCACCCCTGCACTTCACTATCTCCTTCCATCACTTGTCCCTGTACCTCAATCCCTCCTTCCATCTCTAACCCTTGCACTGCACCTCACTCTCTCCTTCCTCCTCATACCCTAGCACCTCACTCCCTCTTTCTTCCTCATACCCCTGCACCTCACTCCCTCCTCATACTCCTGCACCTCAATATCTCTATCTTCCTCATACCATAGCACCTCACTCCCTCTTTCCGCCTCATACCACTCCACCTCACTCCCTCCTTCCATCTCTCACCCCTGCACTGTACCTCACTCTCTCTTTCCCTCTCTCACCCCTGTACCTTACTCCCTCCTTCCTCCACCTCTCACCCCTGCACTGTACCTCACTCTCTCCCTCCTTCTCTGGTCCCTGTACCTCATTCCCTCCTTCGATCTCTCACCCCTGCACCTCACTCCCTCTTTCCTCCTTATACCCCTGCACCTCACTCCATCCTCATACCTATGGACCTCACTACCTTCTTCCTTCTCATACCACCTCACTCTCTCGTTCCCTCTCTCGTCCCTGTACCTCACTCCCTCTTTCCATCTCTCACCCCTGAACTACACCTCACTCCCTCCTTCCATCTCTCACCCTTGCACTGTACCTCACTCTCTCCCTCCTTCTCTGGTCCCTGTACCTCATTCCCTCCTTCCACCTCTCACCACTGCACCTCACTCCCTCTTTCCTCCTTATACCCCTGCACCTCACTCTATCCTCATACCCCTGGACCTCAATACCGTCTTCCTTCTCATACCACCTCACTCTCTCGTTCCCTCTCTCGTCCCTGTACCTCACTCCCTCTTTCCATCTCTCACCCCTGCACTGCACCTCACGCCCTCTTTCCATCTCTCACCCCTGCACTGCACCTCACGCCCTCATTCCATCTCTCACCCCTGCACTGCACCTCCCTCCCTGCTTCCTTCTCTCGCTCATGCACCTTACTCCCTCCTCATACCCTTGCACCTCACTCTCTTTTTCCCTCTCTCACCCCTGCACCTTACGCCCTCCTTCCATCTCTCACCCCTGCACTGCACCTCCCTCCCTCCCTCCCTCCCTCCTTCTCTCGCTTATGCACCTCACTCCCTCCCTCCTTACATCTCTCACCCCTGCACTGCACCTCACTCCCTCCCTGCTTCTTTCTCTCGCTCATGCACCTCACTCCCTCCTTAGTTCTCATACTCCTGCACCTCGCTCCCTTTTTCCTTCTCATACTCCTGCACCTCACTCCCTTTTTTCTTCTCATACTCCTGCACCTCACTCCTTTTTCTTCTCATACTCCTGCACCTCACTCTCTCAGTGTGCATGTGCCCAGTGCCTCAGTGTGTATGTGCCCAGTGCACCTGCCCCTAGCATGCAGAATAGGCAGCCTTATAGGAGAGAAAGTATACCCCTGAACTAGCACTGCATCCAGCACACAGGCAGTGCCCCATTGAGGTGGGTCACGCTATAGGGATGCGGCTGGGAGCAGGTGCTGCTGGTGGACATAACACTGGCAGCAATGGATGAAAGGGATCCAGCACACAGGGTTTGCAGAAGAACACATGCCGACACCCGCTCCGCTACACCCGGTGCGGGTGACTCGGCTCACTACACAAAAGCATCATGAACCTATCAGATGCTGTGCCGCCGGTGTACCTACTCACGTTCTTAGAGCTGGCGCCGCCTTCTCCCATTCCTGGAGCCACCTCCGCCCGTTCCTGGAGCCGCCGCCTCCTCCCGTTCCTGGAGCCGCCGCCTTTTCCATTCCTGGAGCCACCTCCGCCCATTCATGGAGCCGCCTCCTCAGCTTTGGAAACCCAGGTATCAGAGAGGTGGTGGCAAGTGGCGTCACATGTGGGTGGCACCTGCTGTCTCCTGAGCCGGCCCCTTCATTCTACACACCAATACTGATAAAGGGGGTGGTCTGTTGTTTAAGCAACAGCACAACAGTCCTTGCACTGCAGATGAGATCACTGAGTGGAGCGGTATTCGATCATTGGTTGTATGGGAATCCAGCATACTAGCCAGACAGCGGGGTGTATGGTGGAGGTGTTGGAAGGGCTGCAGGACCTCTGATGGATTCCGGCACTGGCTGTAACAGGAAACATTTTTTTTCCTGTACATGCTGCCAGGCCTCCAGCGGATCTCTCTGGGCCTATTTTCAATGGGGGGCCTGGAGCTGCAGCTCCATCCGCCCCATTGTTAATCCGGCCCTGCTATAACCCAAACTAGCCATAGAGCATAAATGCACAGATTTAAAATGTCCGCTGCTGTCTATTCCCTCCTGAAGTCTCCCTCCCCCAAAATTCCAGCACAGTATTTAAATGAGCTTGGTTTCTAGTAGTGATGAGCGGGTTCGGTTTCTCGGAAACCGAACCCCCCCGAACTTCACCCTTTTTACACGGGTCCGAGCCATACTCGGATTCTCCCGTATGGCTCGGTTAACCCGAGCGCGCCCGAACGTCATCATCCCGCTGTCGGATTCTCGCGAGATTCGGATTCTATATAAGCAGCCGCGCGTCGCCGCCATTTTCACTCGTGCATTGGAAATGTTAGGGAGAGGACGTGGCTGGGGTCCTCTCCGTTATTGTTGAACTTGATTGTGCTTTATTGCTTAATTGTGGGGAGGACTGGGGAGCAGCTGTATAATATAGGAGGAGTACAGTGCAGAGTTTTGCTGATCAGTGACCACCAGTTTTATCCGTTCTCTGCCTGAAAAAAACGCTCCTTATCTGTGCTCAGTGTGCTGCATATATCTGTGCTCACACTGATTAATTGTGGGGACTGGGGAGCAGCTGTATTATATAGCAGGAGTACAGTGCAGAGTTTTGCTGACAGTGACCACCAGTATATAGGCGGAGTTACACCAACAAAAGGTGGAGCATGTCAAATTAGCTGGACCTAACACATTAAAAGTTTAGAAAGTATTGTGTTGTAGCAGGAGTAGTTAAATTAAAACTGGGGTGACATTTAATCCTCTGCACACTCCTATCTCAGTCCATCTTCTTCATTTGTCTCTGCCTCTAAGGGGTCAATTCAGTTCAACACGGATTGAATAGCGCTGGGAGGGAGCTCCTGGTGCTATTCAATTCAGAGCGATGCTATTCCTGACTAGAGGATTTCTTCTTGCACCCTTCCAAGGGTGCGAGCCGAAATTCAACAAAACTAGGTCCGCAGTGCTGCTGTGTGACCTAACGCTGTGCAAGAAGCACCACGGCGAGGCAGTTTAGTCAGAGAATGCCCATTCTCGCGACTAAACACCTTATTTAGTCCAGGAATATGTGTGTATTCTCAGACTTAGCATCACGCTGCATTGATTAGCTCCAGAAGCTCCCTCCAGGTGCTATCCAATCTGCGTTGAATTCAATGAACCCCTTAGTCTATCTCCCCCACTAAGTCCATCTTCTGAATATGTTTGCTCTCTTAGTCCATCTTCTGCGTGCGTCTCCTCCTCCCTCTCAGTCCATCTACTGCATGTTTCTCCCAGCCTCTCTTTTCTAATTTTCACACCTATATCATTCTCCCTTATGCATGTTTCCTTCTGTCTATTCACTGACCACCTTCTGCCTTTCTCCTTCTGCACAGTTTCTGCCTCTCTCCCCTTTTATCTGCCAAGCTTCGGCCAGTCACTTGAGGCTTCTACGCCAATGGGACAGCCACAATTGGAAGCATGCAGCCACCCTGTTTAAATAGGGGGCACAGCTTACTGCTGTACCACCTGATCCTACCTTTACTGCATCTCCACTGGGTGAACAATTCTGAGCAATTTGCTTCCCCATGCTTTGCCAATTGTTCCACTTTCTGCTGTCTGTTCCCTATCTGTGTGTATACCTTCATTTACCAATCACCTGTCTGTCTATCACCTTCTGTTACCTTCTTGTCTCCAGTTTCTTCCCTATTCCCCTCCTCTTTGTGTGTTGTCTGTCCCTACCAGGGCTTAAAGTGGTTCTGGAGAGGTGGTGGAACTCATTTCCCCCGTGTCACGATCCGGGTATCTGGACGCCATTACTTGCCTTTCAGATGCCTTCTGAGGCTGGCTCAGCGTTCCAGGGCCGGATCTCATCTGTGTTCCTGATGTCCACACTATGCATATCCCTCCTGTCACTCTGAGACGCTGTTGCAGCGGCGCCATCTTTGAATCTAGCATGGCGTCTCCCGTCCTCCGCGGCCTCCGCCGCCGCTCCTGTGTTACAGTATGCAGGTTGTCAGAGTGGTGCCCCATGCCTGCCACGGCCTCCGATGTCATCCATGTGTCTCAGGTTGCAGTTGTCAGTTTGGCGTCTCCTGTCGTCCGCGGCCGGCGCCGCCATTACTGTTATGATCCCACATGTTTTTCCAAACCAGCTTTCCCTCCAAGTACTAACATGGGCGCAGCCATGTTTGCCTTAGTCACATGTCCATTCTCCACCAATCTGCTACACAGTAAACCTGCATGATTGGCCAGCCAATACCTGCCCTGCAGCAGGTATAAGTATCCTGTGCCTGAACCAGGAAATGGTCAGTGCTTTGTATGTCAAACCTTGTTCCAGTGTCTCTTCCCTGTGGTTGTTTTTCCAGGTTCCAGCTCCTGTCTCCAGCAGCTACTACGAGACCCGCACCTGCCTTCCATCTTGCGGTGCAGCCTGACTCTGTAGCCCTCCGTGGCTATTCCAGCTTCCAGCTACTATCATCTGCTTCCAGCGGTCAGCTTTCAGCAGTATTACTTTCTTCAAAGTACCGGTGTTACTCCAGCGGATCTCTACTTACCAGCAGTATCCACTACCACCGGTAACCTCTACACTACTCTCCTGTTTCCACGCTCCCTAGCATCTTACAGTATCCACTGCGTGTCTTCACCACCTGTCTGGTTCCATCCAGCATCCACTCCGTGTCTTCACTACCTGTCTGGTTCCATCCAGCCTCCACTCCGTGTCTTCATCACCTGGCTGATTCCACTCAGCATCTACTCCGTGTCTCTACCATCTGGCTGGTTCCATCCAGTATCTACAACAGTCTGTTCAAGTTACCAAATACATCTACTGGCGTGTTCCTCGGCTATCTTCACTACTACAGCCAGGCCTGGTAAGGTTAATCCATCAAGGGACATTAACATCTATTCCTTAACCTACCAGTGCTCTGTGATAACTTCTACGGTTACGAGTGATCCAGGAACTGCATTATATGCCACTTGATTTTATCAACTGTGAATACTGTTGTTATACACGGAGTCTGTTAATAAAATCTTTATTGACTTTTAACCTGGTTGTCATGGTCACACCTTCGGGTAATCTTTTGCACTTACATGTCCAGGGGTCTGATTAAACCCTCCAGGTTTAATTTCATTCCAGCCCCTACAACTTAGGCTTCCTCCTGTCAGCCAAAACCCTCAGTTGTGACAGTAAGCACTGACCATATGAATCCAGTCGGAGACCAGGATCAAGCGGCCAGGCCGATGCAAGAACTGGCAGCCAGACTCGAACATCAGGAGGCTGCACAAGGCCACATCATCCGCTGTCTCCAGGATCTCTCTACCCGACTGGACGGGATTCAAACGACCCTCCGTGGACCTGGCACGTCCGGTGCGTCCACAACAGTGACACCAGATGTAACCCCACCCACCTTACCCATTTCTACTCCACGTCTTCATCTTCCAACGCCAGCAAAATTTGACGGATCTCCAAAATTCTGCAGGGGATTTCTCAACCAGTGTGAAATCCATTTTGAGCTACAACCTGGCAATTTCCCCAGTGACCGTACTAAAATTGCCTATATCATTTCTCTTCTCAGTGGCTCAGCCCTTGACTGGGCATCACCTTTATGGGAGAAGTCCGATACCCTGTTGTCTTCCTATACTGATTTTATAGCTACATTCAGGCGCATCTTCGACGAGCCAGGCCGGGTAACCTCTGCTTCATCTGAGATTCTCAGTTTACGCCAGGGAACACGTGCTGTGGGACAGTATCTCATACAGTTCAAAATCCTGGCATCCAAACTGGCATGGAATGACGAGGCCCTGTATGCTGCATTCTGGCATGGCTTATCAGAACGCATCAAGGATGAATTAGCTACCAGAGACTTGCCCTCTAAGTTGGATGAGCTAATTTCACTATGCACAAAGGTTGATCTTCGTTTTAGAGAGAGAGCAACTGAGCGAGGAAGATCATCTTTTCCAAAGTCTTCTCCTCCTCCTCGTCAACCGTCTCCATCCAAAGATGAGCCCATGCAAATTGTCCGTTCCCGTCTATCTCCCGCTGAGCGCCGAAGACGTCTTTCTGAGTCTCTTTGTCTCTACTGTGCAGCTTCGTCTCACATTATCAATGCCTGTTCCAAACGTCCGGGAAACTCCAAATCCTAGCTCACCAGGGAGAGGGCCGGCTAGGAGTAATGATCTCCTCTCCATCTCCTCATGATGGCAATTTCCCAGTCTCGCTTCAAATTGCTCAACGTTATAAGAACGTCATTGCCCTCCTTGATTCCGGAGCAGCTGGGAATTTTATAACCGAAGCTTATGTTAAACGGTGGTCCTTACCCACCGAGAGACTTCCTACGTCTGTTTCCTTGACTGCCGTGGATGGCAGTAAGATTTTTGACGCAGTTATTTCTTTAAGGACTCTACCAGTTCGTCTGAGAGTAGGAGTTCTTCATTCAGAATTTATTTCTTTTTTAGTGATTCCAAGAGCCACACATCCAGTGGTTTTGGGCCTTCCATGGCTCCGTCTTCACAATCCATCGATTGACTGGACGACTACGCAGATACTAGCATGGGGTCCCTCCTGTGCTGAGACCTGTTTGTCCAAAGTGATTCCTGTTTGTTCTTCCTCCCCCAGGTCGTCTGATGTTCCACCTCCTCCATATCAAGACTACACAGATGTGTTCAGTAAAGCATCCGCTGATATCCTTCCTCCTCATAGGGAATGGGACTGTCCAATTGATCTCATCCCAGGGAAGGTTCCACCTCGAGGCCGAACTTATCCGTTGTCCCTTCCAGAGACGCATTCCATGGAGGAGTACATCAAAGAGAACCTGGCGAAGGGTTTCATTCGACCTTCCTCTTCTCCAGCTGGCGCAGGCTTCTTTTTCGTTAAAAAGAAGGATGGTGGCCTGCGGCCGTGCATCGACTACAGAGGTTTGAACGACATTACCGTTAAGAACCGTTACCCTTTACCCTTGATTACAGAGCTCTTCGATAGAGTTAGCGGAGCAACCATCTTTACAAAGTTGGATTTGAGGGGTGCCTACAATCTCATCCGGATCTGTGAGGGTGACGAGTGGAAGACCGCCTTTAACACCCGGGATGGACACTATGAGTACCTCGTCATGCCCTTCGGATTGAGCAACGCTCCAGCCGTTTTCCAACATTTCGTAAATGAAATCTTCAGAGACATCCTGTACCGCCATGTCGTAGTTTACCTAGATGATATTCTTATCTTTGCTAATAATCTAGAGGAACATCGCTTCTGGGTAAAGGAGGTTCTGTCCCATCTCCGTGTCAATCATCTCTATTGCAAATTAGAGAAATGTGTCTTTGAAGTCAAATCCATTCCGTTTCTAGGTTACATTGTGTCCGATTCCGGGCTAGAGATGGATCCTGAGAAACTACAAGCAATCCAGAATTGGCCGATTCCCCTAACCCTCAAAGGGGTCCAGAGGTTCTTAGGGTTCGCCAATTACTACAGAAAGTTTATACGAGACTTTTCCACCATTGTGGCGCCTATCACTGCTTTTACCAAGAAGGGTGCTAACCCGTCCAAGTGGTCTGAAGAAGCTACGCAAGCTTTTTATCTATTAAAGCAACGCTTCCTCTCTGCACCAGTTCTGAAACAGCCCGACATCGACTCTCCTTTCATCCTTGAGGTAGATGCCTCCTCCGTTGGAGTAGGAGCGGTGTTATCCCAGAGGGCTAAAGATGGTCATCTACATCCTTGCAGTTTCTTCTCCCGGAAGTTCTCCCCAGCTGAGCGCAACTATGCCATTGGCGATCAGGAGTTGCTAGCCATCAAGCTCGCTCTGGAAGAATGGAGATATCTGTTAGAGGGAGCTTCTCATTCAGTCACTATACTTACCGACCACAAAAATCTGTTATATTTGAAAGGCGCACAATGTCTTAACCCTCGTCAAGCCAGATGGGCACTTTTCTTTTCCAGGTTCGACTTTAAACTCCAGTTCTGTCCGGGTTCTCAGAATCGCAAGGCCGATGCCCTTTCCCGCTCATGGGAGCAAGAAAATGAGTCAGAGTCTTCGGACAAGCATCCTATTATTAATCCGTTGGCATTCTCCACGGTAGGGATGGACTCTACGCCTCCACCAGGGAAAAGTTTTGTGAAGCCGGTGTTAAGGAAGAAGCTCATGCATTGGGCTCATGCTTCCCGTTTTGCCGGACATGCAGGCATCCAGAAGACCTTTGAGTTTATTTCTAGGTCCTATTGGTGGCCAACTCTGAAGAAGGACGTCATGGAATTTATTGCCTCCTGCCCAAAGTGTGCCCAACACAAAGTCTCCCGCCAGTCGCCTGCTGGGCAACTGGTTCCATTATCTGTTCCCCGTCGACCGTGGACCCATTTGTCGATGGACTTTGTTACAGATCTGCCCATGTGCAACAAGTTTAATACCATCTGGGTGGTAGTTGACCGGTTCACCAAGATGGCACATTTCATACCTCTCACCGGTCTTCCGTCAGCTTCCAAGCTGGCTCAGGTGTTTTTTCAAGAGATCTTCCGACTCCACGGTCTTCCTGAAGAGATCATCTCCGATCGTGGTGTGCAATTTGTAGCCAAGTTTTGGCTAAGTTTATGTCAAGCCCTCCAAATCAAGTTAAAGTTTTCCACAGCTTATCATCCTCAGACCAATGGTCAAACCAAGAGGGTAAATCAGGACTTGTAGGCCTTCCTCCGCATTCATGTGTCTTCCTCCCAAGATGACTGGGTTCAACTCCTTCCTTGGGCCGAGTTCAGCCACAACAATCAATACCATTCCTCATCTTCTTCAACACCATTCTTCATCAACTATGGATTCCACCCTAAAGTTCCAGAATTCCAACCGCTTCCAGCAACTTCAGTTCCAGCAGTGGATGTCACCTTGCGTCAGTTTTCTAATAACTGGAAGAATGTGTGAGCGGCCCTGCTTAAAGCCTCATTTAGGTACAAGAAGTTCGCTGATAGGAAGCGTAGAGCAGTCCCTTCTCTCAAGGTGGGTGATCGTGTGTGGTTGTCCACGAAGAATTTGAGGCTGAGAGTTCCCAGCATGAAATTTGCACCTCGTTACATCGGTCCTTTTAAAATTGAACAAGTCATCAATCCTGTTGCCTATAAGCTCCAGTTACCTCCCTTCCTAAAGATACCCAGGACATTCCATGTGTCTCTATTCAAACCGCTGATCCTGAATCGGTTTCACTCTGCAGTTCCTTCTGCTCCGAAAGTCCAAACTCAACGGGGAGTTGAGTATGAAGTGGCCAAGATTCTGGACTCACGTTTCCGTTACGGTCAATTGCAGTATCTTATTGACTGGAAGGGCTATGGTCCTGAAGAACGCTCTTGGACCAATGCTTCTGATGTCCATGCTCCTGCCTTGGTCCGGAATTTCCACTCTAAGTTTCCTCAAAAGCCGAAGAAGTGTCCTGGGGCCACTCCTAAAGGGGGGGTTCTGTCACGATCAGGGTATCTGGACGCCATTACTTGCCTTTCAGATGCCTTCTGAGGCTGGCTCAGCGTTCCAGGGCCGGATCTCATCTGTGTTCCTGATGTCCACACTATGCATATCCCTCCTGTCACTCTGAGACGCTGTTACAGCGGCGCCATGTTTGAATCTAGCATGGCGTCTCCCGACCTCCGCCGCCGCTCCTGTGTTACAGTATGCAGGTTGTCAGAGTGGTGCTCCATGCCTGCCGCGGCCTCCGATGTCATCCATGTGTCTCAGGTTGCAGTTGTCAGTTTGGCGTCTCCTGTCCTCCGCGGCCGGCGCCGCCATTATTGTTATGATCCCACATGTTTTTCTAAACCAGCTTTCCCTCCAAGTACTAACATGGGCGCAGCCATGTTTGTCTTAGTCACATGTCCATTCTCCACCAATCTGCTACACAGTAAACCTGCATGATTGGCCAGCCAATACCTGCCCTGCAGCAGGTATAAGTATCCTGTGCCTGAACCAGGAAATGGTCAGTGCTTTGTATGTCAAACCTTGTTCCAGTGTCTCTTCCCTGTGGTTATTTTTCCAGGTTCCAGCTCCTGTCTCCAGCAGCTACTACGAGACCCGCACCTGCCTTCCATCTTGCGATGCAGCCTGACTCTGTAGCCCTCCGTGGCTATTCCAGCTTCCAGCTACTATCATCTGCTTCCAGCGGTCAGCTTTCAGCAGTATTACTTTCTTCAAAGTACCGGTGTTACTCCAGCGGATCTCTACTTACCAGCAGTATCCACTACCACCGGTAACCTCTACACTACTCTCCTGTTTCCACGCTCCCTAGCATCTTACGGTATCCACTCCGTGTCTTCACCACCTGTCTGGTTCCATCCAGCATCCACTCCGTGTCTTCACTACCTGTCTGGTTCCATCCAGCCTCCACTCCGTGTCTTCATCACCTGGCTGATTCCACTCAGCATCTACTCCGTGTCTCTACCATCTGGCTGGTTCCATCCAGTATCTACAACAGTCTGTTCAAGTTACCAAATACATCTACTGGCGTGTTCCTCGGCTATCTTCACTACTACAGCCAGGCCTGGTAAGGTTAATCCATCAAGGGACATTAACATCTATTCCTTAACCTACTAGTGCTCTGTGATACCTTCTACGGTTACGAGTGATCCAGGAACTGCATTATATGCCACTTGCTTTTATCAACTGTGAATACTGTTGTTATACACGGAGTCTGTTAATAAAATCTTTATTGACTTTTAACCTGGTTGTCATGGTCACACCATCGGGTAATCTTTTGCACTTACATGTCCAGGGGTCTGATTAAACCCTCCAGGTTTAATTTTATTCCAGCCCCTACAACTGAGGCTTCCTCCTGTCAGCCAAAACCCTCAGTTGTGACACCCCGCCACTGACTCCCCTCCCATTAAGCAGAGGCAGGGGCGATGGTAGGGTGTTAGGCACCCCCCCGTAAGCTACAAATTTGTGCCCTAACCCCCATACTGTCTAAAGGAACAGTGCGCGCAGAAGGCGCATGTCACCAAAAAGTGTGCGGCATCACATGGAAAGTGCGTGGCCACACAATAGTACCCCCAATACAAATTATGCAACACAGTAGCACACTCTTAGGGGGATATTCAATTGTTTGAAAAGTCAGTTGGGTGTCTGTTTTTTCTTATCTAATAGACAGACACCCAAACGACTTTTCAAACATTTGAATTTCCCCCTTATTGTCATTGCACTGTACATAGGCCCTCATTCCGAGTTGATCGCTCGCTAGCTAGTTTTAGCAGCCGTGCAAATGCATAGTCACCGCCCACAGGGGAGTGTATTTTAGCATAGCAGGAGTGCGAACGCCTGTGCAGCAGAGCGCCTGCAAACACATTTTGTGCAAAACAAGACCAGCCCTGTAGTTACTTATTCTGTGCGATGATTGCTGCGACGAGTTACGTGGTATTGACATCAGATACCCGCCCAGCAAACGCCTAACCACGCCTGCATTTTTTCAAACACTCCCAGAAAACGGTCAGTTGACACCCAGAAACTCCCACTTCCTGTCAATCTTCTTGCGACCGCCAGTGCGACTCAAAGCGTTGCTAGATCCTGTGCAAAAGCACATCAACTGTTGTACCCGTATGACGCGCATGCATATTGCGGTGCATGCGCAGATCAGCCCCGTTTTGACATGATCGCTGCGCTGCGAAAATCCGTAGCGATCAACTCAGAATGACCCCCATAGTGCCTCTATTTCATGTTACACCACAGAGTAGTGCCCTATATTCACGCTATGCTACACCGTTGCGCCCCTTATACACATGCCCACAGTATCAGTGCCGCTTATATACATAATAATACCCAAGGTAACAGTGCCACTTATACACCTAATAATGGGCACGGTATCAGTGCTGCTTACATACCTAATAATACCCACGGTATCAGTGCCATTTGTACACATAATAATGCCAATGGTAGCAGTGCCGCTTATACACATAATAATGGGCACGGTATCAGTGCTGCTTACATACATAATAATACCCACGGTATCAGTGCCATTTGTACACATAATAATGCCAATGGTAGCAGTGCCGCTTATACACGTAATAATGGGCACGGTATCAGTGCTGCTTACATACATAATAATACCCACGGTATCAGTGCCATTTGTACACATAATAATGCCAACGGTAGCAGTGCCGCTTATACACATAATGACCATGGTATCAGTGCCGCTTATACACATAATGGGCACAGTATCAGTGCCGCTTATACACATAATAATGGACACGGTATCAGTGCTGCTTACATACATAACAATACCCACGGTATCAGTGCCGTTTGTACACATAATAATGCCAACGGTAACAGTGCCGCTTATATACATAATGGCCATGGTATCAGTTCCGCTTATAAACACATAATGTCCACGGTAGCAGTGCCGCTTAAACACATAATGCCCACAGTAACAGTGCCACTTATACACATAATGGGCACAGTATCAGTGGCGCTTATACACATAATTAGCACGGTATCAGTACCGCTTGTATACATAATGCCCACGGTAGCAGTGCCGCTTATACACATAATAATGGCCATTGTAGCAGTGCTGCTTATACACATGTCCACGGAAGCATGCCCCTTTTACACATAATAAATGTCACCCCCACCCCACTTGCCTCATCTCTCAGTGGTGTCTGCTCTCAGTGCGCCACCAGCTCCTTATTCCCTCCGCAGTCCAGCACCATTGGAGGGGGACTGGGGGAGGTGGGCTAAGGGTATAAGTCTAGCGCCGCCTGCCCACCGTTCCTTTTATTTGTGTGGGCGCTGTGGCTACACTACAGCGCTGCACTAAAGAATTCTCATGGCTGGGCAAAGTGGGCTGGAGGAAATTGAACTGAGAGTATTCCTCTTCTGCATACTGTTACACCCCCCCATCCAAATCTCCATGTTACACTGGCACTGCAGCTCTCAATCTTTAAAAAAATGTCCTGCAAACTGCAGTACCTGATAGTGGTACATGGAGATCTGTCTGACTGCTGCAATCAGGGCAGGCTCCATGTCACCATTTCTTCCAGCTTCTTCCCCCCTCCCTGCAGACAGGCTGGCATTACAGTCTGGTGGTGGCTGGGAGTACAGTGCAGGCAGAGGTCAGAGTAGACTTATACCAGTGGCGGATCTAGACTTTACATATAGGGGCAGGGCCGGTGCAAGGGTGTTCGGCGACCCCCTGCAAACTATACATTTGCGCCCTCCCTCCCATACTTCACAAATGGACAGCGTGCCGGAGTTGACAGCCCATGCCAGGCATTGCTTCTGCATGGTGCCTGTGAGGCAGGTTGACCCGCGTGGCGTGGAGGGGTGAGGCTCCTGTACCAGTGCCGTAACTAGACATTTTAGCGCTGTGTGCAAAAAAACAGCATCGGCTGCCCCTCCCCCCAAATATAAAACCGGGCCAATGCGCGCGCCAAAATATAGGAGCGTGGCTTTATGGGGAAGAGGCGTGTCCACATAGCTCCCTTTTACACAGTACGGCAGGTAGAGTCCACTTTTACACATTAGGCAGGTATTTTACACAGTACAGCACGTAGAGTCCCGTTTTACACATTACAGCAGCAGAGTCCCGTTTTACACATTATAGCAGCAGAGTCACCCTTTGTTATATATTACAGCAACAGTGAGAGAGTGTGTGTGTGTGTGTGTGTGTGTGTGTGTGTGTGTGTGTGTGTGTGTGTCTCAAGTCACCTGTTAGGGCGATGCGGCATCCAGGACTACCAGGCGCAGACACTCATTTACTGGCGCTCACAGTCCCCTCTCCAGTGCTCAGGCTGCGGCGGGTGTCACAGTAGAGGCAGCAACGGCTCCTATACGGCACCAGGTGGCTGAAGGAGCGCTCTCTCTCTCCACTTCAGAGGTGGCGGCGGCGGGTCTCCCTGGTGGCATCAATAGAGGCAGAGGCGGCTCCTATACGGGACCAGGTGGAAGAAGGAGCGCTCCCTCTCCACTTCAGAGGTGGCAGCGGAGCTCACAGCCAGAATTACCGCCCAAAGAGTAACACCAAATGGCGCGCTCCCCGTCGCTTACAGAGGCAGGCACCGGCAGACAGCGTAAATTTCACTACTCCATCACTGACCAAAACAGCCGTAGGTAGGGGTGTGCTGCACCGCCTTCACTGCACTTGCGCTGTGGGCAAGGCACCATCTGCACACACCTAGTTACGGCCCTGACCTGTACAGACACAGAACACAGACAGGGGGGTTGACACAGTGACTGAACACAGATGGGGGTGACAAAGTGACAGAACACTGGGGGGGAGGCACAGTAAAAGAACACTGGGGGGGGTGACAAAGTGACAGAACACTGGGGGAGGAGGCACAGTGACAGGGCCCTGGGGGGAGGCATAGTGACAGAACACTGGGGGGGTGATACAATGACGGAACACTTTGGATGTGACACTTCAAAGAACACTGGGGGGGTGAAACACTTCTTCACAGAACACGGGGGGTGACGCTTCACAGAACACTGGGGGGGTGACGCTTCACCGAACACAGGGGGACGGACGCTTCCCAGAACAGTGGGGGGGTGACAAAGTGACAGAACACTGGGGGGGGAGGCACAGTGACAGAACACTGGGTGGGGTGACACAATGACAGAACACTGGGGAGGGGGGTGACACTTCACAGAACACTGGGGAGAAGGGTGACATTTTACAGAACACTAGGGGGGGATGACACTTCACGGAACACTGGGGGGGTGACACTTCAGAGAACACCAGGGGGGGTTAGACAATTCACAGGAAACTGGGGGGGGGGCACATTTACACTTCACAGACACACACACAGCCTATTACATCCCAGTCACACACACACACACACACACACACACACACACACACACAGCCTGTTACCCACCACGTTACCACACACACAGGGGGGTGACGCTTCACATAACACTGGGGGGTTGACGCTTCACAGAACACGGGGGTGGGGGTTGACGCTTCACAGAACACTGGGGGGGTGACGCTTCACAGAACACTGGGGGGGTGACGCTTCACAGAACACTGGGGGGGTGACGCTTCACAGAACACTGGGGGGGTGACGCTTCACAGAACACTAGGGGGGTGACGCTTCACTGAACACTGGGGGGGGTGAGGCTTCACAGAACACTGGGGGTTGACGCTTCACAGAACACTGGGGGGGTGACGCTTCACAGAACACTGGGGGGTGACGCTTCACAGAACAATGGGGGGTGACACTTCACTGAACACTGGGGGGTGACGCTTCACAGAACACTGGGGGGGGTGACACTTCACAGAACACTGGGGGGGGGGGGGGTGACACCTCACAGAACACTGGGGGGGTGACGCTTCACAGAACACTGGGGGGGCTGGTGACACTTCACAGAACACTGGGTTGGGGTGACATTTTACAGAACACGGAACACTAGGGGGGTGACACTTCACGGAACACTGGGGGGGGTGACACTTCACAGGACACCGGGGAGGGCACATTTACACTTCACAGACACACACACAGCCTATTACATCCCAGTCACACACACACACACACACACACACACACACACACACACACACACACACACACACCCTGTTACCCACCAAGTTACCACACACACAGGGGGGGTGACGCTTCACATAACACTGGGGGGTTGACGCTTCACAGAACACGGGGGGGGGGGTTGACGCTTCACAGAACACTGGGGGGGTGACGCTTCACAGAACACTGGGGGGGGTGACGCTTCACAGAACACTGGGGGGGGTGACGCTTCACAGAACACTGGGTGGTGACGCTTCACAGAACACCAGGGGGGTGACGCTTCACTGAACACTGGGGGGGGTGACACTTCACAGAACACTGGGGGTTGACGCTTCACAGAACACTGGGGGGGTGACGCTTCACAGAACACTGGGGGGTGACGCTTCACAGAACACTGGGGGGTGACACTTCACAGAACACTGGGGGGTGACGCTTCACAGAACACTGGGGGGGTGACACTTCACAGAACACTGGGGGGGGTGACACTTCACAGAACACTGGGGGGGTGACGCTTCACAGAACACTGGGGGGTGACGCTTCACAGAACACTTGGGGGGCTAGTGACACTTCACAGAACACTGGGTGGGGGTGACATTTTACAGAACACGGAACACTAGGGGGGTGACACTTCACGGAACACTGGGGGGGGGGGTGTGACACTTCAGAGAACACTCGGGGGGGGGGGGGGTGACACTTCACAGAACACCGGGGGGGCACATTTACACTTCACAGACACACACACAGCCTATTACATCCCAGTCATACACACACACACAAACACACACACACACACACACAGCCTGTTACCCACCAAGTTACCACACACACAGGGGGGTGACGCTTCACATAACACTGGGGGGTTGACGCTTCACAGAACACGGGGGGGGGGGGGTGGCGCTTCACATAACACTGGGGGGTGACACTTCACAGAACACTGGGGGGGTGACGCTTCACAGAACACTGGGGGGTGACGCTTCACAGAACACTGGGGGGGTGACGCTTCACAGAACACTGGGGGGGTGACGCTTCACAGAACACTGGGGGGGTGACGCTTCACATAACACTGGAGGGGGGACGCTTCACAGAACACTGGGGGGTGACGCTTCACAGAACACTGGGGGGGGTGACACTTCACAGAACACTGGGGGGGGTGACACTTCACAGAACACTGGGGGGGGTGACACTTCACAGAACACTGGGGGGGCGACGCTTCACAGAACACTGGGGGGGGTGACGCTTCACAGAACACTGGGGGGGGTGACACTTCATAGAACACTGTGGGGGGGGGGTGACACTTCACAGAACACCGGGGGAGGCACATTTACACTTCACAGACACACACACACAGCCTATTACATCGAGTCACACACACACACACACACACACACACACACACACACAGCCTATTACCCACCAAGTTACCACACACACAGGGGGCTGACGCTTCACATAACACTGGGGGGTTGATGCTTCACACAACACGCGGGGGGGGGGGGGGGTTGTTGACGCTTCACATAACACTGGGGGGGTGACGCTTCACAGAACACTGGGGGGGTGACGCTTCACAGAACACTGGGGGGGTGACGCTTCACAGAACACTGGTAGGGGTTACGCTTCACAGAACACTGGGGGGTGACGCTTCACAGAACACTGGGGTGGTGGTGACACTTTACAGAACACTGGGGGGGGGTGACACTTCACAGAACACTGGGGGGGTGACACTTCACAGAACACTGGGGGGGTGACACTTCACAGAACACTGGGGGGGGTGACGCTTCACAGAACACTGGGGGGGTGACGCTTCACAGAACACTGGGGGGGCTGGTGACACTTCACAGAACACTGGGTGGGGGTGACATTTTACAGAACACGGAACACTAGGGGGGTGACACTTCACGGAACACTGGGGGGGGTGACACTTCAGAGAACACGGGGGGGGGGGGGGGGTGACACTTCACAGAACACCGGGGGGGGGGCACATTTACACTTCACAGACACACACACAGCCTATTACATCCCAGACACACACACACACACACACACACACACACACACACACACACACCCTGTTACCCACCAAGTTACCACACACACAGGGGGGTGACGCTTCACATAACACTGGGGGGTTGACGCTTCACAGAACACGGGGGGAGGGGGGGTGACGCTTCACAGAACACTGGGGGGGTGACGCTTCACAGAACACTGGGGGGGTGACGCTTCACAGAACACTGGGGGGGGGCGGTGACACTTCACAGAATACTGGGGGGGGGTGACACTTCACAGAACACTGGGGGGTGGGTGGTGACGCTTCACAGAACACTGGGGGGGCTGGTGACACTTCACAGAACACTGGGTGGGGGTGACATTTTACAAAACACGGAACACTAGGGGGATGACGCTTCACCGAACACTGGGGGGGGGTGACACTTCACAGAACACTGGGGGGGGGGGGGTGACACTTCACAGAACACTGGGGGGGTGGTGACACTTCACAGAACACTGGGGGGGCTGGTGACACTTCACAGAACACTGGGGGGGCTGGTGACACTTCACAGAACACTGGGTGGGGGTGACATTTTACAGAACACTAGGGGGGTGACACCTTCACGGAACACTGGGGGGGTGACACTTCAGAGAACACTGGGGGGGGGGGGTGACACTTCACAGAACACGGGGGGGTTAGATACTTCACAGGACACTGGGGGGGCACATTTACACTTCACAGATACACACAGCCTATTACATCCCAGTCACACACACACACACACACACACACACACACGCACACACACACGCACACACACACGCACACACACAGCCTGTTACCCACCAAGTTACCACACACACAGGGGGGTGACGCTTCACATAACACTGGGGGGTTGACGCTTCACAGAACATGGGGCGGGTGTGACGCTTCACAGAACACTGGGGGGGGCGGTGACACTTCACAGAATACTGGGGGGGGGGGTGACACTTCACAGAACACTGGGGGGTGGGTGGTGGCGCTTCACAGAACACTGGGGGGGCTGGTGACACTTCACAGAACACTGGGTGGGGGTGACATTTTACAGAACACGGAACACTAGGGGGATGACGCTTCACCGAACACTGGGGGGGGGGGGGGGGTGACACTTCACAGAACACTGGGGGGGGGGGGGGGTGACACTTCACAGAACACTGGGGGGGTGGTGACACTTCACAGAACACTGGGGGGGCTGGTGACACTTCACAGAACACTGGGGGGGGCTGGTGACACTTCACAGAACACTGGGTGGGGGTGACATTTTACAGAACACTAGGGGGGTGACACCTTCACGGAACACTGGGGGGGTGACACTTCAGAGAACACTGGGGGGGGGGGTGACACTTCACAGAACACGGGTGGGTTAGACACTTCACAGGACACTGGGGGGGCACATTTACACTTCACAGATACACACAGCCTATTACATCCCAGTCACACACACACACACACACACACACACACACACACACACACACCCTGTTACCCACCAAGTTACCACACACACAGGGGGGTGACGCTTCACATAACACTGGGGGGTTGACGCTTCACAGAACATGGGGGGGGGTGACGCTTCACAGAACACTGGGGGTGTGGTGACACTTTACAGAACACTGGGGGGGGTGACACTTCACAGAACACTGGGGGGGGGTGACACTTCACAGAACACTGGGCGGGGTGACACTTCACAGAACACTGGGGGGGTGACGCTTCACAGAACACTGGGGGGGCTGGTGACACTTCACAGAACACTGGGTGGGGGTGACATTTTACAGAACACGGAAAACTAGGGGGGTGACGCTTCACAGAACACTAGGGGGGGGGGGGCACATTTACACTTCACAGACACACACACAGCCTATTACATCCCAGACACACACACACACACACACACACACACACACACACACACACACACACACACACACACACCCTGTTACCCACCAAGTTACCACACACACAGGGGGGTGACGCTTCACATAACACTGGGGGGTTGACGCTTCACAGAACACGGGGGGAGGGGGGGTGACGCTTCACAGAACACTGGGGGGGTGACGCTTCACAGAACACTGGGGGGTTGACGCTTCACAGAACACTGGGGGGGCGGTGACACTTCACAGAACACTGGGGGGGCTGGTGACACTTCACAGAACACTGGGGGGTGGGTGGTGACGCTTCACAGAACACTGGGGGGGCTGGTGACACTTCACAGAACACTGGGTGGGGGTGACATTTTACAGAACACGGAACACTAGGGGGGTGACGCTTCACAGAACACTAGGGGGGGTGACACTTAACAGAACACTGGGGGGGGGGTGACACTTCACAGAACACTGGGGGGGGGTGACACTTCACAGAACACTGGGGGGGCTCTTGACACTTCACAGAACACTGGGGGGGCTGGTGACACTTCACAGAACACTGGGTGGGGTTGACATTTTACAGAACACTAGGGGGGTGACACCTTCACGGAACACTGGGGGGGTGACACTTCAGAGAACACTGGGGGGGGTGACACTTCACAGAACACGGGGGGGGGGGTTAGACACTTCACAGGACACTGGGGGGGGCACATTTACACTTCACAGATACACACACACACAGCCTATTACATCCCAGTCACACACACACACACACACACGCACACACACACAGCCTGTTACCCACCAAGTTACCACACACACAGGGGGGTGACGCTTCACATAACACTGGGGGGTTGACGCTTCACAGAACATGGGGCGGGTGTGACGCTTCACAGAACACTGGGGTGGTGGTGACACTTTACAGAACACTGGGGGGGGGTGACACTTCACAGAACACTGGGGGGGGGGTGACACTTCACAGAACACTGGGGGGGGGTGACACTTCACAGAACACTGGGGGGGTGACGCTTCACAGAACACTGGGGGGGTGACGCTTCACAGAACACTGGGGGGGCTGGTGACACTTTACAGAACACTGGGTGGGGGTGACATTTTACAGAACACGGAACACTAGGGGGGTGACACTTCACGGAACACTGGGGGGGGTTACACTTCAGAGAGCACTGGGGGGGGGGTGAAACTTCACAGAACACCGGGGGGGGGCACATTAACACTTCACAGACACACACACAGCCTATTACATCCCACACACACACACACCCTGTTAAACTCCCACTTCCTGTCAATCTTCTTGCGACCGCCAGTGCGACTCAAAGCGTTGCTAGATCCTGTGCAAAAGCACATCAACTGTTGTACCCGTATGACGCGCATGCATATTGCGGTGCATGCGCAGATCAGCCCCGTTTTGACATGATCGCTGCGCTGTGAAAATCCGTAGCGATCAACTCAGAATGACCCCCATAGTGCCTCTATTTCATGTTACACCACAGAGTAGTGCCCTATATTCACGCTATGCTACACCGTTGCGCCCCTTATACACATGCCCACAGTATCAGTGCCGCTTATATACATAATAATACCCAAGGTAACAGTGCCACTTATACACATAATAATGGGCACGGTATCAGTGCTGCTTACATACACAATAATACCCACGGTATCAGTGCCATTTGTACACATAATAATGCCAATGGTAGCAGTGCCGCTTATACACATAATAATGGGCACGGTATCAGTGCTGCTTACATACATAATAATACCCACGGTATCAGTGCCATTTGTACACATAATAATGCCAATGGTAGCAGTGCCGCTTATACACATAATAATGGGCACGGTATCAGTGCTGCTTACATACATAATAATACCCACGGTATCAGTGCCATTTGTACACATAATAATGCCAATGGTAGCAGTGCCGCTTATACACATAATGACCATGGTATCAGTGCCGCTTATACACATAATGGGCACAGTATCAGTGCCGCTTATACACATAATAATGGGCACGGTATCAGTGCTGCTTACATACATAACAATACCCACGGTATCAGTGCCGTTTGTACACATAATAATGCCAACGGTAGCAGTGCCGCTTATATACATAATGGCCATGGTATCAGTTCCGCTTATAAACACATAATGTCCACGGTAGCAGTGCCGCTTAAACACATAATGCCCACAGTAACAGTGCCACTTATACACATAATGGGCACAGTATCAGTGGCGCTTATACACATAATTAGCACGGTATCAGTACCGCTTGTATACATAATGCCCACGGTAGCAGTGCCGCTTATACACATAATAATGGCCATTGTAGCAGTGCTGCTTATACACATGTCCACGGAAGCATGCCCCTTTTACACATAATAAATGTCACCCCCACCCCACTTGCCTCATCTCTCAGTGGTGTCTGCTCTCAGTGCGCCACCAGCTCCTTATTCCCTCCGCAGTCCAGCACCATTGGAGGGGGACTGGGGGAGGTGGGCTAAGGGTATAAGTCTAGCGCCGCCTGCCCACCGTTCCTTTTATTTGTGTGGGCGCTGTGGCTACACTACAGCGCTGCACTAAAGAATTCTCATGGCTGGGCAAAGTGGGCTGGAGGAAATTGAACTGGATGTATTCCTCTTCTGCATACTGTTACACCCCCCCATCCAAATCTCCATGTTACACTGGCACTGCAGCTCTCAATCTTTAAAAAAATGTCCTGCAAACTGCAGTACCTGATAGTGGTACATGGAGATCTGTCTGACTGCTGCAATCAGGGCAGGCTCCATGTCACCATTTCTTCCAGCTTCTTCCCCCCTCCCTGCAGACAGGCTGGCATTACAATGTGACAGAAAAAAGATTTCTGTGATTTCCACAAGTTGGCGCAAAGGAAAATGCAGCCAGGTGGGAACCTATGACTCGGGAATGGATATAACCCCTTAATCCAACAGAATGAACATACACAAAAACAACAATTGAGTCAAAGGCTTCCTTCGGCGCATGGGAAAAATTGAGGAATGATTGAAACTTTCCTCAACCATGTAGTATAACGTATTAATAGGCGTACCCCCACTCACGCTGCAATGAGGTGGGTTAAACTCATCAAGGTATCTTTAATTTTCTAATGTCAAAAAGAGGGTCTCAGATGGCGTACCCCAACTCACACGATAATGGGAATCTGGACTCCTATCAAGGTTTCTTTAAGGTGTCTTCTAACGATAGTTTATGCAGGTGTGTCCTCCATACGTGATGACATCATTTACATGCGGAAAACGACAAGAAAATATCCAATGTATAGAATTTTCTATACCATACACTATAAACTGTGCAATTATATATTGTTATAGTAATTGTGATTCCTTCACCAGATTGTAAATGAGGCAGGCGTACCCCTCACTCACACAGAGATTAGATGTATAACTCGTATAAAGGTATCTTTGTGTTGAACGAGGGTAAAAATCTCATGGGCGTACCCCAACTCACACGTGAAGCAATGGATGGAATCTCATCAAGGTATCTTTATCTGGTCTTTATAACACACCCACACTCACACAGGGGTTTGATGTATGACTTCTAAGGTGTCTTTTTGTGCAGAGGGAAAGGATATGAATATCTCATGGGCGTACCCCAACTCACACGTCAAGAGGCAGATTGAATCCCATCAAAGGTATCTTTATCCTGTCCTTATATCAACACTTTATGCAAGGGAATCCTCTGTACCAATCTTTGGCAGTATTAAACTCCAAGGCATAAATCCCAAAATTGAGAGAATTCAAAGAAAGAGAGTCTTTGTGTGACATATGGTTTCCAAAAACATCGGTAACATCAAAGTTCCAAAAATTTTTTTTTTTATTGAAAACCATAAGATATTTTATATTCCACAAAAATTGACATCTATAGCCTATTTGATATCAAAAAAATTTGATATCAAAAAAATTGTTTACATCCAAAAACATAAATACAGGAATGGAGTTAAAAAATGTATGTCCACTGAAAATTCAATAAAAAATAAAAACTCAAAAAATTAAAAATTCAATAAAAAAATTCCGATTGAAAGAAATGGCTACTCACACAGGGATCTGTCGACGCGTTTCGGTCTCCTGGACCTTTTTCAAGACATGACCTTCTGTGTGAGAAGCCAGCTATTTATGATGCCTGTAGCCAATTGTCTCCTAACCGGAAGTCAAAAAACCGGAAGTGACCTCATTGCTGGTAATTTACATTTTCATTAAAAATTTTCATTAAAAATTACATATACATAAAGAGGCAAATATGGTCCCTATTATTAAACCAAAGTTGTGCCTTATTATTATAAATATATTGTGATAGAGGAGCGAATCTATCTTTTACCATTCTACGACAAAATGTCGCTCGGAATTATGGGAAATGTAGTCCCACAATATCGGGTCTCTAATTTTCCCTATGAACTTTGTGAATATTGTTTGAATAACAAGATTATTATATGCACACGCTATCTGGAGACTATAAGATGTGAAAAATTCGATTTAGATTAATTTAGTAAACAAGGAGTAACGTTATCTTTGTGGGACTGTAATTTTTAATGAAAATTTTTAATGAAAATGTAAATTACCAGCAATGAGGTCACTTCCGGTTTTTTGACTTCCGGTTAGGAGACAATTGGCTACAGGCATCATAAATAGCTGGCTTCTCACACAGAAGGTCATGTCTTGAAAAAGGTCCAGGAGACCGAAACGCGTCGACAGATCCCTGTGTGAGTAGCCATTTCTTTCAATCGGAATTTTTTTATTGAATTTTTAATTTTTTGAGTTTTTATTTTTTATTGAATTTTCAGTGGACATACATTTTTTAACTCCATTCCTGTATTTATGTTTTTGGATGTAAACAATTTTTTTGATATCAAATTTTTTTGATATCAAATAGGCTATAGATGTCAATTTTTGTGGAATATAAAATATCTTATGGTTTTCAATAAAAAAATTTTTGGAACTTTGATGTTACCGATGTTTTTGGAAACCATATGTCACACAAAGACTCTCTTTCTTTGAATTCTCTCAATTTTGGGATTTATGCCTTGGAGTTTAATACTGCCAAAGATTGGTACAGAGGATTTCCCTTGCATAAAGTGTTGATATAAGGACAGGATAAAGATACCTTTGATGGGATTCAATCTGCCTCTTGACGTGTGAGTTGGGGTACGCCCATGAGATATTCATATCCTTTCCCTCTGCACAAAAAGACACCTTAGAAGTCATACATCAAACCCCTGTGTGAGTGTGGGTGTGTTATAAAGACCAGATAAAGATACCTTGATGAGATTCCATCCATTGCTTCACGTGTGAGTTGGGGTACGCCCATGAGATTTTTACCCTCGTTCAACACAAAGATACCTTTATACGAGTTATACATCTAATCTCTGTGTGAGTGAGGGGTACGCCTGCCTCATTTACAATCTGGTGAAGGAATCACAATTACTATAACAATATATAATTGCACAGTTTATAGTGTATGGTATAGAAAATTCTATACATTGGATATTTTCTTGTCGTTTTCCGCATGTAAATGATGTCATCACGTATGGAGGACACACCTGCATAAACTATCGTTAGAAGACACCTTAAAGAAACCTTGATAGGAGTCCAGATTCCCATTATCGTGTGAGTTGGGGTACGCCATCTGAGACCCTCTTTTTGACATTAGAAAATTAAAGATACCTTGATGAGTTTAACCCACCTCATTGCAGCGTGAGTGGGGGTACGCCTATTAATACGTTATACTACATGGTTGAGGAAAGTTTCAATCATTCCTCAATTTTTCCCATGCGCCGAAGGAAGCCTTAGGCTGGCATTACAGTCTGGTGGTGGCTGGGAGTACAGTGCAGGCAGAGGTCAGAGTAGACTTATACCAGTGGCGGATCTAGACTTTACATATAGGGGCAGGGCCGGTGCTAGGGTGTTCGGCGACCCCCTGCAAACTATACATTTGCGCCCTCCCTCCCATACTTCACAAATGGACAGCGTGCCGGAGTTGACAGCCCATGCCAGGCATTGCTTCTGCATGGTGCCTGTGAGGCAGGTTGACCCGCGTGGCGTGGAGGGGTGAGGCTCGTGTACCAGTGCCGTAACTAGACATTTTAGCGCTGTGTGCAAAAAAACAGCATCGGCGCCCCCTCCCCCCAAATATAAAACCGGGCCAATGCGCGCGCCAAAATATAGGAGCGTGGCTTTATGGGGAAGAGGCGTGTCCACATAGCTCCCTTTTACACAGTACGGCAGGTAGAGTCCACTTTTACACATTAGGCAGGTATTTTACACAGTACAGCACGTAGAGTCCCGTTTTACACATTACAGCAGTAGAGTCCCGTTTTACACATTATAGCAGCAGAGTCACCCTTTGTTATATATTACAGCAACAGTGAGAGAGTGTGTGTGTGTGTGTGTGTGTGTGTGTGTGTGTGTGTGTGTGTGTGTGTCTCAAGTCACCTGTTAGGGCGATGCGGCATCCAGGACTACCAGGCGCAGACACTCATTTACTGGCGCTCACAGTCCCCTCTCCAGTGCTCAGGCTGCGGCGGGTGTCACAGTAGAGGCAGCAACGGCTCCTATACGGCACCAGGTGGTTGAAGGAGCGCTCTCTCTCTCCACTTCAGAGGTGGCGGCGGCGGGTCTCCCTGGTGGCATCAATAGAGGCAGAGGCGGCTCCTATACGGGACCAGGTGGAAGAAGGAGCGCTCCCTCTCCACTTCAGAGGTGGCAGCGGAGCTCACAGCCAGAATAACCGCCCAAAGGGTAACACCAAATGGCGCGCTCCCCGTCGCTTACAGAGGCAGGCACCGGCAGACAGCGTAAATTTCACTACTCCATCACTGACCAAAACAGCCGTAGGTAGGGGTGTGCTGCACCGCCTTCACTGCACTTGCGCTGTGGGCAAGGCACCATCGGCACACACCTAGTTACGGCCCTGACCTGTACAGACACAGAACACAGACAGGGGGGTTGACACAGTGACTGAACACAGATGGGGGTGACAAAGTGACAGAACACTGGGGGGGGGGAGGCACAGTGACAGAACACTGGGGGGGTGACAAAGTGACAGAACACTGGGGGAGGAGGCACAGTGGCAGGGCCCTGGGGGGAGGCATAGTGACAGAACACTGGGGGGGTGATACAATGACGGAACACTTTGGGGGTGACACTTCAAAGAACACTGGGGGGGTGAAACACTTCTTCACAGAACACGGGGGGTGACGCTTCCCAGAACACTGGGGGGGTGACGCTTCACAGAACACAGGGGGACGGACGCTTCCCAGAACAGTGGGGGGGTGACAAAGTGACAGAACACTGGGGGGGAGGCACAGTGACAGAACACTGGGTGGGGTGACACAATGACAGAACACTGGGGAGGGGGGTGACTTCACAGATCACTGGGGAGAAGGGTGACATTTTACAGAACACAGAACACTAGGAGGGATGACACTTCACGGAACACTGGGGGGGTGACACTTCAGAGAACACCAGGGGGGGTTAGACACTTCACAGGAAACTGGGGGGGGGCACATTTACACTTCACAGACACACACAGCCTATTACATCCCAGTCACACACACACACACACACACACACACACACACACACACACACACACACAGCCTGTCACCCACCAAGTTACCACACACACAGGGGGGTGACGCTTCACACAACACTGGGGGGTTGACGCTTCACAGAACACGGGGGGGGGGGGGGTGATGCTTCACATAATCCTGGGGGGGTGACACTTCACAGAACACTGGGGGGGTGACGCTTCACAGAACACTGGGGGGGGGGTGACGCTTCACAGAACACTGGGGGGGTGACGCTTCACAGAACACTGGGGGGGTGACGCTTCACAGAACACTGGGGGGGGGGGGGGGGTGACGCTTCACAGAACACTGGGGGGTGACGCTTCACAGAACACTGGGGGGGTGGTGACACTTTACAGAACACTGGGGGGGTGACACTTCAGAGAACACTGGGGGGGGGGGGGGTGACACTTCACAGAACACCGGGGGGGGCACATTTACACTTCACAGACACACACACAGCCTATTACATCCCAGTCACACACACACACACACACACACACACACACACACAGCCTGTTACCCACCAAGTTACCACACACACAGAGGGGGTGACGCTTCACATAACACTGGGGGGTTGACGCTTCACAGAACACGGGGGGGGGGGGGTGACGCTTCACATAACCCTGGGGGGGTGACACTTCACAGAATACTGGGGGGGTGATGCTTCACAGAACACTGGGGGGGTGACGCTTCACAGAACACTGGGGGGATGACGCTTCACAGAACACTGGGGGGTGATGCTTCACAGAACACTGGGGGGTGACGCTTCACAGAACACTGGGGGGGTGGTGACACTTTACAGAACACTGGGGTGGGGGGGTGACACTTCACAGAACACTGGGGGGGGGTGACACTTCACAGAACACTGTGGGGGTGACGCTTCACAGAACACTGGGGGGGTGACGCTTCACAGAACACTGGGGGGGCTGGTGACACTTCACAGAACACAGGGTGGGGGTGACATTTTACAGAACACGGAACACTAGGGGGGTGACACTTCACGGAACACTGGGGGGCGGTGACACTTCAGAGAACACTGGGGGGGGGTGACACTTCACGGAACACCGGGGGGGGGGGGCACATTTACACTTCACAGACACACACACAGCCTATTACATCCCAGACACATACACACACACACACACACACACACACACACACACACACACACACACGCCCTGTTACCCACCAAGTTACCACACACACAGGGGGGTGACGCTTCACATAACACTGGGGGGTTGACGCTTCACAGAACACGGGGGAGGGGGGGGTGACGCTTCACAGAACACTGGGGGGGGTGACGCTTCACAGAACACTGGGGGGGTGACGCTTCACAGAACATTGGGGGGTTGACGCTTCACAGAACACTGGGGGAGTGGTGACACTTCACAGAACACTGGGGGGTAGTGGTGACACTTCACAGAACACTGGGAGGTGGGTGGTGACGCTTCACAGAACACTGGGGGGGCTGGTGACACTTCACAGAACACTGGGTGGGGTGACATTTTACAGAACACGGAACACTAGGGGGGTGACGCTTCACAGAACACTGGGGGGGTGACACTTCACAGAACACTGGGGGGGGTGACACTTCACAGAACACTGGGGGGGTGACACTTCACAGAACACTGGGGGGGCTGGTGACACTTCACAGAACACTGGGGGGGCTGGTGACACTTCACAGAACACTGGGTGGGGGTGACATTTTACAGAACACTAGGGGGGTGACACCTTCACGGAACACTGGGGGGGGGGGGGTGACACTTATGATAACACTCGGGGGGGGGGGGGGTGACACTTCACAGAACACGGGGGGGGGTTAGACACTTCACAGGACACTGGGGGGGGCACATTTACACTTCACAGATACACACACACAGCCTAATACATCCCAGTCACACACACACACACACACACACACACACACACACACACACAGCCTGACAGCCTGTTACCCGCCAAGTTACCACACACACACATCCTATTACATCCCATTCACCACACACACCCTCCACACAAGCCCATATATGTATGTATGCATGCATACACACATATAAGTCAAATGTTACCTCCAGGTCCCCACAGCACAGAGGGAGGCAGGCTACGGGACACACAGACGATCACTTGAACCCAGGCAAAGTTGGGGGCGTGGCCTATCACGGACCCCCCCCCCCCCCCCCCCCGTGGCCATGCCCCGATAGCAAGCTGCAGGCTGGAGCCCGGGGAAGGAGGTGGTGGGAGGGCCGGCTCTGCTGCAGGACTGCATAGTCTCTCCTCCCTAGAGAGCCTGCCCTGTGCTCTCTATAGCTGCCACGACGCAGGGTGACACATAGGAGGGGGCGGAGCCACATATGAGAGGCGGCCCCTCACGCCACTCGGCCCACCAGGGACTTCCCCGGTAACAGCAATGGCCAATCCGGCCCTGAGTACTATATATAGCAGTACGGTACGGAAGGCCACTGCTGTACCTACCTCTGTGTCGTCATTAAGTATACTATCCATCTACAGTCTATACCTGTGGTGCATTTTAGTTTTGCAGTTTGCTGACACAGTGACCACCAGTATACTATATATAGCAGTACGGTACGGAAGGCCACTGCTGTACCTACCTCTGTGTCGTCATTAAGTATACTATCCATCTACATTCTATACCTGTGGTGCATTTTAGTTTTGCAGTTTTCTGACACAGTGACCACCAGTATATATAGCAGTACGGTACGGAAGGCCACTGCTGTACCTACCTCTGTGTCGTCATTAAGTATACTATCCATCTACATTCTATACCTGTGGTGCATTTTAGTTTTGCAGTTTGCTGACACAGTGACCAACAGTATACTATATATAGCAGTACGGTACGGAAGGCCACTGCTGTACCTACCTCTGTGTCGTCATTAAGTATACTATCCATCTACATTCTATACCTGTGGTGCATTTTAGTTTTGCAGTTTGCTGACACAGTGACCACCAGTATACTATATATAGCAGTACGGTACGGAAGGCCAGTGCTGTACCTACCTCTGTGTCGTCATTAAGTATACTATGCATCTACATTCTATACCTGTGGTGCATTTTAGTTTTGCCGTTTGCTGACACAGTGACCACCAGTATACTATATATAGCAGTACGGTACGGAAGGCCACTGCTGTACCTACCTCTGTGTCGTCATTAAGTATACTATCCATCTACATTCTATACCTGTGGTGCATTTTAGTTTTGCAGTTTGCTGACACAGTGACCACCAGTATATATAGCAGTATGGTACGGAAGGCCACTGCTGTACCTACCTCTGTGTCGTCATTAAGTATACTATCCATCTACATTCTATACCTGTGGTGCATTTTAGTTTTGCAGTTTGCTGACACAGTGACCACCAGTATACTATATATAGCAGTACGGTATGGAAGGCCACTGCTATACCTACCTCTGTGTCATCATTAAGTATACTATCCATCTACATTCTATACCTGTTGTGCATTTTAGTTTTGCAGTTTGCTGACACAGTGACCACCAGTATATATAGCAGTACGGTACGGAAGGCCACTGCTGTACCTACCTCTGTGTCGTCATTAAGTATACTATCCATCTACATTCTATACCTGTGGTGCATTTTAGTTTTGCAGTTTGCTGACACAGTGACCACCAGTATACTATATATAGCAGTACGGTACGGAAGGCCACTGCTGTACCTACCTCTGTGTCGTCATTAAGTATACTATCCATATACATTCTATACCTGTGGTGCATTTTAGTTTTGCAGTTTGCTGACACAGTGACCGCCAGTATACTATATATAGCAGTACGGTACGGAAGGCCACTGCTGTACCTACCTCTGTGTCATCATTAAGTATACTATCCATCTACATTCTATACCTGTGGTGCATTTTAGTTTTGCAGTTTGCTGACACAGTGACCACCAGTATACTATATATAGCAGTACGGTACGGAAGGCCAGTGCTGTACCTACCTCTGTGTCGTCATTAAGTATACTATGCATCTACATTCTATACCTGTGGTGCATTTTAGTTTTGCCGTTTGCTGACACAGTGACCACCAGTATACTATATATAGCAGTACGGTACGGAAGGCCACTGCTGTACCTACCTCTGTGTCGTCATTAAGTATACTATCCATCTACATTCTATACCTGTGGTGCATTTTAGTTTTGCAGTTTGCTGACACAGTGACCACCAGTATATATAGCAGTATGGTACGGAAGGCCACTGCTGTACCTACCTCTGTGTCGTCATTAAGTATACTATCCATCTACATTCTATACCTGTGGTGCATTTTAGTTTTGCAGTTTGCTGACACAGTGACCACCAGTATACTATATATAGCAGTACGGTATGGAAGGCCACTGCTATACCTACCTCTGTGTCATCATTAAGTATACTATCCATCTACATTCTATACCTGTGGTGCATTTTAGTTTTGCAGTTTGCTGACACAGTGACCACCAGTATATATAGCAGTACGGTACGGAAGGCCACTGCTGTACCTACCTCTGTGTCGTCATTAAGTATACTATCCATCTACATTCTATACCTGTGGTGCATTTTAGTTTTGCAGTTTGCTGACACAGTGACCACCAGTATACTATATATAGCAGTACGGTACGGAAGGCCACTGCTGTACCTACCTCTGTGTCGTCATTAAGTATACTATCCATCTACATTCTATACCTGTGGTGCATTTTAGTTTTGCAGTTTGCTGACACAGTGACCGCCAGTATACTATATATAGCAGTACGGTACGGAAGGCCACTGCTGTACCTACCTCTGTGTCGTCATTAAGTATACTATCCATCTACATTCTATACCTGTGGTGCATTTTAGTTTTGCAGTTTGCTGACACAGTGACCACCAGTATACTATATATAGCAGTACGGTATGGAAGGCCACTGCTATACCTACCTCTGTGTCATCATTAAGTATACTATCCATCTACATTCTATACCTGTGGTGCATTTTAGTTTTGCAGTTTGCTGACACAGTGACCACCAGTATATATAGCAGTACGGTACGGAAGGCCACTGCTGTACCTACCTCTGTGTCGTCATTAAGTATACTATCCATCTACATTCTATACCTGTGGTGCATTTTAGTTTTGCAGTTTGCTGACACAGTGACCACCAGTATACTATATATAGCAGTACGGTACGGAAGGCCACTGCTGTACCTACCTCTGTGTCGTCATTAAGTATACTATCCATCTACATTCTATACCTGTGGTGCATTTTAGTTTTGCAGTTTGCTGACACAGTGACCGCCAGTATACTATATATAGCAGTACGGTACGGAAGGCCACTGCTGTACCTACCTCTGTGTCGTCATTAAGTATACTATCCATCTACATTCTATACCTGTGGTGCATTTTAGTTTTGCAGTTTGCTGACACAGTGACCACCAGTATACTATATATAGCAGTACGGTACGGAAGGCCACTGCTGTACCTACCTCTGTGTCGTCATTAAGTATACTATCCATCTACATTCTATACCTGTGGTGCATTTTAGTTTTGCAGTTTGCTGACACAGTGACCAACAGTATACTACATATAGCAGTACGGTACGGAAGGCCACTGCTGTACCTACCTCTGTGTCGTCATTAAGTATACTATCCATCTACATTCTATACCTGTGGTGCATTTTAGTTTTGCAGTTTGCTGACACAGTGACCACCAGTATATATAGCAGTACTGTACGGAAGGCCACTGCTGTACCTACCTCTGTGTCGTCATTAAGTATACTATCCATCTACATTCTATACCTGTGGTGCATTTTAGTTTTGCAGTTTGCTGACACAGTGACCACCAGTATACTATATATAGCAGTACGGTACGGAAGGCCACTGCTGTACCTACCTCTGTGTCGTCATTAAGTATACTATCCATCTACATTCTATACCTGTGGTGCATTTTAGTTTTGCAGTTTGCTGACACAGTGACCACCAGTATATATAGCAGCACGGTACGGAAGGCCACTGCTGTACCTACATCTGTGTCGTCATTAAGTATACTATCCATCTACATTCTATACCTGTGGTGCATTTTAGTTTTGCAGTTTGCTGACACAGTGACCACCAGTATACTATATATAGCAGTTCGGTATGGAAGGCCACTGCTGTACCTACCTCTGTGTCGTCATTAAGTATACTATCCATCTACATTCTATACCTGTGGTGCATTTTAGTTTTGCAGTTTGCTGACACAGTGACCACCAGTATATATAGCAGTACGGTACGGAAGGCCACTGCTGTACCTACCTCTGTGTCGTCATTAAGTATACTATCCATCTACATTCTATTCCTGTGGTGCATTTTAGTTTTGCAGTTTGCTGACACAGTGACCACCAGTATACTCTATATAGCAGTACGGTACGGAAGGCCACTGCTGTACCTACCTCTGTGTCGTCATTAAGTATACTATCCATCTACATTCTATACCTGTGGTGCATTTTAGTTTTGCAGTTTGCTAACACAGTGACCAACAGTATACTATATATAGCAGTACGGTACGGAAGGCCACTGCTGTACCTACCTCTGTGTCGTCATTAAGTATACTATCCATCTACATTCTATACCTGTGGTGCATTTTAGTTTTGCAGTTTACTGACACAGTGACCACCAGTATACTATATATAGCAGTACGGTACGGAAGGCCACTGCTGTACCTACCTCTGTGTCGTCATTAAGTATACTATCCATCTACATTCTATACCTGTGGTGCTTTTTAGTTTTGCAGTTTGCTGACACAGTGACCACCAGTATACTATATATAGCAGTACGGTACGGAAGGCCACTGCTGTACCTACCTCTGTGTCGTCATTAAGTATACTATCCATCTACATTCTATACCTGTGGTGCATTTTAGTATTGCAGTTTGCTGACACAGTGACCACCAGTATATATAGCAGTACGGTACGGAAGGCCACTGCTGTACCTACCTCTGTGTCGTCATTAAGTATACTATCCATCTACATTCTATACCTGTGGTGCATTTTAGTTTTGCAGTTTGCTGACACAGTGACCACCAGTATACTATATATAGCAGTACGGTACGGAAGGTCACTGCTGTACCTACCTCTGTGTCGTCATTAAGTATACTATCCATCTACATTCTATACCTGTGGTGCATTTTAGTTTTGCAGTTTGCTGACACAGTGACCACCAGTATACTATATATAGCAGTACGGTACGGAAGGCCACTGCTGTACCTACCTCTGTGTCGTCATTAAGTATACTATCCATCTACATTCTATACCTGTGGTGCATTTTAGTTTTGCAGTTTGCTGACACAGTGACCAACAGTATACTACATATAGCAGTACGGTACGGAAGGCCACTGCTGTACCTACCTCTGTGTCGTCATTAAGTATACTATCCATCTACATTCTATACCTGTGGTGCATTTTAGTTTTGCAGTTTGCTGACACAGTGACCACCAGTATATATAGCAGTACGGTACGGAAGGCCACTGCTGTACCTACCTCTGTGTCGTCATTAAGTATACTATCCATCTACATTCTATACCTGTGGTGCATTTTAGTTTTGCAGTTTGCTGACACAGTGACCACCAGTATACTATATATAGCAGTACGGTACGGAAGGCCACTGCTGTACCTACCTCTGTGTCGTCATTAAGTATACTATCCATCTACATTCTATACCTGTGGTGCATTTTAGTTTGCAGTTTGCTGACACAGTGACCACCAGTATATATAGCAGCACGGTACGGAAGGCCACTGCTGTACCTACATCTGTGTCGTCATTAAGTATACTATCCATCTACATTCTATACCTGTGGTGCATTTTAGTTTTGCAGTTTGCTGACACAGTGACCACCAGTATACTATATATAGCAGTTCGGTATGGAAGGCCACTGCTGTACCTACCTCTGTGTCGTCATTAAGTATACTATCCATCTACATTCTATACCTGTGGTGCATTTAGTTTTGCAGTTTGCTGACAGTGACCACCAGTATATATAGCAGTACGGTACGGAAGGCCACTGCTGTACCTACCTCTGTGTCGTCATTAAGTATACTATCCATCTACATTCTATACCTGTGGTGCATTTTAGTTTTGCAGTTTGCTGACACAGTGACCACCAGTATACTCTATATAGCAGTACGGTACGGAAGGCCACTGCTGTACCTACCTCTGTGTCGTCATTAAGTATACTATCCATCTACATTCTATACCTGTGGTGCATTTTAGTTTTGCAGTTTGCTAACACAGTGACCAACAGTATACTATATATAGCAGTACGGTACGGAAGGCCACTGCTGTACCTACCTCTGTGTCGTCATTAAGTATACTATCCATCTACATTCTATACCTGTGGTGCATTTTAGTTTTGCAGTTTACTGACACAGTGACCACCAGTATACTATATATAGCAGTACGGTACGGAAGGCCACTGCTGTACCTACCTCTGTGTCGTCATTAAGTATACTATCCATCTACATTCTATACCTGTGGTGCTTTTTAGTTTTGCAGTTTGCTGACACAGTGACCACCAGTATACTATATATAGCAGTACGGTACGGAAGGCCACTGCTGTACCTACCTCTGTGTCGTCATTAAGTATACTATCCATCTACATTCTATACCTGTGGTGCATTTTAGTATTGCAGTTTGCTGACACAGTGACCAACAGTATACTACATATAGCAGTACGGTACGGAAGGCCACTGCTGTACCTACCTCTGTGTCGTCATTAAGTATACTATCCATCTACATTCTATACCTGTGGTGCATTTTAGTTTTGCAGTTTACTGACACAGTGACCACCAGTATACTATATATAGCAGTACGGTACGGAAGGCCACTGCTGTACCTACCTCTGTGTCGTCATTAAGTATACTATCCATCTACATTCTATACCTGTGGTGCTTTTTAGTTTTGCAGTTTGCTGACACAGTGACCACCAGTATACTATATATAGCAGTACGGTACGGAAGGCCACTGCTGTACCTACCTCTGTGTCGTCATTAAGTATACTATCCATCTACATTCTATACCTGTGGTGCATTTTAGTATTGCAGTTTGCTGACACAGTGACCACCAGTATATATAGCAGTACGGTACGGAAGGCCACTGCTGTACCTACCTCTGTGTCGTCATTAAGTATACTATCCATCTACATTCTATACCTGTGGTGCATTTTAGTTTTGCAGTTTGCTGACACAGTGACCACCAGTATACTATATATAGCAGTACGGTACGGAAGGTCACTGCTGTACCTACCTCTGTGTCGTCATTAAGTATACTATCCATCTACATTCTATACCTGTGGTGCATTTTAGTTTTGCAGTTTGCTGACACAGTGACCACCAGTATACTATATATAGCAGTACGGTACGGAAGGCCACTGCTGTACCTACCTCTGTGTCGTCATTAAGTATACTATCCATCTACATTCTATACCTGTGGTGCATTTTAGTTTTGCAGTTTGCTGACACAGTGACCAACAGTATACTACATATAGCAGTACGGTACGGAAGGCCACTGCTGTACCTACCTCTGTGTCGTCATTAAGTATACTATCCATCTACATTCTATACCTGTGGTGCATTTTAGTTTTGCAGTTTGCTGACACAGTGACCACCAGTATATATAGCAGTACGGTACGGAAGGCCACTGCTGTACCTACCTCTGTGTCGTCATTAAGTATACTATCCATCTACATTCTATACCTGTGGTGCATTTTAGTTTTGCAGTTTGCTGACACAGTGACCACCAGTATACTATATATAGCAGTACGGTACGGAAGGCCACTGCTGTACCTACCTCTGTGTCGTCATTAAGTATACTATCCATCTACATTCTATACCTGTGGTGCATTTTAGTTTTGCAGTTTGCTGACACAGTGACCACCAGTATATATAGCAGCACGGTACGGAAGGCCACTGCTGTACCTACATCTGTGTCGTCATTAAGTATACTATCCATCTACATTCTATACCTGTGGTGCATTTTAGTTTTGCAGTTTGCTGACACAGTGACCACCAGTATACTATATATAGCAGTTCGGTATGGAAGGCCACTGCTGTACCTACCTCTGTGTCGTCATTAAGTATACTATCCATCTACATTCTATACCTGTGGTGCATTTTAGTTTTGCAGTTTGCTGACAGTGACCACCAGTATATATAGCAGTACGGTACGGAAGGCCACTGCTGTACCTACCTCTGTGTCGTCATTAAGTATACTATCCATCTACATTCTATACCTGTGGTGCATTTTAGTTTTGCAGTTTGCTGACACAGTGACCACCAGTATACTCTATATAGCAGTACGGTACGGAAGGCCACTGCTGTACCTACCTCTGTGTCGTCATTAAGTATACTATCCATCTACATTCTATACCTGTGGTGCATTTTAGTTTTGCAGTTTGCTAACACAGTGACCAACAGTATACTATATATAGCAGTACGGTACGGAAGGCCACTGCTGTACCTACCTCTGTGTCGTCATTAAGTATACTATCCATCTACATTCTATACCTGTGGTGCATTTTAGTTTTGCAGTTTACTGACACAGTGACCACCAGTATACTATATATAGCAGTACGGTACGGAAGGCCACTGCTGTACCTACCTCTGTGTCGTCATTAAGTATACTATCCATCTACATTCTATACCTGTGGTGCTTTTTAGTTTTGCAGTTTGCTGACACAGTGACCACCAGTATACTATATATAGCAGTACGGTACGGAAGGCCACTGCTGTACCTACCTCTGTGTCGTCATTAAGTATACTATCCATCTACATTCTATACCTGTGGTGCATTTTAGTATTGCAGTTTGCTGACACAGTGACCACCAGTATATATAGCAGTACGGTACGGAAGGCCACTGCTGTACCTACCTCTGTGTCGTCATTAAGTATACTATCCATCTACATTCTATACCTGTGGTGCATTTTAGTTTTGCAGTTTGCTGACACAGTGACCACCAGTATACTATATATAGCAGTACGGTACGGAAGGTCACTGCTGTACCTACCTCTGTGTCGTCATTAAGTATACTATCCATCTACATTCTATACCTGTGGTGCATTTTAGTTTTGCAGTTTGCTGACACAGTGACCACCAGTATACTATATATAGCAGTACGGTACGGAAGGCCACTGCTGTACCTACCTCTGTGTCGTCATTAAGTATACTATCCATCTACATTCTATACCTGTGGTGCATTTTAGTTTTGCAGTTTGCTGACACAGTGACCACCAGTATACTATATATAGCAGTACGGTACGGAAGGCCACTGCTGTACCTACCTCTGTGTCGTCATTAAGTATACTATCCATCTACATTCTATACCTGTGGTGCATTTTAGTTTTGCAGTTTGCTGACACAGTGACCACCAGTATACTATATATAGCAGTACGGTACGGAAGGCCACTGCTGTACCTACCTCTGTGTCGTCATTAAGTATACTATCCATCTACATTCTATACCTGTGGTGCATTTTAGTTTTGCAGTTTGCTGACACAGTGACCAACAGTATACTACATATAGCAGTACGGTACGGAAGGCCACTGCTGTACCTACCTCTGTGTCGTCATTAAGTATACTATCCATCTACATTCTATACCTGTGGTGCATTTTAGTTTTGCAGTTTGCTGACACAGTGACCACCAGTATATATAGCAGTACGGTACGGAAGGCCACTGCTGTACCTACCTCTGTGTCGTCATTAAGTATACTATCCATCTACATTCTATACCTGTGGTGCATTTTAGTTTTGCAGTTTGCTGACACAGTGACCACCAGTATACTATATATAGCAGTACGGTACGGAAGGCCACTGCTGTACCTACCTCTGTGTCGTCATTAAGTATACTATCCATCTACATTCTATACCTGTGGTGCATTTTAGTTTTGCAGTTTGCTGACACAGTGACCACCAGTATATATAGCAGCACGGTACGGAAGGCCACTGCTGTACCTACATCTGTGTCGTCATTAAGTATACTATCCATCTACATTCTATACCTGTGGTGCATTTTAGTTTTGCAGTTTGCTGACACAGTGACCACCAGTATACTATATATAGCAGTTCGGTATGGAAGGCCACTGCTGTACCTACCTCTGTGTCGTCATTAAGTATACTATCCATCTACATTCTATACCTGTGGTGCATTTTAGTTTTGCAGTTTGCTGACACAGTGACCACCAGTATATATAGCAGTACGGTACGGAAGGCCACTGCAGTACCTACCTCTGTGTCGTCATTAAGTATACTATCCATCTACATTCTATACCTGTGGTGCATTTTAGTTTTGCAGTTTGCTGACACAGTGACCACCAGTATACTCTATATAGCAGTACGGTACGGAAGGCCACTGCTGTACCTACCTCTGTGTCGTCATTAAGTATACTATCCATCTACATTCTATACCTGTGGTGCATTTTAGTTTTGCAGTTTGCTAACACAGTGACCAACAGTATACTATATATAGCAGTACGGTACGGAAGGCCACTGCTGTACCTACCTCTGTGTCGTCATTAAGTATACTATCCATCTACATTCTATACCTGTGGTGCATTTTAGTTTTGCAGTTTACTGACACAGTGACCACCAGTATACTATATATAGCAGTACGGTACGGAAGGCCACTGCTGTACCTACCTCTGTGTCGTCATTAAGTATACTATCCATCTACATTCTATACCTGTGGTGCTTTTTAGTTTTGCAGTTTGCTGACACAGTGACCACCAGTATACTATATATAGCAGTACGGTACGGAAGGCCACTGCTGTACCTACCTCTGTGTCGTCATTAAGTATACTATCCATCTACATTCTATACCTGTGGTGCATTTTAGTATTGCAGTTTGCTGACACAGTGACCACCAGTATATATAGCAGTACGGTACGGAAGGCCACTGCTGTACCTACCTCTGTGTCGTCATTAAGTATACTATCCATCTACATTCTATACCTGTGGTGCATTTTAGTTTTGCAGTTTGCTGACACAGTGACCACCAGTATACTATATATAGCAGTACGGTACGGAAGGTCACTGCTGTACCTACCTCTGTGTCGTCATTAAGTATACTATCCATCTACATTCTATACCTGTGGTGCATTTTAGTTTTGCAGTTTGCTGACACAGTGACCACCAGTATACTATATATAGCAGTACGGTACGGAAGGCCACTGCTGTACCTACCTCTGTGTCGTCATTAAGTATACTATCCATCTACATTCTATACCTGTGGTGCATTTTAGTTTTGCAGTTTGCTGACACAGTGACCACCAGTATACTATATATAGCAGTACGGTACGGAAGGCCACTGCTGTACCTACCTCTGTGTCGTCATTAAGTATACTATCCATCTACATTCTATACCTGTGGTGCATTTTAGTTTTGCAGTTTGCTGACACAGTGACCACCAGTATACTATATATAGCAGTACGGTACGGAAGGCCACTGCTGTACCTACCTCTGTGTCGTCATTAAGTATACTATCCATCTACATTCTATACCTGTGGTGCATTTTAGTTTTGCAGTTTGCTGACACAGTGACCACCAGTATATATAGCAGTACGGTACGGAAGGCCACTGCTGTACCTACCTCTGTGTCGTCATTAAGTATACTATCCATCTACATTCTATACCTGTGGTGCATTTTAGTTTTGCAGTTTGCTGACACAGTGACCACCAGTATACTATATATAGCAGTACGGTACGGAAGGCCACTGCTGTACCTACCTCTGTGTCGTCATTAAGTATACTATCCATCTACATTCTATACCTGTGGTGCATTTTAGTTTTGCAGTTTGCTGACACAGTGACCACCAGTATATATAGCAGCACGGTACGGAAGGCCACTGCTGTACCTACATCTGTGTCGTCATTAAGTATACTATCCATCTACATTCTATACCTGTGGTGCATTTTAGTTTTGCAGTTTGCTGACACAGTGACCACCAGTATACTATATATAGCAGTTCGGTATGGAAGGCCACTGCTGTACCTACCTCTGTGTCGTCATTAAGTATACTATCCATCTACATTCTATACCTGTGGTGCATTTTAGTTTTGCAGTTTGCTGACACAGTGACCACCAGTATATATAGCAGTACGGTACGGAAGGCCACTGCTGTACCTACCTCTGTGTCGTCATTAAGTATACTATCCATCTACATTCTATACCTGTGGTGCATTTTAGTTTTGCAGTTTGCTGACACAGTGACCACCAGTATACTCTATATAGCAGTACGGTACGGAAGGCCACTGCTGTACCTACCTCTGTGTCGTCATTAAGTATACTATCCATCTACATTCTATACCTGTGGTGCATTTTAGTTTTGCAGTTTGCTAACACAGTGACCAACAGTATACTATATATAGCAGTACGGTACGGAAGGCCACTGCTGTACCTACCTCTGTGTCGTCATTAAGTATACTATCCATCTACATTCTATACCTGTGGTGCATTTTAGTTTTGCAGTTTACTGACACAGTGACCACCAGTATACTATATATAGCAGTACGGTACGGAAGGCCACTGCTGTACCTACCTCTGTGTCGTCATTAAGTATACTATCCATCTACATTCTATACCTGTGGTGCTTTTTAGTTTTGCAGTTTGCTGACACAGTGACCACCAGTATACTATATATAGCAGTACGGTACGGAAGGCCACTGCTGTACCTACCTCTGTGTCGTCATTAAGTATACTATCCATCTACATTCTATACCTGTGGTGCATTTTAGTATTGCAGTTTGCTGACACAGTGACCACCAGTATATATAGCAGTACGGTACGGAAGGCCACTGCTGTACCTACCTCTGTGTCGTCATTAAGTATACTATCCATCTACATTCTATACCTGTGGTGCATTTTAGTTTTGCAGTTTGCTGACACAGTGACCACCAGTATACTATATATAGCAGTACGGTACGGAAGGTCACTGCTGTACCTACCTCTGTGTCGTCATTAAGTATACTATCCATCTACATTCTATACCTGTGGTGCATTTTAGTTTTGCAGTTTGCTGACACAGTGACCACCAGTATACTATATATAGCAGTACGGTACGGAAGGCCACTGCTGTACCTACCTCTGTGTCGTCATTAAGTATACTATCCATCTACATTCTATACCTGTGGTGCATTTTAGTTTTGCAGTTTGCTGACACAGTGACCACCAGTATACTATATATAGCAGTACGGTACGGAAGGCCACTGCTGTACCTACCTCTGTGTCGTCATTAAGTATACTATCCATCTACATTCTATACCTGTGGTGCATTTTAGTTTTGCAGTTTGCTGACACAGTGACCACCAGTATATATAGCAGTACGGTACGGAAGGCCACTGCTGTACCTACCTCTGTGTCGTCATTAAGTATACTATCCATCTACATTCTATACCTGTGGTGCATTTTAGTTTTGCAGTTTGCTGACACAGTGACCACCAGTATACTATATATAGCAGTACGGTACGGAAGGCCACTGCTGTACCGACCTCTGTGTCGTCATTAAGTATACTATCCATCTACATTCTATACCTGTGGTGCATTTTAGTTTTGCAGTTTGCTGACACAGTGACCACCAGTATACTATATATAGCAGTACGGTACGGAAGGCCACTGCTGTACCTACCTCTGTGTCGTCATTAAGTATACTATCCATCTACATTCTATACCTGTGGTGCATTTTAGTTTTGCAGTTTGCTGACACAGTGACCACCAGTATACTATATATAGCAGTACAGTACGGAAGGCCACTGCTGTACCTACCTCTGTGTCGTCATTAAGTATACTATCCATCTACATTCTATACCTGTGGTGCATTTTAGTTTTGCAGTTTGCTGACACAGTGACCACCAGTATACTATATATAGCAGTACGGTACGGAAGGCCACTGCTGTACCTACCTCTGTGTCGTCATTAAGTATACTATCCATCTACATTCTATACCTGTGGTGCATTTTAGTTTTGCAGTTTGCTGACACAGTGACCACCAGTATACTATATATAGCAGTACGGTATGGAAGGCCACTGCTGTACCTACCTCTGTGTCGTCATTAAGTATACTATCCATCTACATTCTATACCTGTGGTGCATTTTAGTTTTGCAGTTTGCTGACACAGTGACCACCAGTATACTATATATAGCAGTACGGTACGGAAGGCCACTGCTGTACCTACCTCTGTGTCGTCATTAAGTATACTATCCATCTACATTCTATACCTGTGGTGCATTTTAGTTTTGCAGTTTGCTGACACAGTAACCACCAGTATACTATATATAGCAGTACGGTACGGAAGGCCACTGCTGTACCTACCTCTGTGTCGTCATTAAGTATACTATCCATCTACATTCTATACCTGTGGTTCATTTTAGTTTTGCAGTTTGCTGACACAGTGACCACCAGTATATATAGCAGTACGGTACGGAAGGCCACTGCTGTACCTACCTCTGTGTCGTCATTAAGTAAACTATCCATCTACATTCTATAACTGTGGTGCATTTTAGTTTTGCAGTTTGCTGAAACAGTGACCACCAGTATACTATATATAGCAGTACGGTACGGAAGGCCACTGCTGTACCTACCTCTGTGTCATCATTAAATATACTATCCATCTACATTCTATACCTGTGGTGCATTTTAGTTTTGCAGTTTGCTGACACAGTGACCACCAGTATACTATATATAGCAGTACGGTACGGAAGGCCACTGCTGTACCTACCTCTGTGTCGTCATTAAGTATACTATCCATCTACATTCTATACCTGTGGTGCATTTTAGTTTTGCAGTTTGCTGACACAGTGACCACCAGTATATATAGCAGTACGGTACGGAAGGCCACTGCTGTACCTACCTCTGTGTCGTCATTAAGTATACTATCCATCTACATTCTATACCTGTGGTGCATTTTAGTTGTGCGCAGTATATATAGTAGTAGGCCATTGCTATTGATACTGGCATATAATTCCACACATTAAAAAATGGAGAACAAAAATGTGGAGGTTAAAATAGGGAAAGATCAAGATCCACTTCCACCTCGTGCTGAAGCTGCTGCCACTAGTCATGGCCGAGATGATGAAATGCCATCAACGTCATCTGCCAAGGCCGATGCCTAATGTCATAGTAGAGAGCATGTAAAATCCAAAAAACAAAAGTTCAGTAAAATGACCCAAAAATCAAAATTGAAAGCGTCTGATGAGAAGCGTAAACTTGCCAATATGCCATTTACGACACGGAGTGGCAAGGAACGGCTGAGGCCCTGGCCTATGTTCATGGCTAGTGGTTCAGATTCACATGAGGATGGAAGCACTCATCCTCTCGCTAGAAAAATGAAAAGACTTAAGTTGGCAAAAGCACAGCAAAGAACTGTGCGTTCTTCTAAATCACAAATCCCCAAGTAGAGTCCAATTGTGTCGGTTGCGATGCCTGACCTTCCCAACACTGGACGGGAAGAGCTTGCGCCTTCCACCATTTGCACGCCCCCTGCAAGTGCTGGAAGGAGCACCCGCAGTCCAGTTCCTGATAGTCAAATTGAAGATGTCACTGTTGAAGTACACCAGGATGAGGATATGGGTGTTGCTGGCGCTGGGGAGGAAATTGACAAGGAGGATTCTGATGGTGAGGTGGTTTGTTTAAGTCAGGCACCCGGGGAGACACCTGTTGTCCATGGGACGAATATGGCCATTGACATGCCTGGTCAAAATACAAAAAAAATCAGCTCTTCGGTGTGGAATTATTTCAACACAAATGCGGACAACAGGTGTCAAGCCGTGTGTTGCCTTTGTCAAGCTGTAATAAGTAGGGGTAAGGACGTTAACCACCTCGGAAACATCCTCCCTTATACGTCACCTGCAGCGCATTCATCATAAGTCAGTGACAAGTTCAAAAACTTTGGATGACAGCGGACGCAGTCCACTGACCACTAAATCTCTTCCTCTTGTAACCAAGCTCCTGCAAACCACACCAACAACTCCCTCAGTGTCAATTTCCTCCTTACCCAGGAAAGCCAATCGTCCTGCAGGCCATGTCACTGGCAAGTCTGACGAGTCCTCTCCTGCCTGGGATTCCTCCGATGCATCCTTGAGTGTAACGCCTACTGCTGCTGGCGCTGCTGTTGTTGCTGCTGGGAGTCGATCGTCATCCCAGAGGGGAAGTCGGAAGACCACTTGTACTACTTCCAGTAAGCAATTGACTGTCCAACAGTCCTTTGCGAGGAAGATGAAATATCACAGCAGTCATCCTGCTGCAAAGCAGATAACTCAGGCCTTGGTAGCCTGGGCGGTGAGAAACGTGGTTCCGGTATCCACCGTAAATTCAGAGGCAATTAGAGACTTGATTGAGTTACTGTGTCCCCGGTACCAAATACCATCTAGGTTCCATTTCTCTAGGCAGGCGATACCGAAAATGTACACAGACCTCAGAAAAAGAGTCACCAGTGTCCTAAAAAATGCAGTTGTACCCAATGTCCACTTAACCACGGACATGTGGACAAGTGGAGCAGGGCAGACTCAGGACTATATGACTGTGACAGCCCACTGGGTAGATGTATTGCCTCCCGCAGCAAGAACAGCAGCGGCGGCACCAGTAGCAGCATCTCGTAAATGCCAACTCGTTCCTAGGCAGGCTACGCTTTGTATCACCGCTTTCCATAAAAGGCACACAGCTGACAACCTCTTACGAAAACTGAGGAACAACATCGCAGAATGGCTTACCCCAATTGGACTCTCCTCGGGATTTGTGACATCGGACAACGCCAGCAATATTGTGCGTGCATTACATCTGGGCAAATTCCAGCACGTCCCATGTTTTGCACATACATTGAATTTGGTGGTGCAGAATTATTTAAAAAACGACAGGGGCGTGCAAGAGATGCTGTCGGTGGCCCGAAGAATTGCGGGCCACTTTCGGCATTCAGCCACCGCGTACAGAAGACTGGAGCACCACCAAACAATCCTGAACCTGCCCTGCCATCATCTGAAGCAAGAGGTGGTAAGAGGTGGAATTCAACCCTCTATATGCTTCAGAGGATGGAGGAGCAGCAAAAGGCCATTCAAGCCTATACATCTGCCCACGATATAGGCAAAGGAGGGGGAATGCACCTGACTCAAGCGCAGTGGAGAATGATTTCAACGTTGTGCAAGGTTCTGCAACCCTTTGAACTTGCCACACGTGAAGTCAGTTCAGACACTGCCAGCCTGAGTCAGGTCATTCCCCTCATCAGGCTTTTGCAGAAGAAGCTGGAGACATTGAAGGAGGAGCTAAAACAGAGCGATTCCGCTAGGCATGTGGGACTTGTGGATGGAGCCCTTAATTCGCTTAACCAGGATTCACGGGTGGTCAATCTGTTGAAATCAGAGCACTACATTTTGGCCACCGTGCTCCATCCTAGATTTAAAACCTACGTTGTATCTCTCTTTCCGGCAGACACAAGTCTGCAGAGGTTCAAAGACCTGCTGGTGAGAAAATTGTCAAGTCAAGCGGAACGTGACCCGTCAACATCTCCTCCTTCACATTCTCCCGCAACTGGGGGTGCGAGGAAAAGGCTAAGAATTCCGAGCCCACCCGCTGCCGGTGATGCAGGGCAGTCTGGAGCGAGTGCTAACATCTGGTCCGGACTCAAGGACCTGCCAACGATTACTGACATGTCGTCTACTGTCACTGCATATGATTCTCTCACCATTGAAAGAATGGTGGAGGATTATATGAGTGACCGCATCCAAGTAGGCACGTCAGACAGTCCGTACGTATACTGGCAGGAAAAAGAGGCAATTTGGAGGCCCTTGCACAAACTGGCTTTATTCTACCTAAGTTGCCCTCCCACCAGTGTGTACTCCGAAAGAGTGTTTAGTGCAGCCGCTCACCTTGTCAGCAATCGGCGTACGAGGTTACTTCCAGAAAATGTGGAGAAGATGATGTTCATCAAAATGAATTATAATCAATTCCTCCGTGGAGACATTCACCAGCAATTGCCTCCAGAAAGTACACAGGGATCTGAGATGGTGAATTCCAGTGAGGACGAATTAATAATCTGTGAGGAGGGGGATGTACACAGTAAAAGGGGTGAGGAATCGGAGGATGATGATGAGGAGGACATCTTGCCTCTGTAGAGCCAGTTTGTGCAAGGAGAGATTGATTGCTTCTTTTTTGGTGGGGGCCCAAACCAACCAGTCATTTCAGTCACAGTCGTGTTTCAGACCCTGTCGCTGAAATGATGGGTTCGTTAAAGTGTGCATGTCCTGTTTATACAACATAAGGGTGGGTGGGAGGGCCCAAGGACAATTCCATCTTGCACCTCTTTTTTCTTTCATTTTTCTTTGCATCATGTGCTGTTTGGGGACAATTTTTTTGAAGTGCCATCCTGTCTGACACTGCAGTGCCACTCCTAGATGGGCCAGGTGTTTGTGTCAGCCACTTGTGTCGCTTAGCTTAGTCACACAGCGACATGGTGCGCCTCTTTTTTTCTTTGCATCATGTGCTGTTTGGGGACAATTTTTTTGAAGTGCCATCCTGTCTGACACTGCAGTGCCACTCCTAGATGGGCCAGGTGTTTGTGTCGGCCACTTGTGTCGCTTAGCTTAGTCACACAGCGACCTTGGTGCGCCTCTTTTTTTCTTTGCATCATGTGCTGTTTGGGGACAATTTTTTTGAAGTGCCATCCTGTCTGACACTGCAGTGCCACTCCTAGATGGGCCAGGTGTTTGTGTCGGCCACTTGTGTCGCTTAGCTTAGTCACACAGCGACCTTGGTGCGCCTCTTTTTTTCTTTGCATCATCTGCTGTTTGGGGACAATTTTTTTGAAGTGCCATCCTGTCTGACACTGCAGTGCCACTCCTAGATGGGCCAGGTGTTTGTGTCGGCCACTTGTGTCACTTAGCTTAGTCACACAGCGACCTTGGTGCGCCTCTTTTTTTCTTTGCATCATGTGCTGTTTGGGGACAATTTTTTTGAAGTGCCATCCTGTCTGACACTGCAGTGCCACTCCTAGATGGGCCAGGTGTTTGTGTCGGCCACTTGAGTCGCTTAGCTTAGTCATCCAGCGACCTTGGTGCGCCTCTTTTTTTCTTTGCATCATGTGCTGTTTGGGGACAATTTTTTTGAAGTCCCATCCTGTCTGACACTGCAGTGCCACTCCTAGATGGGCCAGGTGTTTGTGTCAGCCACTTGAGTCGCTTAGCTTAGTCATCCAGCGACCTTGGTGCAAATTTTAGGACTAAAAATAATATTGTGAGGTGTGAGGTGTTCAGAATAGACTGGAAATGAGTGGAAATTATGGTTATTGAGGTTAATAATACTGTGGGATCAAAATGACCCCCAAATTCTATGATTTAAGCTGTTTTTTAGGGTTTTTTGTAAAAAAAAACACCCGAATCCAAAACACACCCGAATCCGACAAAAAATTTCAGGGAGGTTTTGCCAAAACGCGTCCGAATCCAAAACACGGCCGCGGAACCGAATCCAAAACCAAAACACAAAACCTGAAAAATGTCCGGTGCACATCACTATTCTTAATATTATTTATCTTTTGAAGGGGGAGATGTCACAATCCATCACATGATCTGATCCCAGAATATCTGCATCATTCAGCTCTCATCTTCAAATAAACTGGTCACTTAGGTCATAAAGCAAACAGCCTGGAGTTCTGTGTCCAGCAATGCAGCATTGAGCTGGTTAAAAAATCCCAAGGGTGGGAGCAGGGCCAGTGCTAGGGTGTTCGGCGCCCCCCTGCAAACTATAACTTTGCGCCCTCCCATATTTTACAAACGGACAGCGTGTGACAAAAAGGGGTGTGGTCTCACAAGGAAGTGGCATGGCCACACAATAGTACCCCCATTTCAAATTACGCCACAGAGTAGCACAATCTTATTCACATTATCCTGTGCATAGTAGTGCTGTTTATACACATAGGGGAGTATTCAATTGTTTGAAAAGTCAGTTGGGAGTCTGTTTTTTCTTATCTAATAGACAGGCAAAAACACACACCCAACCGACTTTTCAAACAATTGAATTCCACCTATAATGTCCCCAGTAGTGGCGCCGGTTATACACATAATAGCCCCTGTAGTAGCGCTTGTTATGCGCATAATAGCCCCTGTAGTAGCGCTGGTTATATGCATAATAGCCCCTGTAGTAGTGCCGGTTATACGCATAATAGCCCCTGTAGTAGCGCTGGTTATATGCATCATAGTCCCTGTAGTAGTGTCAGTTATATGCATAATAGCCCCTGTTGTAGCGCCGGTTATACACATAATAGCCCCTGTAGTAGCGCCAATTATATATAATGCCCTCAGAAGTGCCCTTTGTACAAATTATGCCCCCCTTCCTACACACACACACACACACACACACACACACACACACACACACACACACACATACACATAGTGATACTCACACACATTCATACACATAGATAGTGATACACACACACACACACACACACACACACACACACATATACATACATACACATAGATTCACATACACACAGATACACACACACTTTCTCACACACTCCCCTTCATCATACCACCTGGCTGGCTGGATCTGTAGCAGTTTCTGTCCGCCTCCTGCAGCCTGGTCGTGTGTAGCTCCACCCCTCAGCACCGTGTAGCTCTGCCCCTTGGCGCCATGTAGCTCCGCCCCCCCTTTTTGGCAAGGACACGGACGGACACTGCAGGGGGGTAGGGGGAAGCTTCAAGCTGCCGGTGCCACTGCAGACGCAGGGGCCCCAGGCGCAGCAATGGGATGTAGTGTGGAGATGTGCCCTGTGTCCCAGGGCACATCATCACTGCAGGGTGCAGGGGATCTGTGTCCCCTGCAGAGTGCAAGGGTGGACAGCGCTGGGGCAGCTTGTCTGTCCCCAGCGCTGGGTATACAGCAGCGGCGGGTGCCTGGTGCAGGGATCAGACGTTTCCCTGCACCAGGCTGTCGGCAGCGGCGGGTAGCGGCGCGGCAGCGGCGCTTTAAACTTGGCGCCATTCTGGCCGCCAATCAAAAGCGCCGCCCGCGGCTTTTCAAATCCGGCGATTGGCTCGCGGGGCGCCGGGCAATCAGAGGCGGGTGCGGCGAACCAATCGGCGCTCGCCGCGTCATGGGCCCCGCCCGTCTGATGTCAGACGCCGGGCGGGAACCAAAGAGGAGGACCGCGCGCGGGAGCGCGAGAGGAGAAGACGCCGGGCGGGAGCCGAAGACGGAGGGCGCGCGGAAGAGCGCTGAAGAGCCCGGGTGGCCGCGGAAGAGGCCAGAAGACTCCAGGCTCGGGAAAGAAGATGTCCAGCGGCGGCTGGACGCGGAAGAGCGGAGGCGGCGCCGCTGGCCAGGACGGGTCAGCGGCAGAAGAGGGCGCCGGAGACCCCCGGTGCAGGTGAGGCCTCAGTGAGGCAACTTTCACCCCCCTCCCTTTTCCTCCCTAGACCATCAGGGACGGGCATTAGGCCCGGGGGCACAATTCAGGCACTAGGCCTGGGGCGCAGATAGGAGGTTGGGGCCACCATTTGATCAGGTGGTTTGGGCATTAGGCCCAAGCCACCTCAATGGTGCAGTAGGCGGGCATTAGGCCCGAGGGGCACATCGGGCACTAGGCCTGAGGGGCATTAGAGGGCATTAGGCCCTAGTGTATTTTGGCCAATTAGGTAATATAATGTGACGCTGGGTACTAGGCCCAGGTCACCCAACGAGTGACAAGTTAGGCGGGCGCTAGGCCCGTGGGTAATGTCGGGCCTCGGGTGCGTGCGCAAATAGGGGGCGCTAGGCCCAATAAATAAGCGGTTCCCCCGAAGGTGAATACAGGTGGTACTGGGCACTAGGCCCAGTCCACCCCAGGGTGTTTAGGTAGGCAGGCTCGCTTGGCCTGAGCCCCACATAAGGGAGGGTACAGGAGGTGGGCAGGCTGTGTGGCGCCCACCCCCTTCCAGCGGTAGGTAGGGATTTAAAGGAACAGCACCGTTTGATGTTGTACTCTGATATGTGTGTTGTTACCGTGCAGGGCAAAGTGTTGTTTAGAGTTTGTGCATAGTTTGTGTTGCACCACCCACACTTGAGCCAGTTTGAGGGCTTTGTTTATGTAGCCAGTGTAGCAGATGCACACTAGGTTAGAGTTAGGCCCTGCACGGCTGTTTCTCTCTTTGCCTCCTTACAGGGACCTGTAAGTGGAGAAGATCGGAGTACAAGACGTAGGACGGTGAGTAACATCTGTCTGGGGGTTCCTTCTGTGTTTGTCCCTATCTGTCTCCCTTCCTTCAGGGCGAACGGTGAGCCTTGCACGCCGGTGCAAGGTAGAATTTCCACCTGGTGCGAGAGGGCCAATAGGTGAAATTCGGGCTCTGAGGCGTACGCCTGGGATGACCCTCACCTAGCCCGAAAGCGCTATTTTCCTAGTTTCCGGAGGGCTTTTCGGTCCACAGTCAGGAGGACGGCACTCAGAAATCTTCTTCCTTCTAGGTCATCGTGTCCGGGTCCGACTGAAGAATTCCAGGTCCGTTGAAGGTTCCCGTACCTGAAGGTGAGAGAGTGCGGCGCCTGGTAAGTGGTGAACCTACACCTGCACGGCAGCAGGCACTACACACAACGCCGTCCCCCTCTTACAGTAGAGCAGGGAGAGCGCCTCTCCAGCCTGGCACCTACCTGCTTTGCATACCTTTGCTGAGCAGGTAGCGCCGGGCCTGTGTGGGAGGGGGTGAGTGCAGCTGAAGGGTATAACTATCACTCTCTCAGTAATATGTGTGGTCCTTCTTCAAGGGATATAGTTATAGCTAGAGAAGTGGACTGATCAACTCATCTGTGTCATCCCGTGTGGGCAACGTCTACCTACTTTTTCCAAGTATTGCAGTGTGTGTGTGTGACAGGTAGAAGCGAAGGCTACTTTGCGTCTAGACACTAAAATCCCTCTTGCTGGTGGTGGCGAATATGTCTGTATAACCCTGCAGGTCCAAAGTGACCCCCACATCACAGGCTGTGCTTCTCAGATTGGCGTATCTGGAGAAGCAACCAGCAGGTCTGTGACATTTTTGGCAGTACGATGGTGTAATGGTTAGTATTACTGCTTCACAGCATTGAGCTCATGGGTTCAAGTCCCACCATGGCCCCAACTGTGTGGAGTTTGTATGTTCTCCCCGTACTTGCGTGGGTTTCCTCCGGGTACTCCGGTTTCCTGCCACAATCCAAAAATATACTGGTAGGTTAATTGGATCCCAACAAAAAAATTAACACTAGCGTGAATGTGTGTGTGGGTGTACAAGTGGTAGGGAATATATTGTAAGCACCATTGGGGCAGGGACTGATGTGAGTGGCCAAATATTCACTGTAAAGCGCTGCGGAATATGTGTGCACTATATAAATAACTGGTAATAAATAAATAATAAATAATCTCCAACATACTGTACAGTGAAGAAATGCATATACGTAAACATGCATAAAAGGGACATTGTATGTTTTTATTATATAAAAGTGTGTCTTTACTGAGCTGGGTTCTGGGGGGCCTTCTGTCCCTGTGCCGTGGTATGAGGAACCTGGAAGAGGAATGGCCCAGATCCATCAGTTGATGCAGCCACAATCCAGTTCCAGACAAAAGCAGGTACGATCCATTCACTGCCATTCACCAAAGGTGGGGTGTCATACAGTGACTAACACTTTTGTGCTGAAGTGCTTGCTTTGATTGGGCTAGTAGCGCACGCAGGAGGGTTTCCAAGTACCTGGAAACACCCCCTGATGAGCCAAATGATTATTTGTGAGACGGAAACAGCAGTGTCTCCGTCTCAGCAAAAACCGCGATCGCAATCGCGACTGCGACCACGGAGCTACTGCAGCAGCAGAGAGCTACTGTACGTAGCTCTCTGCATAGAGAAAGTCCAGGGAGAGCTGCTGGCTGCGCGTGCTCAGCTGCAGCAGCTCTCTCCCTCCACACAGAACCGCCATTCATATCTTGCCTCCCACTGCTTCCAGACCCTGGTGGTATGTATACCACCAATACTGTATATGAAGTGTGTGTGTGTGTGTGTGTGTGTGTGTGTGTGTGTGTGTGTGTGTGTGTGTGTGTGTGTGTGTGTGTGTGTGTGTATGTATTTGCAGGGATGTATGTGTATTTTTGTATGTATGCATGTGTGTTTGTGCATGTATGAATGTGTGTGGTATGTGTATATATAGATATAGCTATAACTATATATATATATATATATATATATGTGTGTGTGTATTTAGTTATATATGTATATATAAATAATCAGTATGCTTTACCAGCACACGGGATGCTGGCTGTCAGTATACTGACAGTGGCATCCCGTCTGTTGGAAGCAAGGTGGTGATACCCCTCGCGGGCTCGCTGCGGGCCCGGTTGCTCGCTTCACTCGCCACAGGTTATATTCCCACTCAGTTGGTGGCGTGGAGTAACTATTCTAACCGAGTGGGAATACCCTGCGGATATCGGGATTCCGTTTGTCGGTATTTCACCGGCAGTCGGGATTCTGGCATGTCGGCTTTCGAACACTGGGATCCCGACAGCCGGCATTTTAACTGCATCCCACACATATATATATATATATATACACACACGCACGCGTATACATTCACAGGTACACACCCAAAAACAAAACAAACTGCCAATGTGTTTAAGGCAGCTAACAGCGCTATAGTGCCAAGATGTCAGCTCAGCTCACACTGTGGGGATTCAAAGGGCTTCTCTATATACGTGAACACACAGCGCACACAGGTTGTACAATCTTTTTATTAACTTATTTTTAACTTTTTTTGCAACTGACACTGCAGAGTCACCCTGCAACACTTATATGTGAATGCAGTGGGGTATGATTTGCAGAGTCAGTCCAGCACAACTGTGTGAAAGAATTAGACTAAGGGCACTGGACACAGCATAGCCACTTGATGGACACAGCACAACTTGTGGATGGATTCAGCACTGCTTGTGGATGGATACAGCAGAGCACAGCACAGCATACAGCAGCATGATTGGAGTCAAATAAAACAAACAATGATCCCCCATCCCCTATACAGAAGTCTGAGTGACCTCACCTCCTGGGCTGTCATGTTTAGCTTCGGAGCTACTTACAGGAAACCAGCCTCCCTCCAGAGAGTCCAGACCAGCGGGTTGGAACTTGGTCCCGTTCCCTCACTCATGCCCTCAGCACCTCGTCACCATCCTCAGATCTCATCACCTCAGCCCCTCATCATCATTCTCAATCCCTCATAACCTTTGTCAGCCCCTCATCACCATCCTCAGTCCCTTCATCGCCTTCCTTAGCCTCTCATCACTGTCCTCAGCCTTTAGTCTCTCAAACACATTTCTCAGTTCTTCATCACCTTCCTCCCCATCCTCAGCCCCTCATCACCATCCTCTACCCCCTCATCACCTTCCTCAGCCCCTCATCACCATCCTCATTCCCTCATCACCTTCCTCATTCCCTTATCACCTTCCACAACAGTCTCTCATCACCTTCCTCAGCCCCTCATCATTAATCTCAGTGCCTCATCACCATCTCAGCCCCTCCTCATGTTCCTCAGCCTCTCATCCACTACCCCAGCCCCTCATCACATCCTCATTCCTTCATCACCTTTCTCAGCACCACACCACCTTGCTCAGCCCCTCAGCCTCTACTTCAGCCACACATCACCATCCTCATACCCACATCAACTTCCTTAGCCTCTCATCACCTTAACTGCCCTCATCACGTCCACAGCCATCATCCCCCCATCACCATCCTGAGCCCCTCATCACCTTCCTCAGTCCCTCATCACTTTCCTCAACCCTCAGCCCTTCATCACACTCCTCAGGCCATTATCACCTTCCACAGCCCTCAGCCCCTCATCACTTTTCACAGTCCTCAGTCCTAATCACCTTCCCCTGCCCCTCACCACCTTCTACAGCCCTCATCACCTTCCTCAGCCCCTCATCACAATCCTCAGTCCATTATCACCTTCCACAGTCCTCAGACCCACATTACCTTTCACAGCCCTTATCACCTTCTTCAGCCCCTCATCACCTTTCACCTTTCTCAGTCCTCATCACCTTCCTCTGTCCTCATCACCTTCTTCAGCCCCTCATCATCTTCCACAGCCCCTCATCACCTCCCTCAGTCCTCATTAACTTCATCATCATCTTCCAAAGCCCTCAGTCCCTGATAAATTTCCTCAGCCCCTCATCACTGTATTCAGCCCTTCACCTCATCTCCACAGTCTGCCTCAAAGAAGTCTCAGTGACCCAATGATGTCAGCGTCCGGAGTCTTACCGGTATGCTGTGGCCACCGGCTGGCTCCTCTGGCGGTGTGCGTGCACCGGCAGAGGTGGGCTGCTGTGCCGGGTCTGTGGGCAGCAGTGGCGTCGGTGAGGGGGTCCGCTCGTGGCGGTGGGACGCCGCTACAGCGGGTCGCTCTTGCTGAGCCGTTGCTAGGAGACCAGAGGCAGTGAGCAATGTGGCTTTGCAGAAAGGTCTGCATTACTGGGCGCCGCCATGTTGGAGACCAAGTTTTAAGCCTAGTTCCTGTTTCCTGTTTCTTCCAGCCAATCCAGGGGAAGCTCTCCCTATAAAAGGGGACTGGTTTAGGACAGGGACGCCAGTGCTTCAAATTACAACCCTGTTGTAGGTGCTTTAGCCTGTGCTCCCAGGATTCTTGTCGTATTCTGGTTACTCCTGCTCCTGCTTGGTCGGTTCCCTATTGCTGCTGCAGTCCTGCCGTTCCTAACCTGCTACTGCCTGTGGAAGCGCTCCTGGAAAACCCGGTCCAGTAAGACTCTTTGGGCACAGTCGGCCCCGGGTCTTCTGCCTCGTCTTTCAAGCCACACTCCACAGATCTACTTCACCAGCCACGTCTTTGTACCACCGACCACAACCTACAGATTGTTATCTTCAGCCTCATCCTCCAAACCACAGTCCACAGTCCTTGTCTCCAGCCACGTCATCAACTACCATCCACAGTTCCACAGTTCATCATCTACAGTCTCGTCTTTCATATCACAGTCCACAGTTCTTTACCTTCAGCCATGTCTTTTAACCATCATCCACAGTTCCGCAGTTCATTATTCACAATCTCGTCTTTCAAGCCACAACCTGCAGTTCTTTATCCGCAACTACGTTCTTTAACCATCGTGCTCCAGCCACAGTTCTGTACCTCAGCCCTGTACATAATAAATACTATTTATTGACTTTCAACCCCGCCTACGTTCTTCATTGCTCCGTGTCCCATGCAAAGGAACTATATCCAACCCCTTCATCTTGTTCACCCACAGCCATCTACCTCCTCGGGCAAGTCTCAGCTGCCGGATCCTCAAACTTTGCTAGATGTGACAGTAAGCACTGGCCAAATGGATTCGACGGGTGATCAGGCCTCAGGAGGGGATTCAACTGCAGATATCTGATCTCGCTTAAGTAAGCAGGAGGCCACACAATCTCGACTCTCTCTGTGTTGCCATGACGGCCCCTCAAGTATCTACAGCTGCTCCCACATTAGCACCTCCGGTCCTGCTTCCTCCTGTACCAGTACCACTTCCACGGTTGCATTTGACATCTCCCAGTAAGTTCGATGGGAATCCTAAACAATCTTAACCAATGCGAAATCCAGTTCGAACTACAGTCGGCCAACTTCCCATCAGGACGAACCAAAGTAGCTTATATAGTTTCTTTACTTACCGGGCAAGCATTGGAATGGGCTTCACCCTTGTGGGAGAGGATGGATCCCATCCTGTCTAACTATTCAGAATTCGTGGCCACCTTTCGAAGAATCTTTGACGAACCGGGCAGGACTTCTGCAGCCTCATTCGAGATCCTGCGCCTGCATCAGGGCACGCGTACGTATGGTCAGTCAGTACGTGATCCAGTTTCGTACTCTCCTCAGAACTGAACTGGAACGAGGAGGCTCTCATTGCAGCTTTCTGGAGCGGTCTCTCTGAAAAGATCAAAGATGACCTCGCAACTCAGGACGTACCTGATAAGTTGGATAAATTAATTTCTTTATGCAATAAATTAGACCTGAGGTACAGAGAACAATGTATGGAGAGGTCGCGGTCAGATCGCCCTAAGCCTAGAGTTGTTCTTCCACCATCACCAACTGCAGAAAAACCCATGCAGATCAATCGCTCCCGCCTCTCCAACGAAGAACGTCAGAGACGGCGACAAGGGAACCTCTGCTTGTATTGTGGTGCATCTGATCACTTTGTCAAAACTTGCAATCTACGTCCGGGAAACGCCCGCTCCTAGCTTGTGCTGGAGAGGTCAAGCTAGGAGAATTCTCAGAATTATATATCAAGAAAGAGTCTGTCTTGTTAACCCAATTGAAGCTCCCTTCTTCTGCTCTTCTCAACCCTGCACCACTCGACTCAGGAGCGGCCGAAAGCTTCATTACATCAGCTCTGGTCAAACGATCTGGAATACAAACGGTTCCTTTGGATCGTACCATTTCTGCTACTGCGGTGGATGGAAGTTATATCCCTGAGGGTATTATATCCTTTCGTACTATCCCTTTCAAGATGAAGGTCGGAGTTCTTCATTCAGAAAAAATCTCTTTCCTTGTAATTCCAAAAGCCTCTCATGAACTGATCCTAGGGTTTCCATGGTTAATCAGGCACAATCTCCACATAGACTGGCAAACTATGGATGTTCTCTCTTGGGGACAAGACTGCTTCCAGAACTGTTTACCTTCAGTAAGACCTCTCTGTTCTTCCAGTCCTTCCAGCCTTCCTGTGGAATACCAAGCCTTTCAAGATGTTTTCAGTAAGCATGGGGCGGACACCTTGCCCCCGCATCGTACTTGGGATTGTCCCATTGAGCTAGTACCTGGTAAGACTCCTCCCTGAGGTTGAATCTACCCTCTCTCACTTCCCAAGACACAGGCCATGTCGGAGTATATCCGGGAGAACTTGGATAAAGGGTTCATCAGGTCTTCCACATCTCCGGCCGGAGCGGGGTTTTTCTTCATCAAAAACAAGGATGGGAGTTTGCGGCCCTGTATTGACTATAGAGGTCTCAATGACATAACAATTAAGAACAGATATCCGTTACCCCTGATTCCAGAACTGTTCGAACGCGTTAAAGGAGCTACTGTATTTACTAAGCTAGACTTACGGGGGGCCTACAATCTTATACGTATTCGCCCAGGTGATGAATGGAAGACGGCATTTAATACCCGCGACGGCCATTACGAATACCTGGTAATGCCTTTTGGCCTATGTAACGCCCCAGCCGTCTTTCAAAAGTTCGTTAACGAAATCTTCAGAGACCTCCTCTATGACTGCTTGGTAGTGTATCTAGATGACATCCTCATTTTTTCTAGGGATCTGAAGTCCCATCGGGAACAAGTCAGAGAAGTGCTAACTCGTTTACGAAGGAATCAATTATTCTGTAAATTAGAGAAGTGCACCTTCGAAGTACCCACGATTCCATTCCTCGGTTACATTCTTTCAGGGCAGAGGTTACAGATGGATACCGCTAAAGTCCAGGCGATTCAGGATTTGGCACTTCCGGCTACCCTTAAAGGAGTTCAATGTTTCCTGGATTTTGCTAACTTCTACCGAAGATTCATTCAAAATTATTCTTCTGTCATAGCTCCCATAACCGCATTAACTAGGAAAGGAGCCGATCCTGTCAAGTGGTCTCCGGTGGCTTTGGAAGCCTTTTTGTCTTTAAAGGAGGCCTTTATGACCGCTCCAGTTCTTCGACAACCTGATCTCAGCCATCCGTTCTTGGTGGAGGTTGATGCCTCTACTGTTGGAGTAGGAGCAGTATTATCCCAGCTCTTCGAGGACAAGAAGGTCCATCCTTGTGCGTTCTTCGCAAAGATTTCCCCCCGCTGAACACAATTACGCTATTGGGGAACCGGAATTACTGACAATTAAGTTGGCCTTTGAGGAGTGGAGGTATTTGTTGGAGGGAGCTCAGCATCCAATCTCGGTAACCACGGATCACAAGAACCTCCTGTATCTACAGTCAGCCCGATGTCTGAACCCACGCCAAGCAAGATGGGCACTCTTCTTTACCCGTTTTAACTTTAAACTTAGCTACCGACCAGGTTCCCTCAACAAAAAGGCAGATGCATTATCTCGCTCCCTAAGTTCTGAAGAACCCTCTGACCGTTCAAAAGAGCAATTCATCCTGGAATCCACCTCTTTTTCAGCAACTAAAACCTCTCCACTTCCTCCTCCAGGAAAGATCTTCGTTGCACCAAATCTTCGCAAAAAAACTTCTTACATGGGCTCACTCCTCCTCCTTCATGGGCCATGCAGGCGGTCATAAAACACTCAAATTCATTCAGCGCTCCTACTGGTGGCCTCATCTCAGGACTGACGTTAAGGAATTCGTGGCTGCCTGTCCAAAATGTGCCCAGCATAAGAGTCCCAAAGGTCCTCCAGCTGGGTTACTCCATCCGTTACCTGTACCACTAAGACCATGGACGCATATTTCTATGGACTTTATTACTGATTTACCTACGTCTGGTGGACGGAACACCGTATGGGTCATAGTTGACCGATTCTCTAAATTGGCACACTTCGTTCCTTTGGCTAATCTTCCATCAGCATCCCAGTTGGCAAAATTATTTATAGCAGAGATCTTTCGACTTCATGGTCTACCGCAGGAAATCGTGTCTGATAGAGTTCCTCAGTTTGTGGCCAAGTTTTGGAGATCCCTATGTCTGCTCTTGGTGTGAAATTGAACTTCTCCTCAGGATATCATCCCCAAACGGATGGTCAAACAGAGAGAGTGAACCAGGATCTGGAGACTTTTTTGCATTTATTTATGTCCTCCTCACAGGACGACTGGCTGGACTTCCTCCCGTTCGCAGAGTTTGCCCATAACAATCTCTATCACTCTGCCACAAAATCTTCTCCATTCTTCAATAATTATGGTTACCATCCGAGAGTTCCTGACTTCCAACTTCTGCCTACGCTCGAGGTTCCTGACGCAGAGTCAACACTTCGACAATTTACTGAAACCTGGAAACAAATTCACAAGGCCTTGCTCAAGACATCCAAGAGGTATAAGACTTATGCAGATCTGAAGCGAAAAGCTGTACCAAGCCTTAAGGTAGGAGATGGGGTTTGGGTTTCCACACGTAACCTAAGGTTAAAGGTTCCTACGAAAAAATTTGCTCCCAGATTTATTGGGCCCTACCCAATCGAAAAAGTTTTGAATCCTGTGGCTTATAAAGTGAAATTACCTCCGCAGTTAAGAATCCCTAATGCATTTCATATTTCTCTCTTAAAACCTTTGGTACTTAATCGATTCAGAGCTGCTTTGCCTAAATCACCCAAGATCCAATCAGCACAAGGAGACGAATTTCAGATTCACAAGATCCTCGATTCTCGCAGACGTTATGGTCGCCTTGTTGATTGGAAGGGATATGGACCAGAGGAGAGATCTTGGGTAGAAGCAGAAGATGTCCATGCTCCAAGACTTGTTCGGACATTTCATGGCAAGTTCCCAACTAAACCATATAGGTGTCCGGAGTCCACCCGCAAAGGAAGGGAGGGGGGTACTGTCAGCGTCTGGAGTCTTAACGGTATGCGGGGGCCACGGGGTTGGCTTCTCTGGCGGTGTGTGGGCAGCAGCGGAGGTGGGCTGCTGCTCCGGGTCCGTGGGCAGCAGTGGCGGCGGTGAGGGGGTCCGCTCATGGCGGCGGGACGCCGCTACAGCTGGTCGCTCTTGCTGAGCCGTTGTTAGGAGACCAGAGGCAGTGAGCAATGTGGCTTTGCAGAAAGGTCTGCATTACTGGGCGCCGCCATGTTGGAGACCAAGTTTTAAGCCTAGTTCCTGTTTCCTGTTTCTTCCAGCCAATCCAGGGGAAGCTCTCCCTATAAAAGGGGGCTGGTTTAGGACAGGGACACCAGTGCTTCAAGTTACAACCCTGTTGTAGGTGCTTTAGCCTGTGCTCCCAGGATCCTTGTCATATTCTGGTTACTCCTGCTCCTGCTTGGTCGGTTCCCTATTGCTGCTGCAGTCCTGCCGTTCCTAACCTGCTACTGCCTGTGGAAGCGCTCCTGGAAAACCCGGTCCAGTAAGACTCTTTGGGCACAGTCGGCCCCGGTTCTTCTGCCTCGTCTTTCAAGCCACACTCCACAGATCTACTTCACCAGCCACGTCTTTGTACCACCGACCACAACCTACAGATTGTTATCTTCAGCCTCATCCTCCAAACCACAGTCCACAGTCCTTGTCTCCAGCCACGTCTTCAACTACCATCCACAGTTCCACAGTTCATCATCTACAGTCTCGTCTTTCATATTACAGTCCACAGTTCTTTACCTCCAGCCACGTCTTTTAAACATCATCCACAGTTCCGCAGTTCATTATTCACAATCTCGTCTTTCAAGACACAACTTGCAGTTCTTTATCCGCAACTACAGTATGTTCTTAAACCATCGTGCTCCAGCCACAGTTCTGTACCTCAGCCCTGTACATAATAAATACTATTTATTGACTTTCAACCCCGCCTAGGTTCTTTATTGCTCCGTGTCCCATGCGAAGGAACTATATCCAACCCCCTCATCTTGTTCACCCACAGCCATCTACCTCCTCGGGCAAGTCTCAGCTGATCCTCAAACTTTGCTAGATGTGACAATTGAATATGTGTGTGGCAATATGACCTATGATGACACCCCACAACATCACCATCTGTAGGGTCACTCCAGGCTTGGTCATTGTCTGAGCCACCTGGAAGAGCCCAGTGTTGCCCAGGCCAGGTTACAAGGATGCTCAGGCGGAACAAGCCTCAAGCCAGCCCTGCATGGTACACCGCTGCTCCCAAATAGTGGCATACAGAAGTCTTCATTCCAGTTGGCATTCCATAGGAATGTCATCGTCCCACCCAGATGGCAGCCCTCCTCATAGATGATGCTACAAGTAAAAATGCATGTATACTTCCTGAAAGGCAAGAATACAAAACCTAGTAAACACAAACAGGAATAAAAGTTAAAGTGCTGAAGTCTAACAAAATAATCTCAGAATAATCTGAGAACAGAGATTTTACTAGATTTTACTACTTTTTAGAAAAGTAGATCTCTGTTTTCAGAATAATCTGAAAACAGAGATCTTACTACTTTTCTAAAAAGGAATGGCATCCAGCACCAATTACTGATCAGCTACACAATTGAACAGAATGGTGTGACTAAAAGGGCAAACAGAACAATCATGAAGAGCACGGACTATGTTAATTGATGCAGGTCTGGACAAGATATTCTGGGCAGAGGTAGTCTTAACTGTAGTATACTTCAAGAAACACTATTGAAAACACCATTTAGAGGTGTGGTTTGGTAAAAGGCCAGCTATCAGACATCTAAGTGCCTTTTGGTGTAAGCCATATGCCCATATCCCTAAAAAAAGGGGGCAAGTTGAATTCCAAGGCCATCTCCTGTATAATGCTTGGATATTGTCAAGAAAGCAAGGTTACAGATTGTGGGACATTAGCAAGCATAAGCTTGTAGCCGAGAGACGTGGTGTTTCGCAAGACAGCTTCAACTAAACACAAGTTGGATATTGCAACTCCACAAAAACGTGTGACGTTAGATACGGGATGCAGTCAATATACAAGCTGTCAGGATCCTGGTGTTCAGAAGACTGACGCCGGAATCCCAACAGCCAGCAGTTAACCGACAAATGGAATCCTAACACCTGTCCAGTATTCCCACTCAGTTGGTGGGTCCACACCACCAACTGAGTGGGAATAGTGCACTCACCACCAGGCCTGATGCACAGCAAGCCCACAAAGGGACTCGCTGCCTCACTGACGGGACTTCGGGAGGTGTGCCGGGATATTGTATGTATCCGTTAGATACTTTATGCCAACAGCTGGAGCATGAGACCACAGATACAAGCAGGATCACTATGAGGAAAAACAAAGGTACACCACCTAAAAGATACAGTGAAGAATTTGCTAGGTTTGATGCTGTAAACCTCAAATTATTCAAGAAGCAAAGTTAAGCAGCAAATAGGAAGAATGGAAATCAGCCATAGACAAAGAGCTAACAGCCTTGAATTACAATGACAAGGGGACTATTGTAGACAGGCTAAGCAACTACAAAACAGCCAAAAGCAAGTGGGTCTTCTGCATGCAGCTAAACACCCATGAATGTCTTGCTCACTACAAAGCACAGCTTGTTGCCAAGGGTTACCCCACAGAAAACCAGCATTGACTATGGAGAGATCAAATATAACAAAATATATGTTTCTCATACGTCCTAGAGGATGCTGGGGACACTTCAAGAACCATGGGGTATAGACGGGATCCGCAGGAGACATGGGCACTTTAAGACTTTCAAACGGTGTGACCTGGCTCCTCCCTCTATGCCCCTCCTCCAGACTCCAGTTTAGATCCGTGCCCAGGCAGACTGGATGCACACTGAGGAGCTCTACTGAGTTTCTCGGAAAAGACTTTATGTTAGGTTTTTTATTTTCAGGGAGATTGCTGGCAACAATCTCCCTGCATTGTGGGACTTAGGGGAGAGAAGTCAGACCTACTTCTAGGGAGTTTAAAGGCTCTGCTTCTTTGGCTACAGGACACCATTAGCTCCTGAGGGTTTGGAACACTAGGTACGCCTAGGGGTTAATTCCCAGAGCCCGCCGTCACCCCCCTTACAGAGCCAGAAGTCAGAAGACAGGTGAGTAGAAGAAGATCAGAAGACTTCAGTGACGGCTTATGAGGTACCGCACAGCGGCCGCGATGCGCGCCATGCTCCCACACAGAGGCACTACAGCAGTGATTGTCAACCTTTTTTTACTTGCGGCACACCAAACAATATTTTAAAATTGCCAAGGCACACCACCAGTTCCCCACAGTAAAAAAAAAATCCACACATACATTGGCCTACACAGAAAAAACAATCACATTGTTCCCCACATAAATTATGTTGCTCACACATAAATCAATCACATTTCTCCCCACATAAATCCTATTGCTCCCCACATGAATTATTCACATTGTTCCCCCCATAAATCCATAAGTTCCTATTCTCCCCACACAAATCCTATTGAAATCCTATTGTTCCCCACAGGAGAAATAAAATAACAAATATTAGCCCTACCGGTCAGCTGTCCTCCTCCCTGTCCCTCAGTGGCGGGGGTTGTTCATAGTGGAGTTTTGCGAATACTGAGCAGCGGGCGGTCGGGCAGGTGTGGATGTGGGTGTGAAAGGAAAGTTGTGTATGCAGGCAGGAATTGGAAGATGTGTATACAAGCGGGTGGGCTGTCTGGGCGGTGAGACGTGGTGGCCGTGACTTATGATATCACACCGCCGCGTTTTCAAGGCATAGGTCACGGCCGGAGCACGACTGATCCTCTAAGAAGAGCCTGGGCCAACAGTTCACTCTGAAGGTGCAGGAAGAAGCTCTGGCTCCGCGGCACACCTTGCAACTGGTCGCGGCACACTGGTTGAAAAACAAGATTTATGGTAAGAACTTACCTTTGTAAAATCTCTTTCTGCGAGGTACACTGGGCTCCACAAGGATTGGACAATGGGGTGTAGAGTAGGATCTTGATCCGAGGCAACAACATGCTCAAAGCTTTGACTGTTCCCAGAATGCACAGCGCCGCCTCCTCTATAACCCCGCCTCCCTGCACAGGAGCTCAGTTTTTAGTTAACCAGCCCAATGCAGTAGCAGGAAAAGAGACAACAATGGTTAGTAGCCACATACACCACACTCTCACGACAAGAGAAGTGTCAGCGGCTAATGCCATACCAACCCAAAGAAGCTAAGTGCGTCAGGGTGGGCGCCTTGTGGAGCCCAGTGTACCTCGCAGAAAGAGATTTAACAAAGGTAAGTTCTTACCATAAATCTCGTTTTCTGCTGCGGGGTACACTGGGCTCCACAAGGATTGGACAATGGGGATGTCCTAAAGCAGTTCCTTATGGGAGGGGACGCACTGTAGCGGGCACAAGAACCCGGCGTCCAAAGGAAGCATCCTGGAAAGCGGCAGTATCGAAGGCATAGAACCTTATGAATGTGTTCCCGGAGGACCACGTAGCCGCCTTGCACAATTGTTCAAGGGTCGCACCACGTTGGGCCGCCCAAGAAGGTCCAACAGACCCAGGAGAATGGGCTGTAATGTGAGCAGGAGCTGACAGACCAGCCTTCACATAAGCATGTGCAATCACCATTCTAATCCATCTGGCCAGGGTCTGCTTGTGAGCAGGCCAGCCACTTTTGTGAAATCCAAACAAAACAAAGAGAGAATCAGATTTTCGAATAGAAGCAGTTCTCTTCAAGTAGACACGGAGAGCCCGTACCACATCCAAAGACCGCTCTTTGGGAGACAAATCAGGAGAGACAAAGGCCGGAACCACAATCTCCTGATTAAGGTGGAACGAAGAAACCACCTTAGGTAAATATCCGGGACGAGTCCTAAGAACCGCCCGGTCACGGTGAAAAATCAGATATGGGGAACTACAAGACAAGGCACCCAGATCTGACACTCTTCTAGCAGAGGCAATAGCCAGCAAGAACACCACCTTAAGGGAAAGCCACTTAAGGTCAGCTGAACCCAGGGGTTCAAATGGAGTCTCCTGCAACGCCTCTAAAACCACCGACAAGTCCCAAGGAGCCACAGGCGGGACATAGGGAGGTTGGATATGGATACGCAACACACCCTGAGTGTATGAACATCAGGTAAAGTCGCAATTTTTCTCTGAAACCACACCGACAAGGCCGAAATATGAACCTTGAGGGAGGCCAGACGCAGGCCTAAATCTAGGCCCTGCTGCAGAAAAGTCAAAAGTTTGGCTGTACTAAACTTGGAAGCGTCATAATTATTAGATGCGCACCAAACAAAGTAGGAATGCCAGACCCTATAGTAACTCCGAGCAGAAGCCGGTTTCCGGGCCCGCAACATAGTTTTAATGACCTCTTCAGAAAAACCCTTAGCCCTCAAGACGGAAGCTTCAAGAGCCATGCCGTCAAAGACAGCCGGGCTAGGTCCTGGTAGACACAGGGGCCCTGAATGAGGAGGTCTGGGCGTTGTGGAAGCAGAAGTGGACGCTCTGATGATAGGCCTTGCAGGTCTGAGAACCAGTGCCGTCTGGGCCACGCCGGAACTATGAGAAGCAGATTTCCTTTTTCTTGCTTGAACTTCGGAATTACCCTGGGCAGGAGTGACACCGGAGGGAACACGTACGGCAGCCGAAACCTCCACGGCACTGCCAGCACATCCACGAATGCTGCTTGAGGATCCCTTGTCCTTGCTCCGAAGACCGGAACCTTGTGATTGTGTCGAGACGCCATCAGATCTACATCTGGAAGATGCTCCACTCGCCGGCATGCACGTCCTGATGACTGAGAAAGTCCGCTTCCCAATTCAGGGCTCCCAGAATGAATATTGCCGATATGGCCGGTAGATGGCGTTCCGCCCAACGTAGAATCCGTGAGACTTCCTTCATTGCCAAACGGCTTCGAGTGCCGCCTTGATGATTTATGTAAACCACTGTGGTGGCGTTGTCCGACTGTATTTGAACAGGACGGTTCTGAATTAAATGCTGGGCCAGGTTCAATTCCAGAATGTTGATCGAGAGGAGAGATTCCTCCTTGGTCCACCGACCCTGAAGGGAGTTTTGCTCCAGAATCGCGCCCCAACCTCTTAGACTGGCATCTGTCGTCAACAGGACCCAGTTGGATATCCAGAAGGGACGGCCCCTGCACAACTGTTGGTCCCGGAGCCACCAAAGTAGCGACAGACGGACCTCTGGAGTCAATGAGATCATGTGAGACCTGATCCGGTGAGGCAGGCTGTCCCACTTGGCTAGAATCAGCCTCTGGAGGGGGCGAGAATGGAATTGAGCATACTCCACCATGTCGAATGCTGAGACCATGAGGACCTGCATCGCCGAATGTATCGACACTTGTGGACGAGAAAGGAAGCAACGAATCCTGTCCTAAAGCTTCAGGACTTTCTCCTGAGACAAGAACAACCACTAGTTGTGAGTGTCCAATAGCGCTCCCAGGTGCACCATGCTCTGAGCAGGGACCGTGGAGGATTTCCTTCAGTTGATGAGCCACCCGTGGGCTTGTAGAAACCGGACCGTCATATCCAGATGACACAGGAGAAGTTCTGGGGAATTTGCCAGGAGTAACAAGTCGTCCAGGTACGGCAGTATCCTGACCCCTTGACGGAGGAGTACCACCGTCATCACCGCCATTACTTTGGTGAAGACTCGCGGAGCCGTTGTTAAACCAAAAGTTAGCGCAGGTAAGCATCCTGTATATCCAGGGAGACCATGTAGTCCCCAGGTTCCAAGGCCAGAACTATAGAGCGAAGGGTTTCCATACGGAACTTGGAAACCTTCACAAACTTGTTCAATGCCTTGAGGTTGAGAATGGGCCGGGAGGACCCATATGGTTTCGGGACTAGAAACAGCGGAGAATAGTACCCCCGGCCCCTCTGAGCAAGAGGCACCTGTACTACAACTGCTCTATTCAGGAGGGTCTGTACCACCGAATGCAGAGTGTTTGCCTTTGTCTGGTCCGACGGGACGTCTGTCTGGCAAAATCGATGAGGGGGTCGGTTTTTGAAGGCTATGGCGTATCCTCGAGTGATGAGTTCCTGTACCCAGGCATCTGAAGTGGTCTTCAACTGTTCCTGGGTATACCCTAGAAGCCGGCCCCCCACCCTGGGATCCCCAGGGGGAGGCCCGCCCCGTCATGCGGCAGGCTTATCGGTCTTGGAAGCTGGCTGACGGGCAGCCCAGGCTCTTTTGGGCTTTGGCTTACCAGGTTTGGAAGTGCGGGCCTGCTTGTGGTACGCCTGACCTTTTGCTTTACCTGAAGGGCGAAAGGACGTACCTTTAGCCTTCGACACAGAAGGATCGGTATTTGGTAGACAGGCAGTTTTGGCAGTAGCCAAGTCAGCCACTATTTTATTTAAGTCCTCCCCAAACAGAATATCTCCCTTTAAAGGGAGTACCTCCAGGGTTTTTCTAGAGTCCAGATCCACAGACCAGGATCTCAGCCACAATATCCGGCGAGCCAGGATTGACGTAGTAGAGGCCTTGGCTGCTAGGATACCGGCATCCGAAGCCGCCTCTTTAATATAGCGTGAAGCTGTGACAATATATGACAAGCATTGTCTAGCATGGTCAGAGGAGATTTCAGTATCTAACTCCAAGGCCCACGCTTCAATAGCCTCGGCAGCCCATGTAGCTGCAATAGTGGGCCTTTGCGCAGCACCCGTGAGGGTGTAAATCGCTTTCAGACAACCCTCCACACGCTTATCCGTAGGCTCTTTTAGAGACGTGACGGTAGTGACAGGCAGAGCTGAGGAAACCACCATCCTGGCCACATGTGAGTCCACTGGAGGAGGCATTTCCCAATTATTAGACAGCTCTGGCGCGAGGGGATAGCGAGCCAGCATCTTCTTGTGAGGCACAAACTTCGTACCCGGGTTTTCCCAGGGTTCCTGACGTATATCCACTAGGTGGTCAGAGTGAGGTAAAACTTGTTTAACCACCTTCTGACACTTGAACCTATCTGGTTTCTTAGGAGGGATGGATGGCTCGGGATCATCCGTAATCTGTAGAATTAACTTAATAGCCTCCAAAAGATCAGGAACATCCACATGTGAACTACCCTCCCCATCAGACGTATCTGAGTCAGAACCTGTGGGGTCAGTATACGTGCCGTCTTCATCAGACGAGGTGTCAGTGACAGCAGTGGATTGTGAGGAGACAAGCACTCGCTTAGAGGACCCCTTGGATTTAGGCGAGCGATGGTCAGACTTTTTAGTAGTCAGGGACTGGTTCAACTTCTTTAACTGAGCAGATAAATCGTCCACCCGGGTTAGCTGCAGGGACCACATACGGTTGTACTGGCATTGGGCGTCCCATAGGGGATGTTAGTTTATGAACTAGCGTATGCAGAAGCGTGGAAAAAGCGGCCCACGGTGGGTCAGTATGTGCCTCCGTTGCCACAGTCCCACTGGGGGGCAAGGAGCCCCCAGACCCAGAGCCCACAGCTGCTATATTCTCCTCATATGGGTCTGTGGCTCAGCAATACCGGCAGTGTGTTCAGCCCCAGAACCGTTACCCTCAGAAGCAGACATGATATAACTTGCAGTATGAGGTAACACAGTACAATTATCAGCAGCATTATATCTCTAAACCCAAACCCCTGCGCAGTGTAGTCAGCACTAGCAGAGATAAAGGAGAGATATGGTGACTAAATCACAGAGAAAAATACGTAATACAGTATATCTTTGTGAAAATCCTATATTAGAAAAAACCTGACGCACCAAGCCCCCTCAGGTTATAGATAGAGATGAGCGGGTTCGGTTCCTCGGAATCCGAACCCGCCCGAACTTCAGCTTTTTTTACACGGATCCGAGCGACTCGGATCTTCCCGCCTTGCTCGGTTAACCCGAGCGCGCCCGAACGTCATCATGACGCTGTCGGATTCTCGCGAGGCTCGGATTCTATCGCGAGACTCGGATTCTATATAAGGAGCCGCGCGTCGCCGCCATTTTCACACGTGCATTGAGATTGATAGGGAGAGGACGTGGCTGGCGTCCTCTCCATTTAGATTAGAAGAGAGAGAGTGAGATTGAGACAGAGACACTTGATTTACTGGAGCTTAGGAGTACTAGAGAGTGCAGAGTTTACTAGTGACTGACCACTGACCAGTGACCACCAGTGCAGTTTTATTTAATATAATCCGTTCTCTGCCTGAAAAAAACGATACACAGTGACTCAGTCACATACCATATCTGTGCTCAGCCCAGTGTGCTGCATCATCTATGTATAATATCTGACTGTGCTCACACAGCTTAATTGTGGGGGAGACTGGGGAGCAGTTATAGGTTATAGCAGGAGCCAGGAGTACATACATATTATTAAAATTAAACAGTGCACACTTTTGCTGCAGGAGTGCCATTGCCAGTGTGACTGACCAGTGACCTGACCACACTGACCACCAGTATAGTATACTATATTGTGATTGCCTGAAAAAGTTAAACACTCGTCGTGTGACTTGTGTGGTGTTTTTTTATTCTATAAAAAACTCATTCTGCTGACAGACAGTGTCCAGCAGGTCCGTCATTATATAATATATACCTGTCCGGCTGCAGTAGTGATATATATATATTTTTTATATCATTATTTATCATCCAGTCGCAGCAGACACAGTACGGTAGTTCACGGCTGTAGCTACCTCTGTGTCGGCACTCGGCAGTCCATCCATAATTGTATACCACCTACCCGTGGTTTTTTTTTTTCTTTCTTCTTTATACATACTACATCTCATTATCATCCAGTCTATATTAGCAGCAGACACAGTACAGTACGGTAGTCCACGGCTGTAGCTACCTCTGTGTCGGCACTCGGCAGTCCATCCATAATTGTATACCACCTACCCGTGTTTTTTTTTTCTTCTTTATACATACTACATCTCATTATCATCCAGTCTATATTAGCAGCAGACACAGTACAGTACGGTAGTCCACGGCTGTAGCTACCTCTGTGTCGGCACTCGGCAGTCCATCCATAATTGTATACCACCTACCCGTGTTTTTTTTTTCTTTCTTCTTTATACATACTACATCTCATTATCAACCAGTCTATATTAGCAGCAGACACAGTACAGTACGGTAGTCCACGGCTGTAGCTACCTCTGTGTCGGCACTCGGCAGTCCATCCATAATTGTATACCACCTACCCGTGTTTTTTTTCTTCTTTCTTCTTTATACATACTACATCTCATTATCATCCAGTCTATATTAGCAGCAGACACAGTACAGTATGGTAGTCCACGGCTGTAGCTACCTCTGTGTCGGCACTCGGCAGTCCATCCATAATTGTATACCACCTACCCGTGGTTTTTTTTTCTTTCTTCTTTATACATACTACATCTCATTATCATCCAGTCTATATTAGCAGCAGACACAGTACAGTACGGTAGTCCACGGCTGTAGCTACCTCTGTGTCGGCACTCGGCAGTCCATCCATAATTGTATACCACCTACCCGTGGTTTTTTTTCTTTCTTCTTTATACATACTACATCTCATTATCAACCAGTCTATATTAGCAGCAGACACAGTACAGTACGGTAGTCCACGGCTGTAGCTACCTCTGTGTCGGCACTCGGCAGTCCGTCCATAATTGTATACCACCTACCCGTGTTTTTTTTTCTTTCTTCTTTATACATACTACATCTCATTATCATCCAGTCTATATTAGCAGCAGACACAGTACAGTACGGTAGTCCACGGCTGTAGCTACCTCTGTGTCGGCACTCGGCAGTCCATCCATAATTGTATACCACCTACCCGTGGTTTTTTTTTCTTTCTTCTTTATACATACTACATCTCATTATCATCCAGTCTATATTAGCAGCAGACACAGTACAGTACGGTAGTCCACGGCTGTAGCTACCTCTGTGTCGGCACTCGGCAGTCCATCCATAATTGTATACCACCTACCCGTGGTTTTTTTTTCTTTCTTCTTTATACATACTACATCTCATTATCATCCAGTCTATATTAGCAGCAGACACAGTACAGTACGGTAGTCCACGGCTGTAGCTACCTCTGTGTCGGCACTCGGCAGTCCATCCATAATTGTATACTAGTATCCATCCATCTCCATTGTTTACCTGAGGTGCCTTTTAGTTGTGCCTATTAAAATATGGAGAACAAAAATGTTGAGGTTCCAAAATTAGGGAAAGATCAAGATCCAATTCCACCTCGTGCTGAAGCTGCTGCCACTAGTCATGGCCGAGACGATGAAATGCCAGCAACGTCGTCTGCCAAGGCCGATGCCCAATGTCATAGTACAGAGCATGTCAAATCCAAAACACCAAATATCAGTAAAAAAAGGACTCCAAAACCTAAAATAAAATTGTCGGAGGAGAAGCGTAAACTTGCCAATATGCCATTTACCACACGGAGTGGCAAGGAACGGCTGAGGCCCTGGCCTATGTTCATGGCTAGTGGTTCAGCTTCACATGAGGATGGAAGCACTCAGCCTCTCGCTAGAAAAATGAAAAGACTCAAGCTGGAAAAAGCACAGCAAAGAACTGTGCGTTCTTCGAAATCCCAAATCCACAAGGAGAGTCCAATTGTGTCGGTTGCGATGCCTGACCTTCCCAACACTGGACGTGAAGAGCATGCGCCTTCCACCATTTGCACGCCCCCTGCAAGTGCTGGAAGGAGCACCCGCAGTCCAGTTCCTGATAGTCAGATTGAAGATGTCAGTGTTGAAGTACACCAGGATGAGGAGGATATGGGTGTTGCTGGCGCTGGGGAGGAAATTGACCAGGAGGATTCTGATGGTGAGGTGGTTTGTTTAAGTCAGGCACCCGGGGAGACACCTGTTGTCCGTGGGAGGAATATGGCCGTTGACATGCCTGGTGAAAATACAAAAAAAATCAGCTCTTCGGTGTGGAAGTATTTCACCAGAAATGCGGACAACATTTGTCAAGCCGTGTGTTCCCTTTGTCAAGCTGTAATAAGTTGGGGTAAGGACGTTAACCACCTCGGAACATCCTCCCTTATACGTCACCTGCAGCGCATTCATAATAAGTCAGTGACAAGTTCAAAAACTTTGGCCGACAGCGGAAGCAGTCCACTGACCAGTAAATCCCTTCCTCTTGTAACCAAGCTCACGCAAACCACCCCACCAACTCCCTCAGTGTCAATTTCCTCCTTCCCCAGGAATGCCAATAGTCCTGCAGGCCATGTCACTGGCAATTCTGATGATTCCTCTCCTGCCTGGGATTCCTCCGATGCATCCTTGCGTGTAACGCCTACTGCTGCTGGCGCTGCTGTTGTTGCTGCTGGGAGTCGATGGTCATCCCAGAGGGGAAGTCGTAAGACCACTTTTACTACTTCCACCAAGCAATTGACTGTCCAACAGTCCTTTGCGAGGAAGATGAAATATCACAGCAGTCATCCTACTGCAAAGCGGATAACTGAGGCCTTGGCATCCTGGGTGGTGAGAAACGTGGTTCCGGTATCCATCATTACTGCAGAGCCAACTAGAGACTTGTTGGAGGTACTGTGTCCCCGGTACCAAATACCATCTAGGTTCCATTTCTCTAGGCAGGCGATACCGAAAATGTACACAGACCTCAGAAAAAGAGTCACCAGTGTCCTAAAAAATGCAGCTGTACCCAATGTCCACTTAACCACGGACATGTGGACAAGTGGAGCAGGGCAGGTTCAGGACTATATGACTGTGACAGCCCACTGGGTAGATGTATGGACTCCCGCCGCAAGAACAGCAGCGGCGGCACCAGTAGCAGCATCTCGCAAACGCCAACTCTTTCCTAGGCAGGCTACGCTTTGTATCACCGGTTTCCAGAATACGCACACAGCTGAAAACCTCTTACGGCAACTGTGGAAGATCATCGCGGAATGGCTTACCCCAATTGGACTCTCCTGTGGATTTGTGGCATCGGACAACGCCAGCAATATTGTGTGTGCATTAAATATGGGCAAATTCCAGCACGTCCCATGTTTTGCACATACCTTGAATTTGGTGGTGCAGAATTTTTTAAAAAACGACAGGGGCGTGCAAGAGATGCTGTCGGTGGCCAGAAGAATTGCGGGACACTTTCGGCGTACAGGCACCACGTACAGAAGACTGGAGCACCACCAAAAACTACTGAACCTGCCCTGCCATCATCTGAAGCAAGAAGTAGTAACGAGGTGGAATTCAACCCTCTATATGCTTCAGAGGTTGGAGGAGCAGCAAAAGGCCATTCAAGCCTATACAATTGAGCACGATATAGGAGGTGGAATGCACCTGTCTCAAGCGCAGTGGAGAATGATTTCAACGTTGTGCAAGGTTCTGATGCCCTTTGAACTTGCCACACGTGAAGTCAGTTCAGACACTGCCAGCCTGAGTCAGGTCATTCCCCTCATCAGGCTTTTGCAGAAGAAGCTGGAGACATTGAAGGAGGAGCTAACATGGAGCGATTCCGCTAGGCATGTGGGACTTGTGGATGGAGCCCTTAATTCGCTTAACAAGGATTCACGGGTGGTCAATCTGTTGAAATCAGAGCACTACATTTTGGCCACCATGCTCGATCCTAGATTTAAAGCCTACCTTGGATCTCTCTTTCCGGCAGACACAAGTCTGCTGGGGTTGAAAGACCTGCTGGTGAGAAAATTGTCAAGTCAAGCGGAACGCGACCTGTCAACATCTCCTCCTTCACATTCTCCCGCAACTGGGGGTGCGAGGAAAAGGCTCAGAATTCCGAGCCCACCCGCTGGCGGTGATGCAGGGCAGTCTGGAGCGACTGCTGATGCTGACATCTCCTCCTTCACATTCTCCCGCAACTGGGGGTGCGAGGAAAAGGCTCAGAATTCCGAGCCCACCCGCTGGCGGTGATGCAGGGCAGTCTGGAGCGACTGCTGATGCTGACATCTGGTCCGGACTGAAGGACCTGACAACGATCACGGACATGTCGTCTACTGTCACTGCATATGATTCTCTCAACATTGAAAGAATGGTGGAGGATTATATGAGTGACCGCATCCAAGTAGGCACGTCACACAGTCCGTACTTATACTGGCAGGAAAAAGAGGCCCTTGCACAAACTGGCTTTATTCTACCTAAGTTGCCCTCCCACAAGTGTGTACTCCGAAAGAGTGTTTAGTGCCGCCGCTCACCTTGTCAGCAATCGGCGTACGAGGTTACATCCAGAAAATGTGGAGAAGATGATGTTCATTAAAATGAATTATAATCAATTCCTCCGCGGAGACATTGACCAGCAGCAATTGCCTCCACAAAGTACACAGGGAGCTGAGATGGTGGATTCCAGTGGGGACGAATTGATAATCTGTGAGGAGGGGGATGTACACGGTGATATATCGGAGGATGATGATGAGGTGGACATCTTGCCTCTGTAGAGCCAGTTTGTGCAAGGAGAGATTAATTGCTTCTTTTTTGGGGGGGTCCAAACCAACCCGTCATATCAGTCACAGTCGTGTGGCAGACCCTGTCACTGAAATGATGGTTTGGTTAAAGTGTGCATGTCCTGTTTTGTTTATACAACATAAGGGTGGGTGGGAGGGCCCAAGGACAATTCCATCTTGCACCTCTTTTTTCTTTTATTTTTCTTTGCGTCATGTGCTGTTTGGGGAGGGTTTTTTGGAAGGGCCATCCTGCGTGACACTGCAGTGCCACTCCTAGATGGGCCCGGTGTTTGTGTCGGCCACTAGGGTCGCTTATCTTACTCACACAGTCAGCTACCTCATTGCGCCTCTTTTTTTCTTTGCGTCATGTGCTGTTTGGGGAGGGTTTTTTGGAAGGGACATCCTGCGTGACACTGCAGTGCCACTCCTAGATGGGCCCGGTGTTTGTGTCGGCCACTAGGGTCGCTTATCTTACTCACACAGTCAGCTACCTCATTGCGCCTCTTTTTTTCTTTGCGTCATGTGCTGTTTGGGGAGGGTTTTTTGGAAGGGACATCCTGCGTGACACTGCAGTGCCACTCTTAGATGGGCCCGGTGTTTGTGTCGGCCACTAGGGTCGCTTATCTTACACAGCTACCTCATTGCGCCTCTTTTTTTCTTTGCGTCATGTGCTGTTTGGGGAGGGTTTTTTGGAAGGGACATCCTGCGTGACACTGCAGTGCCACTCCTAGATGGGCCCGGTGTTTGTGTCGGCCACTAGGGTCGCTTATCTTACTCACACAGTCAGCTACCTCATTGCGCCTCTTTTTTTCTTTGCGTCATGTGCTGTTTGGGGAGGGTTTTTTGGAAGGGACATCCTGCGTGACACTGCAGTGCCACTCCTAGATGGGCCCGGTGTTTGTGTCGGCCACTAGGGTCGCTTATCTTACTCACACAGCTACCTCATTGCGCCTCTTTTTTTCTTTGCGTCATGTGCTGTTTGGGGAGGGTTTTTTGGAAGGGACATCCTGCGTGACACTGCAGTGCCACTCCTAGATGGGCCCGGTGTTTGTGTCGGCCACTAGGGTCGCTTATCTTACTCACACAGCGACCTCGGTGCAAATTTTAGGACTAAAAATAATATTGTGAGGTGTGAGGTATTCAGAATAGACTGAAAATGAGTGGAAATTATGGTTTTTGAGGTTAATAATACTTTGGGATCAAAATGACCCCCAAATTCTATGATTTAAGCTGTTTTTTAGGGTTTTTTGAAAAAAACACCCGAATCCAAAACACACCCGAATCCGACAAAATAAATTCGGTGAGGTTTTGCCAAAACGTGGTCGAACCCAAAACACGACCGCGGAACCGAACCCAAAACCAAAACACAAAACCCGAAAAATTTCCGGCGCTCATCTCTAGTTATAGAATATAGGGATAGCAGGTTGAGTGAAAGACACGAAATGGACACCACAGCTATCAAATGCACACACAGATAGTCACAGTTTGTATAATGCAGAGGTTATTACTGACAATAATACTGCACTGGACTAGCAAACACAGCTATATAACAATAGATATAACAGTACACAGTAAGAACTGGATGTATATCACAGGGTAATACCGCTTTCACATCGCTAATGCCGGATCCCACCCGGTAAAAGAAACGTGTCCTTACCGGATGGGATCCGGCATTTGCTCCCCTCTGCTGGCTTTCCGACCCGGCAATATACCGGGTCGGTTGCCATAGCAGCGGGGGGGCGCAGCAGCAGCAGGGGCGGGGGTGGAGGCGGCGCTGGGAGATGAGCTCATCTCCTGCGCTGCCTCTCCCTATGCTGTGAATGGGAACCGTGTCGAATCGACGCGGCTCCAATTCACACTGCACCTGACCCGGTATTCAACCCGGGTATAATCCTTCTTTTATACCGGGTTGAATTAGCGGGTCAGGCGACCCGCTAATTCTCAGAAAGTGCTTTCACATCGCACACTGACCCGTGTCGACACGGCAATATGCCGTGTCGATACCGGGTTATTTGTGCGATGTGAAAGGGGTATAATTGTACTAGAAAACCCTGACTAAATGCACTCTTTCTTACTAACACTGACTAAAAAAGGCAGGTAGAATACTTAAGTGGCATGTAAAGTCACAGCACTGACAACCAGGCGGCTTTACATAGGAGGATTTGCCCAAGCAGTCCCAGGAACAGTGAGCTGAGGTATAATGGCACCGCAGACACTGACAGGGAGTGAGGAAAAGACAGATATGCAGCTCCAGGGCGGGAACACTTGCTAGGAATGGCGCCCTGGGGCTGGGGGAGGGGCTTCAGCTCTAAGCCTTATCCCCTCTGCTGGCAAAACCACCGGGTACTGTGAGCGATATAAGAATTGGTTTAGAGAGAAAACCTGACCTGCGCCCATGCCCTGGTGATCTAGTGGGATCGCCTGTATCCACAGTGTCCACCGCCAGTGCGCGCGGCCCGCCTCCCACTGACCGCGATAAAGACCGGGTCCCGCAAGCGGCACCTACTCACCACCTCCCGAAGTGCGGCCACGCGATCCTGGAGAGCCCCAGCCATGTGTGTCTAACGTGAAGAAAACCGGAGCCTCCGCTGTAGGTACCCGGCAACCAGGGCTCGGGAGTGTACAGCGCCGCTGGGGAGAGCTGGAGCTGCAGCAGTGAATGTCACAAGACATTTACCACCACTGCTTCCCTTGAAGTCTACACTTTTTACCTCATAAAAAGCTTTTCTTAGGGCTGCCTGGAGCAGCCCCTCTGTTCAGTGCCTGCTTACTGCAGCACCAACTTACAAAACTGAGCTCCTGTGCAGGGAGGCGGGGTTATAGAGGAGGCGGCGCTGTGCATTCTGGGAACAGTCAAGCTTTGAGCCTGTTGGTGCCTCGGATCAAGATCCTACTCGTCTACGTGTGGGAGTGCGGGCGCGTCCCACTCCGCCCCCCACCACTGGTCCGGAACCTCCTTCCCCCGCTGCCGCCCGCCGCAGCAGCGGGCGCGCCCACGTGTTGTGGCGCGTCATCACTGGGCGACGCGGCGGGCCAATGAGGACCTGCCACGTCACCCATCCCAGAGAGCCGCGCGGCAGGGGTTTTAAACGCCCGCACGCGGCAGGAAGAGCAGGTGTGTTCGGACGGCGGGTGAACGGAGGACGTCGGCGCGGTGAGCGGAGGCGGCCCAGCGGAGGATTTGGAGTCGGAGGTCCGGACGTCGGTGAGCAGCATCGTGTTTGTTACCATTGTACACTGTTCATATTTCCATACCCTGTCCGCACCGCCTTGCGTACGCGCTAGCATCGAGCGCCGTCGTATACTAGTTACGGGGCGGGGTGTACTACCCGTGACTGTGCACGGGCACTCCACCGGTAGGTCCCTCGGAAAGACGGACAGACGAAAGGGCCACCGACTGGGACGAGGGATCCGGGATCATCACTGACCCGAAGGTAAGAGTTAGCAGCGGGCGCGGAGTGAGTACGGCACTCGCGAGTGCCGACAGCGTTGCGCCAGAAGGCCCGCCGGGTCTCTTACATTTGGCGTAGCCGACAGGATCCGACATGTCGGTCCCAGCAACGTCCCCGGCGCCGGATTGGCCCGGTCTGCCCCTCGGGACGGCCATCCATTTTCTGTCTAGGTACGATGGGTGGAACATGCCCCTCGAGGAGTGGAAGAATCAGCTGGACTCTGTCATCCGGCTACACCGCCTGCCAGTTTCAGCGTACGTGGATCTGGCCCTACAGTTCCTCCAAGGAGAAGCCAGGGAGACCGTGCTGCTGCGACCGGAGGAGCAGAGGACGGACCTTGACGGGGTATACAAGATCCTCAAGGACGTCTACCGGGAGAGGTCCACGGCAGATGGGCTCCGGAGGCGCCTCTTCGCGCGATTCCAGACGGAGGATGAAACTATCTCCCAGTTTGCCAACGCCTTACAGAAGTGCGCGCAGAAGATCAAGGCGCGTCCCGACGAGAAGTGGTTGACCGGAGATGCGGACTCCGGCCTCCGGGACCGGTTCGTGGCCGGCCTGAGGAATAAACAACTGCGAAACCACCTCCTGGACAAGATTGAGGCTCAGCCCACCATGACCTTCCCCGACGCGCTGGAGAGGGCCTTGACCAAGGACCAGGATGCAGAATTTGGGTCCTGCGTCATAGCTCTTCAGCAGGCCCAACCCCTGGCGAAGGCCCAGCCACCACCACCGCCCCCCCAGCCAGAGGTCAGTCCCCTGGAAGGGTGCGTCAAGGACCTGACCAATGCCCTCCTACTAGTCCAGGAAGAGATGTCCAAACTGAAGCGACGGGTGGAACAATCGGAAAGCCGCAATGTAATTCCGGGAGGCAGCACCAGGGACGCCGAGGAGGAGATGGGAGACTCCTTTCAACGTCTACGCCGGCGGGAGGAGCCGCGCAGACGAGCGGAGGACACCCGACGGAGGGGACCCCGGGAGATGGCGTGTTGGGAGTGTGGACGCCCAGGGCACTTCGCGCGGGAGTGTCCAGAGGCCCGACGCCCCCGGAGCGATCGCAGGAGGGCTTTAAACTAACATCCCTCGCAGTTGCGGGCAAAACTGCGAGGAACAGAGACGACTGTGTGGATATCGCCCATTCCTCGGACCTAATTGGAGAATGCCCCACCGTGATAGCGCAGCTAGATGGTCAGAGCCAACGCTGCCTGCTGGACACCGGTTCCCAGGTGTCCACCATGTCCGAGAGATGCTTCCAACAAGACTACAGCCACTTGAAGAGGACGGACGTGGGAGACTGGATAACCCTCACGGCCGCCAACAACTTGCCCCTCCCAATCCTGGGGGTTGTGTGGCTCGAGGTGGAACTGTATGGACAATCCCTTGGAAAGAAAGGAATAATGGTAGTCGCCGGAGACGAGTTAAGGCATGGGCCCATCATCCTGGGGACCAACATATTGCGAGACTTAGATCAAGCCCTGGCCCAGGAGAACGGCCCCCGATATTGGAAATACCTGGGGATACAAAAGCCTGTACAACAGGCCCTACAGAGAGTGGTCCAGCTAGGCGAGGGGTTGTCTGCCCGAGGCCTGGGCCCCTTGGGGCGAATTAAGACCCACCACAACCAAAGGGTAAAGATACCCCCCCGACAGGAGGTAGTGTTGGACTTCCCCGTACGGACGCAGCACCGCCTGGAAGGTAAGGCGGTACTGATCGAGCCCTGCTGGTTCAGCCAGTCCGGTGCCGGGCTGGTTGTGGCCCGGGTCCTGGCCGTGGTCCGGAACGGCATGGTCCCCATCCGGATTTGTAACCTGGGGGACCTCCCCACCCATATTCCCCCCCGGACCATCCTCGCACAGGTGGATGCGATCCCGGCGGGAGGCGTGGAGACAGGACGAGGCCTAGTCCTGGATTCGGATGGCCGGAATCCGTGGACACTGGCCGTGAGCCTGGAAGAATCTGAGGAACCCACTGCCAGCTGGAACGGCCAAACCATACTGGCCCAGATGGACGTCTCTCTGGAACAGACCAGCCCCTCCGACGTCAAAAGACTAGAACGGATGCTATGGAAGAGGCAAAAGGCGTTCTCGCGGCACGAGGAAGATTTCGGCTACACCCGAGAATTGGAGCACGAGATCAACACGGGGGACAACGCCCCTGTCCGGGAGCGATACCGGCCGATCCCGCCCAAATTGTACCAGGAAGTAAAGAGCATGATCCGCCAGATGCTGGACAACCAGGTTATTCGAGAGAGCAAAAGCCCCTGGGCGGCCCCCATCGTACTGGTAAAGAAAAAGGATGGCGCGCTACGCTTCTGCGTGGACTACCGGAAGCTCAACCACTGCACCGTGCGGGACGCGTACCCGCTGCCCCGGATCGAAGAATCTTTGGCAGCACTAGGTAAATCCCGCTATTTTTCAACATTAGATCTGGCCAGTGGGTACTGGCAGGTGCCGGTAGCCGAGAAGGACCAGGCCAAGACCGCCTTCATCACCCCCATGGGACTGTTCGATTTTTGCAGGATGCCATTCGGACTCTCCAATGCCCCGGCCACGTTCCAACGCCTCATGGAACGCTGCCTGGGGGACTTGAACTTCGATGCGATTCTGATCTACCTCGATGACATCATCGTGTTCGCCCCAACGTTGGAGGAACATTTGCGGAGACTGGACTTGGTCCTGCAAAGGTTGGAGCAGTTTGGGCTTAAACTAAAGCCAAGGAAATGTCACCTCCTCAAGCCCAGCCTTGAGTACTTGGGCCATGTGGTCTCCCAGCAGGGGGTCCAGCCGACCCCCGACAAACTTGCCGCAATCCGTGGGTGGAAAGCTCCAACCACTGTGACGGAGGTGAGGGCCTTCTTGGGACTGGTGGGTTACTACCGAAGATTCATCAAGGGCTTTGCCAAGATTGCCGGACCCTTGCATGACCTTCTTCGAGGGGTAGCGACAGACGCCCGGAGGAAGGCAGTGGAATGGGGGCGAGCCCAAGACGACGCGTTCAACCAGCTTAAAGACGCCCTCATGCAGGCCCCGGTCTTGGCTTATGCGGACTTCGACAAACCGTTCCTGGTCTATACCGACGGAAGCCACCAGGGGTTGGGGGCGGTGCTCTCCCAAGTACAGGACGGCCAGGAGCGGGTGATCGCCTACGGAAGCCGGAGCTTACGGGACTCCGAACGGAACCCCGATAACTACAGCTCGTTCAAGCTGGAGTTGCTGGCACTAGTGTGGGCGGTGACCGAAAAGTTTGCGGAGTACTTGACAGGCGTGGACTTCGAGGTCGTAACCGACAACAATCCCCTGGCCCACCTCAGCACAGCCAAACTAGGGGCTCTGGAGCAACGCTGGGTTGCCCGACTGGCAAAATTTCCCCACAAAATAAAGTATCGCCCAGGGAGGGACAACGCCAACGCGGACGCCCTGTCCCGGTTTCCAGTGGAAGGCCCCACAGGCCCCACCGACGAGGAGCAAGAGGGACTGGAGATTCCAGACCTCACCAGGGTCGGACCAGCCCCCCAGTCCCGGCAGGCCACCAGCTGCGGTCTCCTCCTGCAAAGAACCCCCAAGGATTGGGCCACCCAACAGGAGCAGGACCCCGTCCTGAGAGCTCTACGCGACTGGAAGAAGGGAGGGCACTGGCCCTCCAACCGAGAGAGGGAACAGCTTGGAGCAAACGGGCAGAAAATACTACACCAGTGGGATCGGCTGGCGATCCAGGAGGACGTATTATGTCGGCGCGCCTACCTGGAGCAGGAACTTCGCTATGTGTGGCAGATCGTCCTCCCCGAAACTACAGCCCGGGCCTTGGCGACAGAGGCCCATGAGGAGGGGGCCCACTTCGGGGTGGCCAAGACACTCCAGTGGATCCGCCGGCAGTACTTCCTACCCGGACTCAAGGGGGTGGTGGAGGGCGTATGCCGAACGTGCGAGAGGTGTGGGGTGACCAAGCCCAGCGAACAACGGGCCCCTGTCCAAACCATCAAGACAAGTAGGCCCCTGGAGCTACTGATGGTGGACTATGTCTCCCTAGGGGAGTCGGCGGCCGGATACCAGTATGCCTTGGTGATGACGGATCACTTCACCAAGTTCACCGTGGTGGCCCCCACCCGGGACCAGACAGCGGAGGGGGCCGCCAAAGCCATCGTGGAGCAGTTCATCCGGAAGTATGGGTGCCCCGAGCGCATTCACTCGGACCAGGGGGCGTGCTTCCAAGGCCGGGTGATGGAGCGACTCTGCCAGACCTATGGCATGCAGAAGTCCCGGACCACCCCATATCACCCTCAGGGGAATGGGGCCTGCGAGAGATTTAATCGGACCCTCTTACAGATGCTGAGGACGCTAGCACCCGAGAAGAGAAGGCGCTGGCCCGACTTCGTCCAGGAGTGCGTGTGGGCATATAACAACAGAATACACCGGACCACAGGCATTTCCCCCTATTTCATGTTGTTTGGCCGACCGGGGCGGGAGCTGCAGGACCTTGACTTGACCATACCGCCGGGGGACGACCAATGGACCGAAGGTGGATGGGTCGAGGAGCAGAGACGTCGCCTAAAGACGGTGGCAGAGATGGCTGAGTCCCACATCAGCTCCGCTGAGCACCCCCAACCTCCCCAGGCTCAGATGGAACCCCTCGAGGTGGGTCAACGGGTCCGGGGCCGGGAGAAACGGCCCAAGAACAAACTGAGCGAGAGGTGGGAAGTAGTGCCCTATGTGGTGCAGCGGCAGGCAGCTCCCGGCAGTCCAGTCTACCAGGTGCGAGCCGAGGACGACAGCGGTTGTACCCGCACCCTACATCGAGACATGCTGCGCCCTTGCGAGCCACAGGCCCCAAGGGGCGAAGCAGAGGAACCAGTGCGGTGCGACCCCCCAGTAGCCAGGGTGGCCCCAGAGGAACCAGCCGCCACCCTGGGGCCAACACTCTTCGACTTATGGGGACCCCCACCAACTCCAGCGCCACCAGTCAGCCCGACCACGGGGGGGGCAACCACGGCAACCAGCCCTACACCCACAGAGGGGCCGACAACTGACTCGTCCCCGGCAAGGCAGGGAGGGTCGCCCAGGGAGCCCACGTCAACCCCCCTGCCACAAGCCACACCGGTCCGGAGATCGGCCCGTTCCACCATGGGAGTACCCCCACCACGCTTCGCAGACCCCGACTTCGAGTGGTCACACAACCCCGTCTTTGTGGGGACCACAAAGGAAAAGGCGGGGGGAAGTGTGGGAGTGCGGGCGCGTCCCACTCCGCCCCCCACCACTGGTCCGGAACCTCCTTCCCCCGCTGCCGCCCGCCGCAGCAGCGGGCGCGCCCACGTGTTGTGGCGCGTCATCACTGGGCGACGCGGCGGGCCAATGAGGACCTGCCGCGTCACCCATCCCAGAGAGCCGCGCGGCAGGGGTTTTAAACGCCCGCACGCGGCAGGAAGAGCAGGTGTGTTCGGACGGCGGGTGAACGGAGGACGTCGGCGCGGTGAGCGGAGGCGGCCCAGCGGAGGATTTGGAGTCGGAGGTCCGGACGTCGGTGAGCAGCATCGTGTTTGTTACCATTGTACACTGTTCATATTTCCATACCCTGTCCGCACCGCCTTGCGTACGCGCTAGCATCGAGCGCCGTCGTATACTAGTTACGGGGCGGGGTGTACTACCCGTGACTGTGCACGGGCACTCCACCGGTAGGTCCCTCGGAAAGACGGACAGACGAAAGGGCCACCGACTGGGACGAGGGATCCGGGATCATCACTGACCCGAAGGTAAGAGTTAGCAGCGGGCGCGGAGTGAGTACGGCACTCGCGAGTGCCGACAGCGTTGCGCCAGAAGGCCCGCCGGGTCTCTTACATACACCCCATTGTCCAATCCTTGTGGAGCCCAGTGTACCCCGCAGCAGAAAAGCCTGCACTATAGGGTGCAGGGCACAGGGGGGGCGCCCTGGGCAGCAGGTATACCTCAATATAGACTGGCAACATGGGACATAGGTGCCAGGGGCACTGTCCTAGCCCCCACCAGTATAAAGATATTAACAGAAATAGCGGGTCTGAAGCGCGCCATTGCGGGGGCGGGGCTTAGCTCACACAGCCAGCGCCATTTTCTCTGGTAGAAACGCTGGTCCTTCTTCACACTGCTGACAGTATCAGGGTGTAAAACGGGGGGGGGGGGGAGCGCAGTAAATGTGAAATATATGTTCAATATATAAAGTGCTACAGGTTTGGGGCATTATTTAGTCTTCAAAACCGTTCAGTAAGCGCTGGGTTATGAGCTGGCAATCTTGTCTGTGTCTCTCTGACAGAATTATACTGTGAATCGGTCCACTATATGCCGGTGGGTGGTTAATACACGTGTGTCGACATGTCTGTGGCGTAGTGCTTCCCACAAACGACTGTGGGAATGACCCTGTCGGCATCGCCGACTCCTGATGGTACTTGGTACAAAAGGTCGGAAGATGAATGTTTTTCACAAAAGAAAACTATATTAGGGACACAGATGTGAGTGGGTGGCCCTGTCGACGCCATCAATATCTGACTGGGTAAAAAGATTGCATGTGAATGTAATGCTTATCGGAAGGGGCTATGTCTGTGTGTGTATATATATATATATATATATATATATATGTATCTATAGTAAGGTTGCATATTCATAGCTATATTTTCCTCAGACACCTCGGGGTCGCAAAAATGTTATTTTGCCCAGTTACTACTCCCTAATACCGACACTGATGCGGCGTCCTATGTCGGCCATAATGATCCAAAAAAAAAAAAAAAAAGAGCATTTACTACATGATTAGTGTATGAGAAGGACGTATTAACGTCACTGAGGACCCTGCTGTTATGAATAGAGAGGTCTTGTATGTCTGTTTAGGTATCAGGGGCGCCAGAATGATTTCACGCGGGGGGGGGGGGGGGCAAGTTTGAATTTCATTTTTGTGCCTCTCCTTCAACCTCCGCCCCCCTCCTCCCCCTCCCCCTCCCGTGGTGCCGGCTACTCTCCTTCAAACACCCCCCCCCCCTCATCAGTGCGGGGGAGCGCTTACCCCTGCATCCCCGTGGGCGGCTTTTAAAGTAGTGTGCTGCCGCAGGCAGGGTGCAGTGCCCCTTCTGTACTGGCCGGCTGTCTCTTCTTTGGTGATGCATTACTGGGAGGAGGCATCGCATTCCGGGACCACAGCCACGCCTCCTCCCAGTAATACATCACCAGTGAAGAGACAGCCGGGCAGTATAGAAGGGGCCCCGCACCCTGCCTGCGCCAGCACATTGCTTTTAAAGTTGTAGCCGCTTACGGGGATGCGGAAGGAAGCGCTCCCCCGCACCAGCGCCTGCGCCTCGATCATGTTTGGGGGGGTCAAGCTGCCCCCTTGCCCCCCTTGTTCCGACGCCTATGGTAGGTATGTATATGTTGTACACATGTATACACATACAGATAAAATTATAATAAAGTTACATTCCTCATTCTCATGTGCTGAATCGCTCTGTTTGATAAGGTCTGGGGCAGCCCTGACATGGTGGTTTCAAATCGTCAAGAGGATTCCGATTGTTTGTTCTTTTCCCAGACCGGACAGAATACAGTGGGAGTCACCCCCTGTTCTGCACGGGGCACTGTCACAAAGCCAGTGAATCATATGTAGGAAGCTGCGTTATATTCTAGTTATGTGTACACGCATACATCAGACCTGCCATTGCATGTGCATGGGGGAGTAGTAGTATTCAAAAATGGTCGGTTACCTGGTCATCCGTTATAGCTACCCTGGGGAAGAGATAGGATACTCCTAATGTTGGGTCATATCCAGGACACTGCAGCATAATTTTGTTCGACTGCAAAGGATATGAGACTGTTGGGTTAGCGGCCCAATTCTATGGCGGTCTCGGCTAGGAGAGCGTTGTGGATTCACCTATGGAATGCTGATATTGACTCCAAGAAGAAATGGAGTCTCTTCCCTATGAAGATGAGGACTGGTTTGGTGAAGCCCTAGTTAAGTTGATCTCGGCAGAGGCCGCGGGTAAGTCTACCTTCTTGCCCTATGTTTCCTCACAACGGATGATGATGCATCATTGTCGGATGCAATGATTTTGGCAAAATAGATACAGATTCCCCCTTTCTTTGTGGGTAAAGGAAGGAGAAAAGGGTAGAAGTCAGCAGCCTAGTCAAGATCCCAGGAGCAGAGATCATCCTCTTTTTCTGCAACATGCACCGCAGGACGCTGGGTCTATCTTGCGGGAGCCCACACCGGTGGACCACGTCTAAAAACTCTTCAGTCAGTCCTGGAACGGACTTAGACCCGTGAGTTTTTAAGAATAGTGTCCCGAGGGTGCATACTGAAGTTTCCAGACGTTTCCCATCACCGATTTTTCAAATCGACATTACCAATTCTCCTCCGGATGGGGAGGTAGTATGTGACGCAATACAAGGGTTGTGTCAGGATCAGGTCATTGTCCTGGTGTCCCTGTCACAATAGGAAAAAGGCTGTTATTCAAGCTTTTTCATGCACTCGAGGCCGGACGGCTCGGTCAGACCAATTCTAATTTTGAAATCCCTAAATTTCTACTTAATGGAATTCTATTCCAAGATGGAGTCTCTCATGGCAGGGATCTCCAATCTGGAAAATGGATAAAGGAGGTCTTATTTCTTCCGCATTAGGCTTACCTGAGGTTTGCAATTCAGGATTGTCATTACCAATTTCACCAAGGTGATGGCGGTAATGATGGTTCTCCTTCGATAGTAAGGAGTCACAATTATTCCGTACGGTCTCCTGATTACGGCGAGATCAAGAAACCAGTTGGTGAAAAACGTTGCACTTTCCCTGACAGTTCTTTAACAACATGGTTGGATCCTGACCTTGTCAGAGTCACTGTTGGTCCCAACGATGCTGTTGTCGGATTTGGGAATAATATTAGATACAAAACTAAGGAGAGTTTTGTTTTCTTCCAGTGGTAAAGGCTCAGAAGATCCAGAGTCTGGTCAGACCTGCATCAATGCCAATCCATCAGTACATTCGGTTGCTGCAAAAGATGGTTGCGACCTACGAGGCCATTCAGTTGGCACGTTCCATGCCATGGTTTCCTCGTGGGATCTGTGGGACAAGTGGTCCGGTTCCCACCTAGGATAATCCTGTCTTTCAAGACCAGAATCTCACTCCTGTGGGGCCTGCGCAGTTCTCACTTCCTAGAGGGGCGCAGGGTCGAGATCCAGGACTGGATCCTAGTGGCCACGGATGAATGCCTCCAAGGCTGCGGAGCAGTCACACAGGGGGAAAACTTCCAAGGAAGATGGTCAAGCTAGGAAACTTGTCACCACATAAAAGGTCTAGAGTTAAGGGCCGTTTACAACGGTTTGCTACAAACGAAAAAACGGACCGGCAATGAAAGCAGCCAAAAAAAGGATTTTTCGTTGGGCGACAAAACATACAAGCGCTCTGTCAGCAATGTTCGTTCCAAGAGTGGACAACTGGGAAGCAGACTTCCCCAGCAGAAACGTTCTCCATCCAGGAGAGTAGAGTTTTCATCAAGAGGTCTTCACAGAAGTGACAAGTCTTTGTGGAATTCCTCAAATAGACGTGGTGGCGTTTCGTCTCAACAAGAAGCTTCAGAAATGTTGTTCCAGGTCAAGGGACCCCCAAACAATAGCAGTGGATGCGCTAGTGACACCATGGGTGTTTCAGTTGGAGTATATGTTCCCTCCGCTTCCACTCGTTCCGAAGGTGCTAAAAGATCATAAGAAGAACAAAGGTTCAGGCGATCCTCATTGTTTCGGATTGGCCACGGAGAGCTTGGTATCCAGATCTTCAGGAATTACTCATAGGAGATCCCTGGCCTCTTTCTCTATGAGAGGATTTGTTACAGATGGGGCCGTGCGTATATCACGACTTACCGCGGCTAAGTTTGACGGCTTGGCGGTTGTACGCTGGATCCTAATTCGTAAGGGTATTCCCAGTGAAGTCATTCCTACACTTCTACAAGCTAGGAAAGGAGTAACGTCAAAACATTATCACCATATTTGAAGAACATATGTATCTTGATGTGAATCCAAGAAGGCTCCTACTGAAGAATTTTAGCTAGGGCGTTTTCTCCATTTTCTGCAAGCAGGTGTGGATGCAAACCAAAAGTTAGGCTCGATTAAAGTACAAATTTTGGCCTTATCGGTTTTCTTTCAAAAACAATTGGCCTCCTTTCCAGAAGTTTAGACTTTCGTGAAAGGAGTTTTGCATATCCAACCTCCATTTGTGCCCCAGGGGCACCATGGGATTTTAATGTGGTGTTGGAGTTTCTTCAATCACATTGGTTTGATCCTTTACAGGTGGAGTTGAAATTTCTCACTTGGAAAGTGGTTGTGTTATTGGCTTTAGCATCCGCAAGGCGGGTGTCTGAGTTAGTGGCATTGTCTCACAAGAGTCTTTATTTAATCTTCCATGAAGATAGAGCAGAGTTGAGGACTCGTCAACAATTTCTGCCGAAGGTGGTTTCATCGTTCCACATGAACCAGCCTATTGTGGTGCCGGCGGCTACTGACGCCTTTGCAGAGTCAAATTCTCTATATGTTGTCAGGGGTTTGAAGATTTATGTCACCAGAACGGCTCCACTTAGGAAAACAGAAGCTCTGTTTGTCCTGTATGCTTCCAACAAGATTGTAAATCCTGCTTCCAAGCAGACTATTGCGCGCTGGATCTGTCATACAATTCAGCAGGCTCATTCTACGGCTGGATTGCCGTTACCGAAATCAGTGAAAGCCCACTCTACCAAAAAGGTGGGCTCATCCGGGGCGGCTGCCCGGAGGGGTCTCGGCATTGCAACTCTGTCGAGCAGCTACTTGGTCGGGTTCAAACACTTTGCAAAAATTTACAAGTTTGAGACCCTGACTGTTGAGGACCTCATGTTTGGTCAATTCGGTGCTGCAGAGTCGTCCGCACTCTCCCGCCCGTTCTAGAGCTTTGGTATAACCCCATGGTTCTTGAAGTGTCCCCAGCATCCTCTAGGACATATGAGAAAATAGGATTTTAATACCTACTGGTAAATACTTTTCTCTAACGTCCTAAGTGGATGCTGGGGACTCCGTAAGGACCATGGGGATTAGCGGCTCCGCAGGAGACTGGGCACAACTACAAAGAAAGCTTTTAGACTACTGGTGTGCACTGGCTCCTCCCACTAAGACCCTCCTCCAGACCTCAGTTAGATTCTTGTGCCCGGCCGAGCTGGATGCACACTAGGGGCTCTCCTGAGCACCTAGAAAGAAAGTATATTTAGGTTTTTTATTTTCAGTGAGATCTGCTGGCAACAGACTCACTGCAGCGAGGGACTAAGGGGAGAAGAAGCGAACCTACCTAACAGGTGGTAGTTTGGGCTTCTTAGGCTACCGGACACCATTAGCTCCAGAGGGATCGACCGCAGGACCCGACCTTGGTGTTCGTTCCCGGAGCCGCGCCGCCGTCCCCCTTACAGAGCCAGAAGCACGAAGAAGGTCCTGAAAATCGGCGGCAGAAGACTTCAGTCTTCACCAAGGTAGCGCACAGCACTGCAGCTGTGCGCCATTGCTCCTCATGTACACCTCATACTTCGGTCACTGATGGGTGCAGGGCGCTGGGGGGGGGGCGCCCTGAGGGCAATAGATAACACCTTGGCTGGCAAAATATACATCATATATAGTCCCAGAGGCTATATAGATGTAAAATTACCCCTGCCAGTATCACAGAAAAAGCGCGAGAAAGTCAGCCGAAAAGGGGGCGGGGCTTCTCGCTCAGCACACTGGCGCCATTTTTCCCTCACAGTTCCGCTGGAAGGAAGCTCTCTGGCTCTCCCCTGCAGTCTGAGAAAACTACAGAAGGGTAAAAAAGAGAGGGGGGGCACTAAATTTAGGCGCAGTATAGATATATATATGTAATATATATAAAAAAAAGCAGCTATAGGGAAAACACTCATTGATAGTGGGATCCCAGTGTTATATAGCGCTCTGGTATGTGCTGGCATACTCTCTCTCTGTCTCCCCAAAGGGCTTTGTGGGGTCCTGTCCTCTGTCAGAGCATTCCCTGTGTGTTTGCGGTGTGTCGGTACGGCTGTGTCGACATGTTTGATGAGGAGGCTTATGTGGAGGCGGAGCAGATGCCTGTAAATGTGATGTCACCCCCTGCGGGGTCGACACCTGAGTGGATGGTGCTGTGGAAGGAATTACGTGATAGTGTCGACTCCTTACATAAAAGGTTTGACGACATACCTAATGTGGGACAGCCGGCTTCTCAGCCTGTGCCTGCCCAGGCGTCTCAAAAACCATCAGGGGCTCTAAAACGCCCGCTACCTCAGATGGTTGATACAGATGTCGACACGGATACTGACTCCAGTGTCGACGACGAAGAGACTAATGTAACTTCCAGTAGGGCCACACGTTACATGATTGAGGCAATGAAAAATGTGTTGCACATTTCTGATGTTACCCCCGGTACCACAAAAAAGGGTATAATGTTTGGAGAGAAAAAACTACCAGTAGCTTTTCCTCCATCTGAAGAGTTAAATGAAGTGTGTGAAGAAGCGTGGGCTTCCCCTGATAAAAAGATGGTAATTTCTAAGAGGTTACTAATGACGTACCCTTTCCCGCCAGAGGATAGGTCACGCTGGGAAACATCCCATAGGGTGGATAAAGCGCTCACTCGCTTGTCGAAGAAGGTGGCACTACCGTCTCCGGATACGGCCGCCCTGAAGGAATCTGCTGATAGAAAGCAGGAGGCTATCCTGAAATCTATATATACACACACAGGTGTGATACTGAGACCGGCTATAGCTTCAGCCTGGATGTGCAGCGCTGCTGCTGCGTGGTCAGATTCCCTGTCAGAAAATATAGATACCCTAGACAGGGACACTATTTTGCTGAACGTAGAGCATATAAAAGACGCACTTTTATACATGAGGGATGCACAGAGGGATATTTGCCGGCTGGCATCCAAAATTAGTGCAATGTCCATTTCTGCCAGGAGAGGGTTATGGACTCGGCAGTGGACAGGTGATGCAGATTCCAAACGACACATGGAAGTTCTGCCTTATAAGGGTGAGGAATTGTTCGGGGATGGTCTCTCGGACCTCGTTTCCACAGCAACAGCTGGGAAGTCTACATTTTTGCCCCATGTTCCCTCACAACCAAAGAAAGCACCGTATTATCAGGTACAGTCCTTTCGGCCCAATAGGGGCAAGCGGTTTAAAGGCGCGTCCTTTCTGCCCAGAGGCAGAGGTAGAGGGAAAAAGCTGCAGCATACAGCCAGTTCCCAGGAGCAAAAGTCCTCCCCCGCTTCCTCTAAGTCCACAGCATGACGCTGGGGCTCCACAGGCAGAGCCAGGTACGGTGGGGGCCCGTCTCAAGCATTTCAGCAAGCAGTGGGCTTGCTCAAGGGTGGATCCCTGGATCCTTCAAATAGTATCTCAGGGGTACAAACTGGAATTCGAGACGTCTCCCCCCCGCCGTTTCCTCAAATCTGCCTTGCCAACCACTCCCTCAGGCAGGGAGGCAGTGTTACAGGCAATTCAAAAGCTGTATTCACAACAAGTGATAGTAAAGGTGCCCCTACTTCAACAAGGAAGGGGTTACTATTCCACAATGTTTGTGGTACCGAAACTGGACGGTTCGGTGAGACCCATTTTAAATTTGAAATCCTTGAACACATATATCAAAAAATTCAAGTTCAAGATGGAATCGCTCAGGGCGGTTATTGCGAGCCTGGACGAGGGAGTTTACATGGTATCGCTGGACATCAAGGATGCTTACCTACATGTCCCCATTTACCATCCTCACCAGGAGTACCTCAGATTTGTGGTACAGGATTGCCATTACCAATTCCAGACGTTGCCGTTCGGTCTCTCCACGGCTCCGAGGGTCTTAACCAAGGTAATGGCGGAAATGATGATACTCCTTCGAAGGAAGGGAGTTTTAATTATCCCGTACTTGGACGATCTCCTGATAAAGGCGAGGTCCAGAGAGCATTTGTTGGTAGGGGTAGCACTATCTCGGGAAGTGCTACAACAGCACGGCTGGATTCTAAACATTCCAAAGTCACAGCTGGTCCCTACGACACGCCTGCTGTTCCTAGGGATGGTTCTGGACACAGAACAGAGAAAAGTGTTTCTCCCGGAGGAGAAGGCCAAGGAGCTGTCATCTCTAGTCAGAGGCCTCCTAAAACTAAAACAGGTGTCGGTGCATCACTGCACGCGGATCCTGGGAAAAATGGTAGCTTCCTACGAAGCGATTCCATTCGGCAGGTTTCATGCAAGAACCTTTCAGTGGGACCTGTTGGACAAGTGGTCCGGATCGCATCTTCAGATGCATCGTCTGATAACCCTGTCTCCAAGGACAAGGGTGTCTCTGCTGTGGTGGCTGCAGAGTGCTCATCTTCAAGAGGGCCGCAGATTCGGCATACAGGACTGGGTCCTTGTGACCACGGATGCCAGCCTTCGAGGCTGGGGAGCAGTCACACAGGGAAGAAACTTCCAAGGACTATGGTCAAGTCAGGAGACTTCCCTGCACATACATATTCTGGAACTAAGGGCCATTTACAATGCCCTAAGTCAGGCAAAACCCCTGCTTCAAAACCAGCCGGTACTGATCCAGTCAGACAACATCACGGCAGTCGCCCATGTAAAACGACAGGGCGGCACGAGAAGCAGGACGGTGATGGCAGAAGCCACAAGGATTCTCCGATGGGCGGAAAATCACGTGTTAGCACTGTCAGCAGTGTTCATTCCGGGAGTGGACAACTGGGAAGCAGACTTCCTCAGCAGACACGACCTCCACCCGGGAGAGTGGGGACTTCATCCAGAAGTCTTTCAAATGATTGTAAACCAGTGGGAAAAACCACAGGTGGACATGATGGCGTCCCGCCTAAACAAAAAGCTAGAAAAATATTGCGCCAGGTCAAGAGACCCGCAGGCGATAGCTGTGGACGCTCTGGTAACACCGTGGGTGTACCGATCGGTTTATGTGTTCCCTCCTCTTCCTCTCATACCAAAGGTACTGAGGATAATAAGGAGAAGAGGAGTAAGAACTATACTCATTGTTCCGGATTGGCCAAGAAGAGCGTGGTATCCGGAACTTCAAGAAATGATGTCAGAGGACCCATGGCCTCTACCGCTGAGACAGGACCTGCTGCAGCAGGGGCCCTGTCTGTTCCAAGACTTACCGCGGCTGCGTTTGACGGCATGGCGGTTGAACACCGGATCCTGAAGGAAAAGGGCATTCCGGAGGAAGTCATTCCTACGCTGATAAAAGCTAGGAAAGAAGTAACCGCGAACCATTATCACCGCATATGGCGAAAATATGTTGCGTGGTGTGAGGCCAGGAAGGCCCCAACGGAAGAATTTCAGCTGGGCCGGTTCCTGCACTTCCTACAGTCAGGGGTGACTATGGGCCTTAAATTGGGTTCCATTAAGGTCCAGATTTCGGCTCTATCGATTTTCTTCCAGAGAGAATTGGCTTCACTACCTGAAGTTCAGACTTTTGTTAAGGGAGTGCTGCATATTCAGCCCCCTTTTGTGCCTCCAGTGGCACCTTGGGATCTCAACGTGGTGTTGGATTTCCTAAAGTCACATTGGTTTGAGCCACTGAAAACCGTGGATTTAAAATATCTCACGTGGAAAGTGGTCATGTTGTTGGCCTTGGCTTCGGCCAGGCGGGGTTCAGAATTGGCGGCTTTGTCATGTAAAAGCCCTTATCTGATTTTCCATATGGATAGGGCAGAATTGAGGACTCGTCCCCAGTTTCTCCCCAAAGTGGTATCAGCTTTTCATCTGAACCAACCTATCGTGGTGCCTGCGGCTACGAATGACTTGGAGGCTTCCAAGTTGTTGGATGTAGTCAGGGCCCTAAAAATTTATGTTTCCAGGACAGCTGGAGTCAGGAAGACTGACTCGCTTTTTATCCTGTATGCGCCCAACAAGTTGGGTGCACCTGCTTCTAAGCAGACTATTGCTCGCTGGATCTGTAGTACGATTCAGCTTGCACATTCTGCGGCTGGACTGCCGCATCCTAAATCAGTAAAAGCCCATTCCACAAGGAAAGTGGGCTCTTCTTGGGCGGCTGCCCGAGGGGTCTCGGCTCTTCAACTTTGCCGAGCTGCTACTTGGTCAGGGGCAAACACGTTTGCTAAATTCTACAAATTTGATACCCTGGCTGAGGAGGACCTTGAGTTCTCTTATTCGGTGCTGCAGAGTCATCCGCACTCTCCCGCCCGTTTGGGAGCTTTGGTATAATCCCCATGGTCCTTACGGAGTCCCCAGCATCCACTTAGGACGTTAGAGAAAATAAGAATTTACTCACCGGTAATTCTATTTCTCATAGTCCGTAGTGGATGCTGGGCGCCCATCCCAAGTGCGGATTGTCTGCAATACTTGTATATAGTTATTGCTTAACTAAAGGGTTATTGTTGAGCTTTCTGTTGAGAGGCTCAGTTGTTATCATGCTGTTAACTGGGTATTGTATCACGAGTTATACGGTGTGATTGGTGTGGCTGGTATGAGTCTTACCTGGGATTCAAAATCCTTCCTAACTGTGTCAGCTCTTCCGGGCACAGGGGGTAATTCTGAGTTGATCGCAGCAGGAAACTTTTTAGCAGTTGGGCAAAACCATGTGCACTGCAGGGGAGGCAGATATAACATGTGCAGAGAGAGTTAGATTTGGGTGTGGTGTGTTCAATCTGCAATCTAAATTGCAGTGTAAAAATAAAGCAGCCAGTATTTACCCTGCACAGAAACAAAATAACCCACCCAAATCTAACTCTCCATGCACATGTTATATTTGCCTCCCCTGCAGTGCACATGGTTTTGCCCAACTGCTAAAAAATGTCCTGCTGCGATCAACTTGGAATTACCCCCACAGTATCCTAACTGAGGTCTGGAGGAGGGTCTTAGTGGGAGGAGCCAGTGCACACCAGTAGTCTAAAAGCTTTCTTTGTAGTTGTGCCCAGTCTCCTGCGGAGCCGCTAATCCCCATGGTCCTTACGGAGTCCCCAGCATCCACTATGGACTATGAGAAATAGAATTACCGGTGAGTAAATTCTTATTTTCTCTTAGTCCGTAGAGGATGCTGGGCGCCCGTCCCAGTGCGTACTGTATCTGCAGTTATTAGTTGTGGTTACACACAGGTTGTGTTACGATTTTGTCAGCATATTGCTGCAAATTATTCATGCCGTTGGCTTGTGTTCTGTTGAATGCCATGGTCTGCGGCATGCTTGAGGTGTGAGCTGGTAAGATCGGATGCTCACCGTGGTTTAACAATAAATTCCTTCCTCAAAATGTCCGTCTCCCTGGGCACAGTTCCTTAAACTGGAGTCTGGAGGAGATGCATAGAGGGAGGAGCCAAGTCACACCATTTGAAAGTCTTAAAGTGCCCATGTCTCCTGCGGATCCCGTCTAAAACCCATGGTTCTTGAAGTGTCCCCAGCATCCTCTATGGACTAAGAGAAAAGGATTTACCGGTAGGTATTAAAATCCTATTTTCCTCAACAGTAAATACACCAACAATCACATAGTCATAAAATCAACATTTCCAACAACTTCAGTAGTAAACAGGTGGAGGCCACCAGTCATGCACAATGGTGACCCTACCAGGACCATGGTCTGGGGCACACCCTTTTGGGAAACACAAAGGACAAGGTACACTCCTTACTTAGCTTTTACTTGGTACTGTCATTGGGTACAGAAACTCATTAGGACTCCTGAGCTGTTTTACTAATCTGAGACATTCCTAAAAGTACAGTATATACGGATCTACCACTCACCCTCTGGTCATTGCACACAGCCAGTGGCGGATTTAGCGGGGGGCGATTAGGGCGAACGCCCCCCTTACACATACCGGCACCGGGATAGAGGCCGGGTCCCGCCGCGGTGTTGGGAACGGGGTGAAGAGCGGTGCAGCGCGGCGGGGGACAGGGAGAGAGAGAGAGCGTCCTGACGCGCATACAGCGGCCTCTGTTCTGACCACACACCCTCCTCCCTGTACGCGTGTCAGGACGCTCTCTCTCTCCCCCCAGTCCCCCACCGCGCTGCACCGCTCTCCACCCCGTTCCCAACACCGTGGCGGGACCCGGCCTCCATCCCGACTCCTCATGCTGCTGTGGACAAAATATGAGTAGGTGTCACTGTCAGTGTATGCCATGTCTCCTCCCCTCCAAGCTAAAGTGTGTGTGTGTGTGTGTGTGTGTGTGTGTGTGTGTGTGTGTGTGTGCCCTCCTAGCTAAAGCGTCTGTGTTCCATGTCTCCCCCCTCCGCTCCTAGCTAAAGTGCCTGTGTGCCATTTCTCCCCCCTCTTCTCCTAACTAAAGTGTATATGCCCCCCTCCTAGCTAAAGTGTGTGTGTTCCACGTCCCCCCCCTCCTCCTAGCTAAAGTGTGTGTGTGCCACGTCTCCACCCCTCCCCTCCTAGCTAAAGTGTCGGTGTGCCATGTCTCTCCAAGACAGGGACAGCTCGATGGCCATTTGAGTGGAGTGGCGGGACACATGACTGATCTGGCAGAGGACCTCCAGTTCAGAAGCGGACCTCAGACAGTGAGACATGGGACAAAGATCCGCAGGCCCGCAGTTGGGGTGAGATACTGTTTAAGCCCTTACGCTGCAATACTCTGAGTAAAGAAGGGGGCAGGCTCCCCTGTGTTTTTTTCCCTCGCTGCCCCAGTGTAAGTTAATTAGGGGGTACGATTCCCCTTGCCCCCCAGTGCCTGCATTATTTTGGCTCATTCATTGTGCTGTAATGTGAATTTCGTCTCATTCTACGTGCTGTAATGTGAATTTCGGCTCATACAGTGTGCTATGATGTGAATTTCGGCTCATTCAGTGTGCTATGATGTGAATTTCGGCTCATTCTGCGTGCTATAACGTGAATTTTGGCTCATTCTGCGTGCTATAATGTGAATTTTGGCTCATTCTGCGTGCTATAATGTGGATTTCGGCTCATTCAGTGTGCTATAATGTGAATTTCGGCTCATTCAGTGTGCTATGATGTGAATTTCGGCTCATTCAGTGTGCTATAACGTGAATTTTGGCTCATTCTGCATGCTATAATGTGAATTTTGGCTCATTCTGCGTGCTATAATGTGAATTTCGGCTCATTCAGTGTGCTATAATGTGAATTTCGGCTCATTCAGTGTGCTATAATGTGAATTTCAGCTCATCCAGTGTGCTATAATGTGAATTTCAGCTCATACAGTGTGCTATAATGTGAATTTCGGCTCATTCAGTGTGCTACAATGTGATTTTCGGCTCGTTCAGTGTGCTACAATGTGAATTTCGGCTCATCCAGTGTGCTATAATGTAAATTTCAGCTCATTCTGTTTGCTGTAGAAACAGAATTTGTCGGCAGATAAGAACCGCTTGGCCCATCTAGTCTGTCCCTTTTTTTTTTTTTTACATTATTTTTATCTCTAACCTTATCTGATCCCTATTTCTTTGTAAGAATATACTTATGTCTATCCCATGCATGTTTAAATTGCCCTACTGTCTTAGCCTCTACCACCCCTGATGGAAGGAATGGCGATTCGCCAGTCTGTATCACCAGTGCGCAGGGTTCTCTCCACTAACTGGCAACATTTTATTAGCAATGGCAACAATAGGAAATTTTAGAAGCGAACGGGAAGGGCATTACTAAGTGGGAGGGGCTATGATTAGGGTGAGGAGTCATAATTCTTAAACCGCCCCCCCCCTAAAAGTTAAGTTTAGATCCGCCACTGCACAGAGCTGCATATAGGTACTCTTACTCTTCTTTCTTTCCAGACAGATATCTCTAGTTCTGTCTGACTTAGAGTTTTTCTCAGGGTATACTCCAAAATCTGGGACTCTTCCCTTTCAGTGGACACTGGCAGCTTGTCTCTACTTTGTTCAGAACCAAATAGATCAGTCTTCAAGCAACTGGTCCCAGCTCCAGCTCCACACGCCTGGTATGCAATTTTATATTTTCGTCTGTGGATTGCTCTGGCTCCCGAACTCTGATCCCCAGGTCCCCAGTATCTCCTGACAGGTGGTACTCTCTAGTTCTTTTATTCCATTCAAAGCTAAGAAATCTATTTCCAGGAACTTGAGATATCTGCAGTCAAGCAAGCTGCCCTCCCACCAGAAAATTATGAATATGGAGCCCACTCCACTATCCACCCCACCCTACGTATTAAACACCCCCTACCAACCTGGAAGTCATGTACCGGGGTCCCTTCATTCAGCACAATGTCTCTTTTACAGTTTAGTGTTCTCCCTCCAGCCCCATCTGTGTGGTAATGGAGTAATTAGCAGAAATTACCGCTCCAGTTCCTACAAGCTGAGTGGAAGACAGAACACCCCCTACCGCCAGTGGGACATCAAAGCTGCCACTGATAGCACCCCCCACCCCTAACACTGGAGGATGAGTATGGATCCCAGTACATTGCTGTGCCTAGGGGCCTACATTGCTGTTAAGACAGCCCTGCTGATATTACTATAGGATTATGCTAATCTATTATACATATTTGGACCACAGTGTGGTTTCATTTAAAAAAATTTTTTTTATCTGAGTGGCTACATTTCTATTTACACCGTATTCCCTGCCATATATTTATCCCACCTCACCCGTTTGACATACTGTTGTAGGTCTATTTTTCCCTTTTCAACTGTCAACAGATCTTTTTACCTTAACATTCAGGATGCTATCCTGAGGTTTGTTTTATATCATATAGTGTTTTTGGTGCCAAGTACGCTCTGTTGCACACATCTACGGGTGACTCCGAGACATACAGTACACATCTCATTTGCAGATCCAACTACTGTAGGAATTAACTGGTGTAACTATGTGTCCATGGTGCCCAGGCACACACATTGAGTGAAGTCCTGGGCACTTAGATGGATTTACGAGCTATGTGGAGTACGAGCCACTGGAGTTGTGCGCATGCAGAGATCTATCGAATTTTAGACATACCATATATATGACTGCTGCAAGTGTGCATTGATAATGATGATCGCCATTTGCACAAGGGAATGGAGGTGGTTCAGTCTCCAAATGTGGCAACTTGGCATATGGGCATATATCCGCATTTAGTTACAGTTATGCAGTGCGAGTGCAATTGCGGCTAACTATGTGCAATTCTGAATTGGCAACTTTAGGATTGGATTTGGTTACAGATTAGGCCAGTGTCATATAACAAGGTAAGATTATACTGACATATCTATTGAACACTATTTGAGGTTCCTGGTTTCAATTTTTGTTTTCTCTCTCTAAAATAGCACTAGTTAGTGAAATACTGTAGGAATAATATCCATGTATACTATAATATACAGGACAGAAACATGTTTGGAGTAATGGCAGTTGGGGTGAGAATGCAGTTTTGCCTGGGTAAAGTTACAAACTCATATGCCCATTGCCTTCATAATGGTGACACTATAGTATATTCCATCTGTTTACAACACAAAACCTGAACGTAATCTATAAAACATTGGGGCCACCTTTTGCAGCTGTTAGCCCTGAGGTTGTCCTTGCCTGTTCTGTGTGTCCTTTTCCAAGGTTATTTCCAAGAATCTCATTTCTCATAGACCTTGAACAGATAATGATTCATGTGTAATTTATAAGGCAGTGGCCAGTCCACTAGTCCCTACAACAGGTCAGGCACAACATTATTCCAAAAGCCATGTGTCTCCGGTTCTGCCTGTGTGGCCTGTTGCTTGCTTTTATCATTCCAAGTTGGTGCCAGGCAATGGAGGTCTCAGATGTTGGGATCAGGCTGTGTGGAAGAGATTTCATAAGGACAGTTGTCATGTCATGTGGAGGATCCCGGTGGAAGAGGTATTCACCTGAGCCTGGCCAGGGTAGAGTTAACCCTTACCGTAAGTATCCAGGATACTGGGGATTACTGTGCAGCTAACTAAACAGATCACTCTCTGCCAAAGGAACCAAATAATTAGACTATGCCAGTACAGTATGTTATGTGAAGAACTTACTGTGAAATGTCTTGGCTTTTGTAGACCATGACATCTTATTAAAAAAATAAGTGTAATTGTTTATTATGGAACTCAGCTGCTGGAGCCAATAGGAGAGAGAAGCCATAGAGGACTGGAGGGAAGTATTAAGGAGGATAGGGCTACTTAGGCTCACCAATCCTTTGCAGTTTACCCATGCTCAAACTTTTTATAAAAGCTCTTAAACATTGTTTCAATGCAAGGTAATTTATGTTGAAATCAAGTGTAACTTTTTAACCGGTATAGGTTTCATATGATTTTCTTATTGCGTACATTATAGTGTGTGTCTATTTGTTTAAAAGGCTGACTGATCTGCCATATAAAACAATGAACGTATTGGTTATGAAATCTAGAAAGTGAGTCTTAGTTTTGCAAGTCATAAGTGAGCAAGGTTACACAGCACAGTACAGCACTAAAATCAGATGAACATGTAGTATTGTCAGGGCCAGATAAACCTGAATTTATTGTTGTAGATTATGTAAATCTGTTTATAGTGCCAGCAAGTGTGAGTTGTGCTGCCATTTACAGACCTGCACGGCTTATATCTACAAATGTAATGTTTAGTAATACAATATACAGCATTTTTAAAATGTACCTCTGTTCAAAGGGAAAAATACACTCCACATATAGGGGGCTTGGCCTATTCATAAAAAAAAACCTTATAAAGTATAATATTTTTATTGCCATCATACATGTAATTTATTATTAGCATAGGTCAGTGGTTCCCAAACTTTTTTGAATCATGGCACTTTAGAGTATCAGAATCTTTTTAACGGTACCCCTAGGCCAAAAGTTTCAGTTGTCCACATATTTTATGATCGGCAGCCACCAGCACTGGTTTTGCCTATTACATTGACCATAAAAATTGGAACTGGTCCAGGACCACTAATCCAAGGCACCCCTGCAAGTGTCCTGAGGCACCCCAGGGAGCCACGGCACACAGTTTGAGAACCACTGACATAGGTCAATAATACACAGCTAATCTTATGATACTGACCTAAAAAAGTAAGAGTTACTTATTGCTGTGCCTGGCCAGTCTGTTCAAATGGATGTTGACTGCTGTAAATAAAAAGCTAAATAAAAGGTTTATTGTAAATAAATAAAGATTTCTTACAATACAAAATGTAGTGGGCAATATAACATATAATATATATATAACATATCATAATATATAGAATAACTGCCATCCCCCTCACAGAAACTTGCATTGACATTTAACCAAACATTTTCAAATCATCAATGCTTAAAAAAAATATATATTTAATAAAGTGCTCTTCTTGTGTAAATGGCTTCCTGCGATGGCACTGGCATGGCAGATATTGCAGCAAAGTTTTGCCATTATACTTGATAAATAGGCTTACCCATCCAAAGGTATGAGGAAACCTTTGTCAGCTGTGATAATTGCCCCAATAAGTTAGGCAAAAACAAAATAATGATCAGCTGTGTCTCTCTTTAGGTAGGGTTACCCCTTAAATGTATATGAAGTGATTCTGTTTTGTCATGTTAAATACAAGTAACAATGTTGTGTGTACGTTTCTACTTTATTAAACGTGTATGTGTTTACATGTATCATAGACTTAAAGCATCAGTAACTATAGCACATACAGAGTTACATATATATTTAAAGAATAAAGCCACCCAAAGGCCCAAAAGTTAGCTTTGGGTGGTTTCTGAGGTGATTAGGAAAAACCTTGACTTGCCTTATACCCCCTGGGATCAGCTGAGATCCCTAATGGGTGTGAGGGCACACAATACATTCTTCCCACTCTGTCTGTCTGAGACATGCTGGGCAGGCGATGCTCCTCTACTTCAGATGAAAATTCACAAGAACTGGATTGTGTCAGCATTTCCAGCAGATCCAGTGAATGAAGTATTGATGGGAAGTAACAATTTGTTTTTCATTATAGCTCATCACATTATCCTTTAATTTGGTACTTGCACATTTTGAGGACTTCAGCTTGTCTACATATAGTATACATACAGTATAAGGGCTTCTTTCATAAAATTGTGCAACTGAAAATGTTTTATTCCAAAGCATCCAGTGATAAGTTACTTTTCATTACTTTGATGGTATTATACTGGTGAGGTGTCGTCTAGCATATATTTGCTCTTTGTGCTATATTATTTATCCATAATCACTAACAAAACAGTAGATATAACAATCTGTTTGGAATTTGTTGGAGTAGCAGGGATTTACAGGAGAATGGTTATGTTACATAACGTTTTGCTCTTATTGTAGGAGATTTCCTGGACTGGCTAAATAGAGTTTCATTGGAAGACCCTGATCGTCTGAATTCACTGTACTCAGAAAGGCATGGCGCTCCAAATCCCCCTTACACTTCCCTGCAGAAGAATGACCCCACTATGGAACAGTTGCAAGGTGTCCTGTATGACCCACTAGTGGGTGAGGAGCAGCAAGGTGTCAGTCTGCGGATGAAGAGAAGTACAGGGCCAGCTTTATCCTGCTGCCAGAGAGGCTGCACCAAGGCTGAGCTTATGAAGTTCTGCTAATCATGTTATATGCTATATAATCACAAGAGGGGAAATGTAATAGGGTGTGAGTATCAGAAAGTGAGAGATTTTGTGAGCATTATCCTGTTTTTTGTAAAGCGGCAATCATTTACATGGCAATACCAGGTTGATTTTGCCATGTAAATGATTGCACTAAAAAAAAACAGGAGACCTCTCACAAAATCTCTCACTTTCTGATTCTCACACCCTATTACATT